>NC_142067.1:131061219-131383719 GCF_059756535.1 Pantherophis guttatus
GCATTTCTCCGTATTTTAGTAGTATGCATTCACGTTCTCATGATATAATACCGGTTAATCATGCTGAAAGAAAATGTGAAAATCCTGCTTGCTATAATGCATGAAGAGGAAATATTTGCATGCATTCAAACACACTATCAAGTAGGAACTAATAATAATAATAATAATAATGCACTTTCTGGATGTACCTCCCTGCTGCCCAAATTCTCAAGAATATTGGTGCATCTCACACCCGGGACTTGGTCCTTTATCCTCGTTTTCTTCCTAAGCCAGCAAATACGAGCCCTGAGCCCAATGTAATATATGTAAATTACAGAAATATCAAATATGCGAATGTAGATAGACTTTGAGGTCCCCTGCCAGATATCTCCATCCAGAGTGTTAATTTTCCTTTATTGAAGAGTTTTGTTTATTACATTTGCTTAAACGATCCAAACTCTTTGCTTTTGCGGACTGGTTTCCTAGAGGCAAAATGGAGACTTCTGTTTCTATAGCAACACACCTGTACGCTAATAATGTGCACCAAATCTGAACGCTTGAGAAAAAGCAATATGCAAAAGAGAGAGAGAGAGAGAGAGAGAGCTGGAGTTGCCGGTTTCAGCTGAAGGAGGCCAGGAAAGCAAAGACTTTAATCAGTTGCTACTTGCTAGTGGGTAACAAATATAGACGAGCTGACGTACAACGTCACTGCTGCTTTAACGATGACACATTTGTGAGTTGTACAGCTCCGTGCAAAAAGCAATGCAACGCAACCGAGATATGGCATGCTGTCTGTTGGAGCCCGGCATGAAAACACCCGAGGTTGCAGCTTCTTCTGCCTTGAAATACCAACCTCTATTTCAAGAAATGGCAACTTCTGCATTAATGACATCCGAATAGAAGCCAGGCAGCTTTGGGGTTTAAAAGGCAATAGGTTCAGAAAAGCTCAGAAGATTTCTGGTTGCCTTTATTTTGCGGGGAGAAGGAAGCTGGAGGGCTGAGCTTGATAAAAGCAGCTCTCATTTAACATTTCCTCCAGTTGAAAAAATTGGGATAGAAATTGGGCCCCCCCACCCGATGGGAGGGAGAAGGTCCCAGAGATGGATGAAGCCGAGGGGAGTAGATGAGAGTAGAAAGACCCTCGCCAAGTCAGTCCTTTGGCCTGTCAATGGAGGAGAGAAGCTGCGTTTCTATTCGGTGACAGGGAGGCTCTTTGTATCTTGCTCTGGTCTCAAAATGAGGAATGGGTGGAAAGATAGGAAAGGCCGCCCTGAATTTTCCTCACTTCAGGGCCCGTGGTGAGGAGCCTGCAGTGCAGCCCCTTCCCCGTGGCTGTGCTTCCTGAAGACCAGCCGTAGCTCCATCCTTACCCAGGAGGGGCACCGGTGATGGGAGAGGGGCTTCCTCGTTGCTCCCCCCCCCCGTCTCAAGCGTGCAGCAACTTGGACGACGAGGCTCTTCAGGCTGATGACCAAATAAAGGGAGAAGGACGGGTCACAGAACACGGTTATTCTGCTTCAAGGGTGACTGCCTTCCTGCCTCAGACGGTGCCATGAGCTCAAAATGGCCACACCAAACTGTGTCCCAGCAATAAAACCCCTGATCAGGACTAAAGACTGACTTGATGAACAGAATGTACTTACTGGAACCGAGTGTGTGTGCGTGTCTTGATGTAGAATGTATTTTTTTTAAAAAAAAGAAAAATTCTATGCTGTACATTTCTCTTGAAGCTCTTCAAATGTGTGCCGTTGGGGGAGGGGGGGATGTAGGATAGAGGTGTATAGTGTACAGAAATTGGTACGATATTTTATAGCTGTTTTTGGTGATTACATTAAACTGCGTAACCCAGATGAATATTATAAAGTGTTAGGGAAAAAAAGGGAAAGGGAGGAACTGCTTGTGCCTTTTGATTTTTTTTCCTTTTGTGTTCTTCTGTTATCTTTGCACTAAATGGTTTCTGGAGAATTAATAGTTCTATATAGCCTAATGAACTGAACGATGAAAGTGATACATGACCTCTGTGGACTGCGATGGATTTTTATTGAGGCACTTTAAGAATGCGGATGGTTTAATGCTCGTACCGGTGGAGATTTCTTCTTTCGTAGCTGGGTGACCCAACACCAGACAGGGAAGTCTACTCTGCAAGACCTTCACTGAACTGTCATTGTATGATAACCTTTTTACAATTGCATATGGGAGCAAGCTTCTGAAAATACATGAGTCTTGAAGTGTTGCTTACCCGGCTTCTGCCTAATTCATTCATGCAGTTAGTCAAAGGGATCTCTTGTCCAGCTCCTTGTATCTTCTGTCCACTCCCTTTAAATTACAGTACCTCAGCAAAGGGCTGACAGAAAACATCCTTGACCTCTTTTTCTGGGCTTCTCCTGTAAGGTCTCACCTTGCTTTTCGACCACCAGGGAAGGAGCACTAAATCTCTGCAGTGAAGGCCTTACGGAAGACGGAAGCCTGATGAATGTCTGTTAAAGAGGAGAGGAGAGCTTGAACGATGGATGGGACACACGAGGAGGTGGTGTTTTTACATAGAAAACATGATTCTAACGGACACGGGTGGTAATAACCTGAAAGCAGAAGATGCCGGGAGGGGATTGTGTCACGTTCAAAGAGTGGCCGTATCATCCATCTAGGAATAATGGGAAACACATATTTCAGTATAAATCTAGAGGGAACCATATTCTATTAGGTGGTTTTACCTTGGAGGGGAAAAGAGATGCAGGATGCAGGAAACAAAGTTTCCATCAAATCTTCATCAGCCGAAGGAAGAGGCCCCAGATTGTGATGGGGTGGAGATGGGAGTTTAGAGCATTTTACAGCTATTGAGAGAATATGCTAAGTGCAGAGAAATGCAATCCTCCAGGGACTTATCCAGCTCCATCTGCGTATGCTTTCATCTTCAACCTGATTTTAAAAAAAATAAAAAAATAGGTATTATGTTTTTGAAAAGGATGTAGCAATGATGCCTGTACAGAGCTATACCGATTTACCAAACCTTTTTCCCAGTTGAGAGAGCTAGCACAACCAATAGCAGCTTAAATAGCAGCTTAAAGACTTGTGGTGTGATTCTGTGCCTCCTACCTCACAAACAAATCAATTACGCCACGTTCAGTGGGCCTGTTTCCAGCCAGCTGCACGCTGATCTATGACTCTTCCTGGCATCAGCAACGCCACGTCTTCAAGGGGCAATATTTTTCATGTATTATAGATGTCTGCCTTCCTATGACTGACTTTATAACAGGCAGGTTTCTCCTGCAAATGCTGCAGATATTTTTTTTGGGGGGGGGATTATAGACCCCCAATGCTGTAGGTGTCTTGGGCTGGTCTTTTCAAAAGAACTTGATGTGAGGCCTGGCACCAATTCCTGGGCCGATGGGGAGCAAAGGCAGCTGCCAGTATAACCAGGCCTGACTGAATGGGGCTGATTCTGAGCCTTCTCCTGGAGCCAAATATCTGGATTTCCCCCCAGATTTCTGTGTATTGCGGGCTTTTTTGCTGCCTCATTTCTCCAGCTTTTGCTTGGAAATATCCCCCTAACCAAAATGACAGCAAAGCTGCTATTTGTGAGGATGATTTCATTGCGGCCAGTTTTGTGAAATGATCTCTCTTAAACTTGGATTTCTGCTATGAGTAAGGAAGGTGTTTGGGGTTTTTAAAAATTTTGGCTTGGAGCAACGGGGCAAGGAGTTCTGGCACTGAAGTCTTTATCACAGAGGTGGCTGCCTCTGTGATAAAGGGGACTGGGGGACTGTCAATCAAAGCAGCCACGATCCTTCAATCAAAGAGCCACCATGGGTGTTGCAGCAGATGGAGAAAAGGGGTCGAGCTTTGATCTCATGGTTGAGACCACCTATCTTGGCTTCCTTGGCTCCTTTCCTATGGACCTCTCTGCTTTATCACATCCACAAAACGCTCAATTGTTTAATTAATCAATACTTAATCTCCTAATTGATTTCTTCCTGGAATTTATTGCATTATAGAAATGTAACTTAGAAAGCCAAAGCTCTTATGCAGCCTCCACCGAGTTTCTGCTCTACTGCTCTCCTCAGCTGCATAATTCCAAAATCATCCTGCAGAGAGATACGTTTCTGTTTTGGCCTATAGAACCAAGCGGTTGTATTCTTGGAGTATTTTGTTTGTGTCCTTTTTATAGGCTTCATAAGATGCACCAATTTACAAAAACCATGCAAATGTTTTGGAAAAGGTATTTCATAAGGGAGGCTCCTCATGAAGCCCGTCTTCAAATCAGCCGTATCTCACACACGACAACTTTGGACGCCATTTCCGGCTGTCTCCACCCGTGTGTGCATTCACTTCTGGGGTTCCTGTGCAAGTCTGGAAATGCGACTTGCCTGCTGCAAAGCTCCTCTTTGGAAGTGACTCGCCCAGAGGGGTCACCCAGAGGCCAAGAGCCTGAAAGTGCTTTCACCCACAGAAATGACTCCTGGAAAAAGTGCTCTGAAAATGGGCTAAAAGCTCCATTAGTCACGCCAGGTGGGCAGTTCAGGAGCTCCTGAGGGCTTCTGACCGTCTCAGCAGCTCTTGCTTTTCTTTAAATTAGTGGCTTATCTACCACTTGCTCCCAAGGTGGAAAATGGGGCCCGTGGCTTGAATCTCACAAAGTGGGAATACCTTAAATAAGAGCCTCTCCTCTCCTTCTGATCTGCTGCAGGACGGGGGGCAGTCGCAATGTTTTCCAAATACTTGAGACAGCTTTTCAGCCTGTGTTTAGCTTGATGCCTTTTGTCCTCTTCAATTTCCAAATCTAGACCCCGCAGGACCCTTCTCCTTCTCCTACGATCATTAGAAGAAGCACAAAGGTTTCTAGCTTTCAGCTCCCAGAACTTTTGCTGTCAAAATGTGTGACATATCTGAGCTTCTTCCAAACTGGATCGCTCAGGATTTTGCTAAATCTGTCATCCAAGTTTTAGCTTTGCTTCCTTGATACAGGATGTGCCTGATCTTCTCTGATGGCGGTTAGATAACGTTTCTCTCAAGGTTACGACTCGGCTGAACTTCACCAAACAAGGCTGGGGCTTATAGATTCTTCTACGGCTAGGTGGCGGGTATATTTAATTATTTACCCGCCCAGCTTTTTGAAAAATATATAGATGATATTACGGCCAGTCAAGCTTCTTTAGAACAAATTGGACATTAGAATTTGAATTCTAAAAGTTTACTGCAAATCCAAGCCTCTCAATAGATGTCAGTACAAAAAAACACCTCGTTTATTAGTGAAGCAGCTAATGACTTCGCAGGGGCCTTCTCTCTGCTTTTACATCCACCAGTTATCATCGGATGACAAGCCAATCTCTAGCTTTGGAGAGGTTATAATATATGCCGTAGGTGCATGCAGTCGTGTGCACATACATGATGATACTACGTAATCATATATGTAATAATCTCTCTATCTCTGATATATACAGAAAATAAGCAATGGCTCAGATTGAACAACCTATTTGTATGTTGTTTGAATATGTCCAAAAAAAACCCTAAAATTTTCTGGGCATAGGCTTTAAAATGATGCTTGTATTTAAGCCAGTATAGTACCATCTTATTCTACTCCAACCATTGTTGTTATTTCTTTATTTATTTATCTGTACGAAGTTAATATATTTCATAAGAGATTTTCTATCCCACCAAGGCTGTTTCTCACTGACGCTTAATGACAGGCACGTCAGAGCTCTGAAGCGTGTTTCCTTCTGCCTTCGAGAAAGAGTTTTCAGCGATGAAAGTCTCTTCTTAAAAATAGCCCCCTGCTTTCATTCCCAAAGAGGCAGAAATGGGCCTGGGTCACAGCCTCCGTGAATGACACATCCGGCTTCGGTACTTAGGGAAGTTTTAGAGATGTTGTATCTCAAACGTGATGACTTTTAAAATGCGTGGACTGGCTGGGGAGTTCTGGGAGTTGAAGTCCACAGCTGTTCTTGCGCTTAGTTTATTTCAGGAGCTTTGTTTCTTCCCTTTCTGGATCGAGGTCTTCTTATCCTCCAACCCACTGTGGTCACTGCAGGCCCTCGGTGGCTTTCATCTGTATTGCCTTAGTCAGTTGTGTTAATCTTCTTTTCCTTCTCAGTTCTGTGCTTTGTTTTTGGGTTCTCCCCTTTTGTCTGTTCTCCACCTTCAGGAAGAGAGACATAACATTACCTTAAAGGGCCTTTTCTGAAAACCTCTGGAGCCTGGAAGTAAGCTTTCTCCCAATGACTAATGAACAGTCCTCCTATCTAATCTGTCTAGATGACAGACACGTGAGCCTTTGCTCACATTGCCAGCGTTGACTGACTCATCCTCGGTGCACTTCTGTGGCCCCACCGAGGCCACCCTGCAGCCGGAGAAGTGAGTGACGTCTCTCTGAGGATGGCCCAGCCCTTGAGCAAAGCGAGAGAAAGCAGAAGGATGGCTGTTGCAAAGCACCACATCTGGATGCATCCGCCAGGCAAACCCAATACAAGGTTCTGGGTCCGAAGGGGGCCTTCGGCTTGCCTACGTGTGACCCGATGCCCCCGCTCTGAGTTCCCAGAGTTCTCTTCACTGGGCTAAACAGCCGTTCAGGAGATAAGCTGTCAACTGACTCACTATCTTGGGATTGTTTAGGTCTGTGTTGTTTTCATCCCTTTCCCAACCTCCCCCCAATCACTCAAAGACTCGTCAACGCCGGATGTTTATATCCGGGCTTGGCATTTGAGATGTTCTGATGGTGTTGAGGTGGCTCAGGGGGCTGCTGGTGGTCTGGTCCTTCTCAAGGCCAAAGCTCTCCCTCTTTTTCGTACTTCTGCCCTTTATAGGCAATCTCCAGTACTTTTGTCTCCAGTTATGCAGATCTTCCTCTTCAGATTATCTGTCCTCTCACCTCTTCTCATCAAAAAGTTGTTATGCCATATTTCAACAGGATAGCTCATTGCACAGGGGCCATGGAAAATTTTCACCTTCTCATAGACCACCCTCACTTTGGTGGTTGGGGGTCTTCCGCAGAAGCCTTGGTAGTTTCTGGTTTGGAAAACCTACCCTTAACTTCACAAACAATGACAGTGTCTTCTCTACTGCAAAACCCACCTGCTTTGGCTGATTTACAATCCTTACCCATAATGATGTTCAATACGACACTCCCTGGCTGCACCATTTCCATGGTTCCCCCCATTGAATTCACCCAGGCCGTCCGAAGGGATTTCAGACTAATCTGAAGGGGATGCAGGGTCGGGCTAGTGACCTTTGACCCCAGCCTCTTTCCATCTCTCGCTCAGAATCTCCCGTCACCCTCCGGCCACGAACTTCCCAGTCTTTTCCTTCTGAATCTTCTCAGCTGCCCTCTCAATCAATGCCCATGGCTTCTTCCAGTGTTATCGCCCCCTCCCTAGAAAGGTTTGTCCCCAGAATAAGGTCACTTGGTCTGAACTCCAAACAGTCAAACTCTACTTCATTCTGCACCTATTCTAGACTGAGTGCACGTTTCTTTTTGGAAATGACGGCTCCAAAGCGAACTGCTCTCTGCTCTCTTGCACATCCATAACGAGGAGATACTAATCGGCCCATGGAGATTATCGGGACTTGGTCTCCAAGAAAAGCCTTGTTCCTGTCCCTTTCCCCATTCAGAACTTGGGAGGATCTCTTCAGTTTCTTGAATCGCAAGGAGGCTCCTTCTCGTTTTTAGCATCAAACTGGTATCCCGTTGGCTGTTTTTCCACTTCTCACCACGTCGTGAAAGTTTTCCTTAATCTTCGCCCATCATATTAAATTTGGTACTGATGTGAAGTTCATTCCTTGTGTTGACAATGTGTGTGCAAAAGTTTTCCTCCTAAGAATACTTCCTCACTGCAGATTCTCTTCCTTGTTACAATTATTTTGGTATTGAAGTTTGAGAGCGTGCTCGCTTCCATAACAATATCTTCATATCGGACCTTTTATCTTCTTCCAAAGAATCCCCCACCTCCCTTTTTGCAGGGTCTGCCGTCTCCCCCAGACATTCTGCTTCATGGCCTTGATGTAGGTGGTTAGTAGGACTCTTTCCCCAAAAAACTGACCCCCCCCTTTTTTTTTTTTAGAATGATCAACCAATGCCTTAATGTTCTAGGTTCCAAGGAAGCGCTCTCCAGACTCCTGTCAAGACTTTTCAAAATAAACACGTTGTTAAAAGGGATATTCTTTTGTGGTCGATAACAACATTACTGGTATATCTTACAACCAGGACATAATATTCCACTTTCATTGAAATTCTAGGCTTAGTTTTTAATCCATTCAAGATCCTTCCTTTCGAAAAAGAGTTTTCACAGCTTGTATGATGCCCCATCAGGTTCAAAGACCACAATGAAAAATGATTGATTAGATACCTGAAAATGGTTCCTGAAGTGGCCACCTGTGAATTCATGCAACTGTTCCCCCAGCCACGTTTGCAGAGCATTGACTAAGCTTCCGGTTTCAGTAGAGGTAATCCTTGACTTACAAATCGTTTCTTTCGCAACCATTCAAAGTCATGAGGGCACTGCAAAAGTGTCTTATGACTGGTTCTCGCACTTATGACCATCTCAGCATCCCCACAGCCACCTTCTGGGCATTTGACAACCAATATGTATTGTTGACAGTTGCATCTTCCTGGCTTCATGTGTGAAGGTTATTGTGACCTTCCCAGCTGGCCTCCGACAAGCTGAGTCAATGGGAGAAGCTGGATTCTCATAACAAGCATGGCAATTCACTTAGCAACTGTGGTGAAAAGGCCGTAAAATCAGGCCTGACTCACTTAATGGTTCAATTGCTTAGGGATGGAAGTTCTGGTCCTGATTGTAGTTGTAAGTTGAGGACTACCTCTACTAGCTAGATCAGAGGAAAGGCTGGCCCAAGCATTGGCCATCGGAGAGAAGAGAGGTCTGAGCGGGACAGGGCAGGATCTGATGTCCTGCAAAATTCAACCCATTGGGTTAAATTGTGTGTCTGCGTGTGTGTATTTACCGTACATGCACATACACTCAATTGTGGTTTATTCAGATTAATCTGTGGGAAGTATGTTTTTGCCCTCTGAGCTGCTGCTTTAGCTCCAGGTTTAGTCAGGTGGCCTGTGGCTCCAACTGGGCACCCATCTCCTCCACCCTCTTTGCCCAGCCTGCTCCCGTCTGCTCTTCTTCTACAGCCCCAACGTATTTTGCCAGCTTCTTGTGCATTTTCCTGTGTATTTTCTCTGCCTGCAACACCCAGGCTTCATGGTTTTATGTTAAGGTGGGGGTGACTTTGTATTTCAGGATACAATGGGGGTGCGCTGGCCAGATTTGCGGGATCAGTTATGTTTTTCCATCAGATCTGCCAGCCGGAGTCTCTCTATGCTCCGGCTGTGACTTCCTAAACTGCAGACTAGCCGATCTCATTTTAGCCTTGTTTGTTTGGGGAACTCGACCTGTTTCGTTAGCTGGTGGTTCCGTGTGTTTCCCATGAATCCAGAAAACGGGATTGTGTTAACCATGGGTGAGTGTGTTACGCAAACACAACCTATGTCTTTGGATTACTATGATGGAAATGAAATGCGGGTATCAAATTTTATAAATAAATAAAACAAACTAAGAATGCTGAATCCTTGTGTTTGTTCTGAATACTAAAACTGAAAGGAACTTGCAACCTTCTGGGCAAAACTCCTTCTTCATTCTGTGTTTTGCATTCTTCATTCTGCATTCTAAACTTTCCTTATTAGAGCAGATTAACATAATTTTCTGCTGTTGTAAGGTCGTTTGGGAGTTCGAAATCTGTAACCTTCTACCGCAAACAAGAAAGTCCAGTTGTCTCCTGAAAAAGCACCTTTAGGACAACCAGGACCTGGACGACGGAGAAGCTCTACAGACCTCTACTGCAAATCATCCAGACACCTACAGGTGTGTCACAGCTCTCCTCGCCCTCACCTTTACACAAAGGCTTCCTACGAGTTTACTCGGCCAGCTAATTTTACTACGAACAAACTACGGTCAGAAGGAAGCCGATGTCCCAGGGTCTATGAGCCTCTGGATGGCAGGTGAAGGTAACTGGGGTTTCAAGTGGTGGCTTTGCTAATCCTTCCAATTGAGGGTCCAGGGACCAGACTTTGAAAAAGCCCGGCGATAGGGTGGGGGAGATTTCTATGCCAATGGTATATGCTGGAAATCTACAGTGCATGCAAAGTTTTAAGCAGCCGTGGTCATTTTTGTTTTGTTTCAGTGAATTTATAAGTAAGTGGATGTTGACTCAACCACCATGTGCTAGAAAGTTAGATTTTTCTGCAAATGGGAACGCCTGCTTACTACTTAGATGGCATTATTTTCAGATTCCAATTAAGAAAATAATTATGTGGCAGGTGCAAAAATGTGGACAACCTTCCAGTCAGTATTTTTGTAGCTTGGTGGAAATAACAGCTTCCAAATGTTCTTCTTGTAGCTAGCTAAGGGTGTTTCGTCATTGTTTTTGGAGCTTTTCCCCACTCTATTTTGCAGAATAATTCTAGCTCAAAAATACTCTTAGGACTCTGCATAATACTTTACAAATTCAAGAGATCCCTATTTGAATAATATTCAAGTTCTGGGACTGTGAAGGTCATTCCAAATCCCAGATCTTTCCTTCCTGAGTCATTTCTAAATATGGCGGATGGTTGTCACGCTAAGATAACTTCCTTGCTATGGGAAAGTAGCCCCGTTATCCTTCAGATTATGAGAGAACTACAAGCACAAGAAGTACAAGAAGCCACCGGTGGGAGATCATTCAAGAGAGATTCAACCTAGAATGAAGGAGAAATTTCCTGATGGTGAGAACATTTAACATTGGGATGGGTTGCCTTCAGAAACTGTGGGTGCTCCAACACTGGAGGCCTTCAAGAAAAGACCGGACAGCCATTTGTCTGGAATGGTGCAGGGTCTCCTGTTTGGGCGGTGGGTTGGACTAGAAGACCTCCAAGGTCCCTTCCAACTCTGCATCTTCTTGTCTGAAGAGAAACTGGATGGTTCTAGATCACTTCTTGAGGCAAACTGAAAACTACTAGTCTCCACAGTCCCTTCCAACTCTGTTTTTCTGTATTTTGTATTCTGAAACTACACTTACATCAACCTCAAAATGGCTCCCATGCCTGCTGAACCTTTAAACCAGGGCTGGGCTTCAAAAATTTTAGCAAGGAGTTCTCTGCCCGGTTGCTGGCTGGGTGTGGCCTAATTGACCTCCTGCACCACGGGGTGTGTGTGTGTGTGTGTGCATTTTTGCCCTCCGGAGGCTTTCCTTGAGCCTCCGGGAGGGTGAAAACTGCCTCCCCAGGCTCTGGAGGCCCAGAGCCTCTTCCCAAACTTCCGGTAGGTGTGTTTTTCACCTTCCCTGAGCCTCCGTGCATGCCCTGCACTTACCTGCATCCAAAACGGGCTGCGTGGGGACTCCTGGGAGGGGTGGGCGGGGCCAGCCAGGAGTGGGATTTGGGGTTCTCCAAACTGCACAGAATCTTAGCTAGAGGTTCTCCCAAACCCCTCCGAACCCCCAGCAGCCCAGCCCTGCTTTAGACAGAGAATTTCCAGGATATGGTCAAAAAAAGTATGGAAGGCAGCCAGGCGCATGGAAAGAACCCAGAGCTGGGTTTGCCCCGTCATGCCTGTCCTCCTGACCTTCCCAACCAGGAGCAGTTAACGCAGGCTTGTGGGGATGATGGCTTGGGCTCCAGCCTCAGGGTCTCCGCACCTGAGGTGAGCAGAACAGGGGAGATGGGTCTTCCTGACACAGGGGTATAAGGGAGGCAGGCAGGATGGCAGGCCACAAACGAAGCCTCTTGTTCTTCTGTGGGGGAGTGGCTGATGGAGCTACTTCACTCTGAAGAACGATGGACTACGAACTGAGAACTTCAAGCCCGGAAGGAAGGAAGAAAAGTCTCAAGACAGAGGGAGCCTTTGTCCCCAGCTGCTTTCCTGTGGATGTTCCTTCAAGGCCTGGGGCCAGATCCGTTCTTCAGTAACGGGTACAAGGAGCTCAGGGCCCGTGTGGGTTGCCATTGGCATTTCCCCCCATCCAAAATTTTTTGAAAAAATCCAAACAAATCTTTTAAGAGTTTTTCCTAGACAACACAAACACACACAACACTCTCTTTCCAACTCTGGTCAATTGGGGAGCGTGTCCAATAGCTTTCCCAGGAAGTTCCTTGGGTGTGGAGTTTTGCTAAACCAGGAGAGCATCAAGCAAGCAGCAAGGAAGGAGGTCTACAACTCTTTCACAGCTCAGTTGTCGGTACAGTAAGCCTCTGCCAGCTGGGTTGACGGAGATGATTCCTTGTCATTTCCACGAGTGGAGCAGCTATATAAATAAATTAAATAAAATCCTCAAGTTGAATGGTCAGCGCTGTATTCCTTCTCTTCATTTATGACCCTCTAGCAAACACACATAAGGGAAACTGATCAGGAACAATTCAGACATTTTTCTTTCCTTCCTTACAAAACTGCAAGGCAGCAACAGCCTAAAGACTGGCTCGGGGGGGGGGGCCCTTCAGATTTGGGGTAGTTGATACATTAATATCATATCCTGCCTCCCCCCCCCCACTCATCCGACTCCCTTCCTCCCCATCTTTTAGCTATTGCATTATGTAATTTTTACAGCTTTGTAGTATTCTATTTCTAGAGTTTTATCTTTTAATGTTGCAAGGTGTCCAGAGTTACCCTGTGGTAAGGTGGGTGGCCAATTTATTTGATCAATAAAACAAATAAATACAATAATCAAACTAATAAATAAATAATAATAAAATACAGTAATCCAGGAAGGCTGGATCGTCCCCTTGCTCATTGAATAAAAGCAGATGTTGGGAGTTTGCACCCCCACAGATGTGGAAAATATGGGTAAAGAAGCTCCTAAGGGGCCCTGGCTGCTTGTCTTCCCGGGTTAATACAGTTCTGCGTATTTCTCACATAACCGCAATTCAGCCTGTGGAAAAAACATCTCCGTGTTAATTACTTGGGTGGGAGCTGCATGAAATGAACTGGTGGAAGCCCAGGCTCTCTTCCTTCTCCTCAAGGGAGGGAAAAATAAATAAATCACATGCTGGAGATTATAAATACTTATGAAACATCCCGCAGAGCTGTTGCTTAGCAATCCAGTGAGGCATCGGGGCGAGCCAATAAGGCAGGCCAGAGCGTTCTTCAAGGGTGATTAAAGACTCACATTTTGTTGTTCAGATCAATATACAGTACTGTATGGAACTTGATCCGGCTTACTGGCAAGAGGTGCCTTTAGGGTGGTGAGGAGACGGGAGTGCCTCGCTGGATACGGAGTGGGCACAAGCGTTTCACCCAAGTGGGCACAGGAGCTCAGCCAACCAGTCAGCAGCTGCACTTTCCAGGTAAAAATCCCAGCCAGGCAGGGACCTGAAAAGTCAGGAACAATGTGAAATGAACCGGAGCCCACGGAAACTGGCAAACAGTCACACCATGGATCGTGGCCTGAGAAAAACAAGACAAGACAGCAGCAGAAGAGACTCTTGTACAGAGAGGAGCAGCCAAGATGACAAAGGATCTGGAGGCTAAATCCTCAGGCCAATGGTTGAGGGAGCTGGGTGACGTTCTAGCCCAACGAAGAGAAGGACCAAGGGGGGACATGAGAGCCATTTCCCAATATTTGAAGGGCTGCCACAAAGAAGTGGGGAGGTCGACCTAGTCTCCAGAGCACCCGAGGACAGGACAAGCAGCAACGGATGGAAACTTATCCAGGAGAGAAGCAGCCTAGAATCAAAGAGCTCTAAACTCTGCCAGGATCACAGAACAGACGGGAGGTCTCTGGGGGCCTCCCCATGTTGCTGAAGCACAACTATTCACATTCTACTGATACGGAGCCAGTTCATGAGGAGACACGAGAGGTTCAATCTAGGCTGGCACAGTCTTTCTGTTACTACCGAAAAATGTTTTCACAGCATTCTATGCTCACTAAACCCATAGTACATATTTTATACAGGATAATTCCAAATTTCTGTACATAATTCAACATTCTATTCACATTTTAATGTTGTATCAATGTTCCCATATCCACCCAATGGATATTAAAACCAAAATAGGGCGAGGTTGGAGAAAACTCAAATGGTTTGTATAAAGGTCCCTTCAATCTATTTAATTCATTTTATTCGATTTTAAATTTTGTATATGTATGTGTTTTATTTCATGGCTGTTCACCGCCCTGAGTCCTTCGGGAGTAGGGTGGTATAGAAATTCAATAAAATAAATAAATAAATAAATAAATAAATCATTGGATCCTTCTAGCATAATAAAGTTTGTAGCCGTCTCTTTTTAAATCTTCTCTGAGGTGTCTGGTAAACAAACCAAAAGTATTTTGTTGAAATAGCCACCTCTTCACATCACAAGAATCAGACCTAGTCTTAAAATTTAAGACCCTTCAGTGCCGATGCTTGTCCCCGTTGCATTCCAGCCAAGGCATTTTCTGCCCTCCTCCCCTCACATAAATAAATTGTGTGTGTGTGAGGGAGGGAGAGACAGAGAGACGTTGAGATGGGTGGCGTATAGATTTAATAAATAATGTATATGTGTCTATATCTCTGAATCTCTAGATCTATGTGGATATTCAGGTTAAACTTGCACTTTCCTGCCTGCAGCAGAGTTTCCAGCCACTTGCTCTTCCCCCACCCCCATTCACTGAATTTCAGCTGCTATTTTATTCCTCTCGATTAGCCTGAGGTGTCATCAGCAGCCTCTGAATCCCAGATAATTTATTCAGGGAAATAAATTCAGTACAAAGACCAATTTCATGAAGAGCTATTTCCTTGGGAAGCACTAGGCTGGAATTGACGAAAACAAATAAGAGACCATCATTTCTGATCACACTTTATGTGAGAACCCCAATGCAAGAATACCTGAGTCGCACCTAACGGCCGTCTCTCACCTTTCCTTGCACTATTTTTTTCCTTAACCCCCCCCCCCCCCGCCCCTCAGAAAGGACTGATTGATATGCTATTCCTGTTCAGGGAAACTAGGCCCTGAAAAGTGCCCCAAAAAGGGCAAGAATTAGTGAGCAAAAGGACTTAGAGGGAAAAAAGGAAGTCTTATACCACTCGGTCACTGAGACTTTCTCTGTTCTTTCAAGCCCTGCTTCCACGTCTCCATCCAGGATCCCAGACCTTTCCTTTGGCCCCATAAATGTCTCCCCTCCCTTTCTGAGAACCTCATCAACTCCATCCAAACACAGCTTTCACAGTCTTCTCCTTCTCAACTCACCGGTACCTTCCTTTGTACCTTTTTTGCCTCCTCCTCCTCCTCCTCCTCTCACCAATGATAAGCCCATGTCATAATCTATCATTCCCTCATGGTAAGGCTGGAGTAGAAAGGGCACAAACCAAGCATGGATTTATTACGAGTAAATAGGACCTCTTCTCTAGAGGCTACTAGTATTAGCATTAGGAGATTAAATAGCACTAGGAGATGCAGGCCAGACTCAACGTATTGAACTGAATTTGAACTGAATACTTTATTTGGCCAGGTGTGTGATTAGACACACAAGGAATTTGTGTCCGGTGGACCTGCAAAGCAACAGAGTAACGATAATCATAATAATATCAATAAAAGGGGAAAGTAAACAATAAGAAGTCTTCTAATGTTATAGTTTACCCTTAATCTTAAATATACTTTATTTGCTTCTCAAATTTTAATTCCCTGTATTCATTCTCTCTTATTTACAACTCTGTTCAGCTTTATTTAAGGAACCGTTACACATGGTATTGCTTTAACAAGTGTGGCTGTGAAGTTTTTATTCCCACATCCCCAATGTCAACTTGTGAGAAAATGCTATTCTAGGCATCGGGGATCAAATTATTCTCAAAAGGCACCTACTGCGCTGTATGAATTTACACATTGCTCTGAATTTTTTGTAATTTTAGATGTGACACGCCTCCTCTGCCTTTTTCTTTTTTTTCCTCTCCTTTTTAAATTTTGTACCTTAGTTCTTGTTTATCCTTTGATTAAAATCCTTAATAGAAATTAATTAAGAAGCCATTCTGCATGCCTTTGATCGTGGCCTAGACCCAATGAACAGGTGGCTAAGCTGTCCCACCTGACCCTGTTCATTTCCCTGGGAGCAGCCTCCAGACCGTGTCCTGCCCAGTCGGACTCTAGACTGGAGCTAATCCATCGGTCCGTCAGGATAGAGCTGCCATGGACCTCGGAGGCCTTCCAGTCCAACCCCCTGCTCAAGCAGGAGACCCAATTGAGCCATTCTGGACCAATGGCTGTCCAATCTCTTCTTAAAAGCCTCCCGTGATGGAGCAGCCACAACTTCTGAAGGCAACTTCTGTTCCACTGGTTGATTCTTCAAATAAAATTTGAACAAACTTTTAACAAAGTTGTTCATTGTTAATCAAAGTGACTTTATTCATCAGGCCACCCAACAGGTTCCAGGGTGCCCTCCCTACCCCGTAGAGACCGGCTCGCTCTGATCAGGGCCACCATCAGCAGATATGAGAAGGGTGGAGAAAGAGGTTTCGCTGCCCTTAAGGCCACCAGGTAATTGCTAAAGTGGGTAGCGGTCAGACTCATCTCTCTTCTGGCACTGCCGTCTCCTGAAGCCCCTCACTAAACCAAGGCTCAGCTTAGGATCGGCACACAGGGAGAGGCCACGTAGGAGCAGTGCCAGCCCTGGCCCAGCCAACCTCTCCCTGCAGACAGTAATCGGGCCCAACCATCCACCGGATCCTTCAGGGAAACTGCAAGCTCTCAGGAACCTCATTGGATCCCTCAATCCTTCCTGTGTTCAGTGGAGGGGAATCATCTGAGCAGGGCAATCAACCAATGTCTTCCACTGCCAGTTCTCAACTGCCCGAAACAAAATACAGATCCAGCAAAGATCCGGCAGCCAAATGCTTTTTATATCTTATACTCCGCCAGATGCTTTTGGCTCTTTTGCCTTGGTATCAAATTTCGTTTGCATTTTTTAAAGTAAGATTGATTTAACACTCGGCATCTTCCTTAAGTAAATGATCCAGCAGACAATTCTTAATCCATGCAACGAGCTTGAACGTAAGATGTTCTCCTTAACAATCCCCTTTGCGTGCAGACTTTAAGCCAGTGTCTGCTCTGTGGGGTGATGTATAAACATTAAAACCGGTGTGGGGTTTGCCAGCAGTGCCAGAGCCTTCAAGCATCAGCCATGGCAGCAGTGACTAAGCGGAAACAAGAAACTGCCAGGACTTTTCAGCTCAGAATATTGAATAACCTTTATTGAAAATATAAAAGATCTACAAAGCCACTGATACTCAGCATGGAAGAGTTCATTAAACTGTACACATGTTTTTTAAAAACATCAGAATAGCAGAAAGTCAATGATGTTTTTCAAAGTCTCTTTTCCATTCTCCCTTTTTTTTTTTTCCGGTAGGAAAGTTCTGTGCAAGAATTGCTTTTCATGAGACAAACGTTCTAAAAGCCATGAGTAAATTCATTATATTGTAAAAGGAAACTAACATTACTAGCCATTTCCCCCCATTAATGGTTATTGAAGCCTCTAGAAGAAAAAGCACTGATTTGGAAATTGGAACCAAAATAATCAAAAGAAATTAGTAATTAATGCTGCTGTATCGGCCACACACAATCCTTATATTGCTGTATACCCTTCCCCACAGGACTTCAGAAATATACAAAGTGTTTCAACATACTAAAAATGCTAAATAATAGCAAAGTAACGTAACAGATTTTATTAATCTGAAATGCAGCTGCCAGAAATAACCTTACGGCTCTCCTCACGGATAAAGGAGGGATGGCGACGAAAGGTCATTTAATCCACCATGTCCTTGAGGACCAATCCGAGGTCCTCAGAAGCAAACCAAGAGTCATGAGCTGCCAGAACTGAATTCCTAATTTTCTGATTTGTAGCACCAAAGGGAAAACAAGTATAACTGAACATAAAGAAACCAACAAAATGTGAAGTTGATCCATCCTAGCAGGCTATACTTTTGTTAAAGATTAAAAATCTTCAATGCTGAAAAGCACATAATTGTAGTTTTGGATTTGAGTAGCCAAAGGCACTGATTTGATCCTGCTGCCCCGGTTAAAGAGCAAGGCCCGCGCCAGAGTCCAGCGTCTCGGCCTGCCATGGCCCGTCTCCCTTGGGGGCTCCCCTGGGTGCCTCTGAAGGGGACCCGGTCATTCCAACCGCTAGGGCTGAACACGCATGCTCCAATTTCTGGAGCAGAACGCGGGGAGTTTCTCGCGGCCCAATTCTCAAAGAGGCACAAGTACTACATATTTCACTAAGGAAGGGGGGGAGGATTATGAGAATGGGGGTGGGTGGGTGCTTTTCCCAATTGTGGAAGGGTAAAATAAGCTCAGTATTTCATCTGGGCAAAATGACACCATCAAGAATTCTGACTTAGGCTTCTGAGGAAGGAAGGAAGGGAGGGAGGGAAGGAAGGAAATAGTTCACAAGGCACAATATGATAAACATGAAGAGTCCCTGAGACTCCAGTTGGGTTCAATATCTCCTTTCTCTACTTAAGTAGTTCAGAAGAATTAAGAAAATACAATACAGACTATTTTATAGGAAATATACCTATAGGAAATAAACCAGTTGGCTAGAGAGTATATAGCTTTTTATCACTTTTTTTTTAAAAAAAAAGACCTTTTTCAATGCAGATTGGTCCATTTTTAATTATCAGCAAGCCAGACTAATTTTACTTCACTAAGCTTAAACTGTTTTCAATTACAACTCTGCAATATTGCTACAAGTGGAGTAACTACATTCTAAAAAGCTTGATGAATGCTAAATGAATGAGGCAATCTTAAGAGCATTTTGTTATTCTGAAAACTGCCAGTGTAGCCTAGAAATCAGTGTCAATACTGAAATTTAAAGCTAAACTTTCCTTTCAGTTTATTGGCAACGAAACAACACAAGACTGAGCAAACAGGGCTGCTTCAATTATCCTAGCCGGGGTCAGGCTGAGATTCAAATTCCGCCAATAAAAATACTGAAATATTGAATGTATAATTTTACGACCGGTTGCTTAGCGACCTTTCGGTTACGATGATGGACCTACCTTGAGGCTACTTTAGGCCCAGACTTTCCAAAGGTGCCCCCCCCCTGCAGTCACATGACTGAATTTTGGGTGCTGGGCAACACCATGGCATTTGTGCGTTTGCAGCAGCCCATGGTCACATGACCTCTCTTTTAGGACAGCTTTGTCAAAAAGTTGCACTCTACTTCTTTTGTGACCATGGCGGCCGTCACAAAAAGGGTTGTAAAATTAGATTGGTCACATGGCAGTTGTAAGTCGAGGACTACCTGCAATCCAGTCCAAGAAACTAAGAGCTCCAACTAAGCTTTTCTTGATCCAGAAGTTTATTTCATAGTTAATGCCTGCAAGAGGAGACAAACCGGGACACCCCGGGGGGGGGGGGGGGAAGGAAGGGGGTCCTTGATCAAATGCAACAATGGATGTCACACCTGAGCCCGCCAAAGGTGCGCAGCTACTTGGCCTTTCTGACTCCTTTCTTGCACTGAAACTTCTCAGGATTTCCCTGAGTGTAGAAGAAAGTCCGAGTCGTGAACGGTTCTAAGAAGCTGTGCCTGAAAATCTGGAGAAGCAGGATGGGCGGCTGTTGCTAGAACAAATCCTGGAGACTTTCTGGTGCAGCCCTATTGCTAAGAGCCTCCAAGTGGAGGGGAGGCCCCGGGGGTTTCTGGGTATCGTAAGCCCATCCTGCCTGGCCTTCTGGCCTACCGAAGCCACTGAGAGGACGCTGCTAGAATAGCTGGAATGAGCTGCTACAAAGCAGGGAAAGCTGATGCGTCACTGCATGTAACCTGATTAACGGGGCCAGCTTCCCTACTTCTTCTTTTAAAGAACCACCACGCACACTTTTTAGTAAATCAACATCATATTCTCCCTGTCTCGAAACAACCAAAAGGAGCCTACCGCAGCAGTCTTTGCAAACTATTTTTTAAAAATGGGAATCTACTTTAAAAGCTTCATCTTTTCCTTTTCAAAGAATCCAAAGAAGCTGTGAGGGAGGCAATACCCACACAAAAGGGGATTTTTGCCCGTTTTGAATTAGTTACACCCGCCGAGGTCTGCATGGATAAGAGCCCAGTCATTTGCCAAGCCACATTTTTAAACGTTATACGAATTTGTTAGTTCCCTGCTGTGTCCCTTTGTATTTTAACATCTAGAACAATTTATCAAAATGGATCCAAGTAATTTATTCAAAAGCGGAACTTCTAAACTTCTGGGAGAGATCAACCAAGCCCCCCAATAAGTAACGGCTGATGTAGTGGGCACAGGAAGAAACTTTCACCCAACATTTTATCTAATCTGCAGGGGGAAATCCCAAACCCATGATTTCTACTGCGGTATTATCCATAGCCTGGGGAGCCCCGGGGGGGCAGAGGCCTCTTCCCTAGGGTCGCTTTCTGAAGGGTGGCAGGTTGACGGCCCCGGAGGGAAGGCTTCCGGGAGGAGACCCGGGCGGCAGAGACTACAGGAGCCGGGCGTTGCTGCGTCTGTGGGGCCGGGCGTAGCCGCTGTCGCTTGAGCTGCCTTGCAAGCTGTCTTCTGGGTCGCTGGCACTTCCGCTGCTGTCCATTTCGGCCGGGGTGAATTCCAGCCCTTCAATGTCCACCTCTGCGTGGGAAGAGAAGTTTCAGACTGTGTATCAACTGAACGCTTGATAAATATACAGCAAGCAGGACAGGTAGTCTCGACTTACGTTGTCAAGGGAGGCATTTGGGATGTGAATTTTGCCCCATTTTACAACCTTTCTTGCCTCAGTTATTAAGTGAATCACTGCAATTGATAAGTTAGTAACCTGGTTGTTAAGTGAATCTGGCTTTCACACTGACTTTGTCAGAAGGTTGCAAAAGGGGATCACGTGACCTTGGGACACGGCAACGGTCATAGATACGAACCAGTTGCCAGGGCTCTGAATTTTGATCACATGATCATGATGGGGATGCGGGAAAGGTCATAAGTGTGAAAAAAGTCCCTTTTTTCAGTGCCATTGTAAGTTTAAATGGTCACGAAGTGAACTGTTGTAAATCAAGGACTGCCTGTATTTAAGACATCATCTCAGAGCTGAATCTTCTCACCATTATCCAATGCCACCCCCCTCTCCCCCCCATTCCTGTATACTTCACTATCCCTATTTCTTTCTGTGTGGGTACCAAGGAGAAATAATTACATTGTGGAAACTTACGGCAGGACAAAGTTTGGCAGGTACCAGCAAATACTTTCTACAAAACCTCTACAAAGAGATGCAATTGGTGTGCAAGCTTGAACATCTTCCAAAATTATCCCCCTGGCCCCTTTCAATTCTAAGTTTTTGACAGTTGCAAGCAACCTCTTAGATATACCCCACTGAGTTCAGAGTTACCAAATGAACTAAATGAATTAAGGAACAATGCGATCATGCATCATTAGCTATTAGCTGAGGGAGAGGGGGGCAGTTCAAAAATGTGGAATGAATGAATGAGTTTTTCAAAATGTGTTAGTTCTGATGTAAATATTATTTATTGGAATTTTTATTGTTTATTGTCTATTCTGTCCAGCCATTTTGCATATTGAAGCCACCAAAGCCTATTAATACACAGTGACCATAAACTAAAATAAAGGATCTCAAAGTTATTTATCAAGATTCCTATTTATTTCAGATTTGTTTCCATTACACTTTGATTCGACACTGCTAGCGTTAACTCCTTCCATTACTTCTAGGAGAAAAAAGACACCACAAGTGGGAAACAAGGCTACTGCATCTACTGGGTTTTGGTTTCCCTCCCGACAAAATGCCCAGGAGAAACACACTGGCCATTACGAGGGATTTGCACTTGGTACAACCAGATGTCCTTGTAGGGGACTTCATAATTATTCATGACCAGCTTGCAAGTAACATCTTTGTGACCTTAAAAATCTGCAGCCAATGAGGAGTTGCAGTTAAAAAGTCCCAAATCAATCAGAATAGAGCTGGAAGGGAGCATGGAGGTCCCATATACCATTTCAGATAGGTTAATAAGAAAATAATGAGATTGGGGGCACACCACATCCCAATGTAATTGAAATATCCAAGTATCCAACTGCATTAGGAGACAATCCCAAAAGCCATTCATTTAGGCACGAGTTGGTCTTAGATTTGATTGGGCTAGTCCACCGAGTGGAAAATGTCACCACTGGGTGAGAAAGAGCCCCTCCGACTCACAGAACCCCCCACCCACCCCCACCCCGGTGGTTTGTGAACATTCCCATGTTTTAGCAAGGGGACTGAAAATGTGGCCATTTCTAGTTTATCTTTCAGTTCTTCCTATATTTTGCATTCTTTTTAAAAAATGTATTACTTGCTTCGAACATTCAAATTAACGCAGAGGAAGATGGGAATCTGGAGGATTTTTTATTTATGGGCCATGTATATCTTGTCCTTGAATCTCTCTGCTGGGCAGCCTGCAATAGTGACGGCATTTTTTGGTAGTAGCAGAATCTGTTCATTCTATCAATATACAGATTAGGACAAGGTGTCCTACTCTGGCAACTTTAAGACTTCAACCCCCAGAATTTCCCAGGCTGCAATGGCTGGCTAGGAAATTCTGGGAATTACAGAATATATTACAGATTAATTGGAAGGGACCTTGTAGGTCATCTAGTCCAACCCGCCACCCAAGCAGGAGACCCTACACCATTTCTGACAAGTTTGTACAAAAAGGTGTCCACTCGCAATAAATACATTTAAAAGGTAAAGTCCAGTATTCATTCTGAGCAATAATAGTAACAATGCAATAATCACCTCAGTAGGTCCTGGGATATTGTCCAACATTAACATTCTAATTGTTGCAGGATTATTAAGATGTTGTTTACAGCCTGAGCTGTAATTTGTTTTGCAAATATATATATATAGTCAGGTCCAGAAATATTTGGACATCGACACAATTCTAACATCTTTGGTCTATACACCACCACAATGGAGTTGGAATGAAACAAACACAATGTTCGTTAACTGCAGACTGTCAGCTTTAATTTGAGGGTATGTACATCCAACTCAGGTGAACGGTGTAGGACTTACAGCAGTTTGTATATGTGCCTCCCACTTGTTAAGGGACCAAAAGTAATGGGACAATTGGCTTCTCAGCTGTTCCATGGCCAGGTGTGTGATATTCCCTCATTACCCCAATTACAATGTGCAAATAAAAGGCCCAGAGTTCATTTCAAGTGTGCTATTTGCCTTTGGAATCTGTTGCTGTCAACTCTCAAGATGAGATCCAAAGAGCTGTCACTATCAGTGAAGCAAGCCATCATTAGGCTGAAGGAACAAAACAAATCCATCAGAGAGATAGCAAGAACATTAGGCGTGGCCAAAACAACTGTTTGAAACATTCTCAAAAAGAAGGAATGCACCGGTGAGCTCAGCAACACCAAAAGACCTGGGAGACCACGGAAAACAAGTGTGGTGGATGACCGAAGAATTCTTTCCCTGGTGAAGAAACAACAGTTGGCCAGATCAAGAACACTCTCCAGGAGGTAGGTGTATGTGTGTCAAAGTCAGCAATCAAGAGAAAACTTCACCAGAGTGAATACAGAGGGTTCACCACAAGATGTAAACCATTGGTGAGCCTCAAAAACAGGAAGGCCAGATTAGAGTTTGCCAGGCAACATCTAACAAAGCCTTCACAGTTCTGGAACAAGATCCTATGGACAGATGAGACCAAGATCAACTTGTAGTGATGGGAAGAGAAGAGTATGGAGAAGGAAAGGAATTGCTCATGATCCTAAGCATACCACCTCATCAGTGAAGCATGGTGGTGGTAGTGTCATGGCGTGGGCATGTATGGCTGCCAATGGAACTGGTTCTCTTGTATTTATTGATGTGACTGCTGACAAAAGCAGCAGGATGAATTCTGAAGGGTTTCAGGCAATATTATCTGCTCACATTCAGCCAAATGCTGCAGAACTCATTGGACGGCGCGTCACAGTGCAGATGGACAATGACCCAAAGCATACTGCAAAAGCAACCAAAGAGTTTTTGAAGGGACAGAAGTGGAATGTTATGCAATGGCCAAGTCAATCACTTGACCTGCATCCCATTGAGCATGCATTTCACTTGCTGAAGACAAAACTGAAGGGAAAATGCCCCAAGAACAAGCAGGAACTGAAGACAGTTGCAGTAGAGGCCTGGCAGAGCATCACCAGGGATGAAACCCAGCGTCTGGTGATGTCTATGCGTTCCAGACTTCAGGCTGTGATTGACTGCAAAGGATTTGCAACCAAGTATTAAGAAGGGAAAGTTTGATTTATGATTATTATTCTCCCCCATTACTTTTGGTCCCTTAACAAATGGGAGGCACATATACAAACTGCTGTAAGTCCTACACCGTTCACCTGAGTTGGATGTACATACCCTCAAATTAAAGCTGACAGTCTGCAGTTAACGAACATTGTGTTTGTTTCATTCCAACTCCATTGTGGTGGTGTATAGAGCCAAAGATGTTAGAATTGTGTCGATGTCCCAATATTTCTGGACCTGACTGTGTGTATATATATATATGCAAAAAATTAAAATCTCGGGTGTTTTCCTGCGTCATTATAAATAAGTTGGTTAAAATATTTAAAATCCTGGTTAAAATCCCAGCTTAAAATCTTCTAAAAATCCTTACAGAGCACTCTGCAAATATTTTAACCAACTTATTTATAATGACGCGGGAAAACACCCAAGATTTTAATTTTTTGCATATGCACACCCGCGAAAACTTGACACACACACACACACATGACATTAATGCTTCATTCTTCTCTGCTCCAACCACTTTTCTCTCTAACTGCTTATTAAATTTGTTTTCCGGCCCATCACAAATTGTTCCTGAAATTTTCTTTTTCAAAAGGAAGTTCGATAGCTTTTAATGGCTCCGTCCCTATCTGTGCATTGCAAGGGTGGGGGGATTTGGAGATGAGACTGCAAAATTTGAACCGCCTACCTTGCTCCGAATCCGTTGATATCGTTGATCCAAGGCTGTCTGTGCGGACTCGTTCCAGGCCCTGCATGGACAGCTGCTCCAACCTGCGCTTCAGGTACCGATGTTCTCGCTGCAATTGTTCTTTGATGTTCAGAGCTTTCCGGTCCTGTTCTTCCAATTTCTACAGAGCCAAAATAATGAAACCAGTGGTGAAATCCAAATTTTTTTACTACCGGTTCTGTGGGTGTAGCTTGGTGGGCGTGGCAGGGAAAGGATACTGCAAAATCCCCATTCCCACCCTACTCCAGGGGAAGGATGCTGCAAAATTGCTTAGCGCATTGTAAGCCGCCCTGAGTCTCCGGAGAAGGGCGGCATATAAATCAAAATTCAAAAAAAAAAAAAAAAAAAATCTCCATTCCCACCCCACTCTGGGTCCAGCCAGAGGTGGTATTTGCCAGTTCTCTGAACTGCTCAAAATTTCCACCACCAGTTCTCCAGAACCTGTCAGAACCTACTGGATTTTACCTATGAATGAAACCAAGAAAATAATCTTCTGCTCGCGTTTGATTAGTTCCTGGACTGCAGACAAGGGATCCTGAAAGGGACTGCAATGTCCAGACTACGACCATCCCACCTTAGTGACATGGCAGCTACATTCTTTCTTGCAAAGGGTGGTAGGCAAGGAAGCTGAAGACTTTTCCCAGCAGCCCCAATCAGGAAGGGGGGGGGCCGCCGCGTGGGACGGACAAAGGGAAGAAGGGGGAGATTCTGAGTATTTGCTCCATTTTTTACAGAAATGATCCCAATCCCTGCTGCTACTAACAATGGGGAAAATAATCCCGATTAACCTTGTTCCCCCATAAAGGCTCCCTTTCCTCAACAATGATACTTGGTTGGGTTCATGCGCACATGAAGTTGTAGGACACTAGAAAAATCTGTCAAACAGAAGGACTCAGATGATATGGTACCAAGTTGAAAAACAATTGACTTGATGGTTCTCCAAGAGGTAGTCACAAAGAAAGGAAAAGCGTTTAGTTGAATACAAAGTGGGTGTTACAAACAACTTGTTGTGTGTCAGTGGAGATTGTAAATCAGAACAGCCCTTTTTCTATTAGCTAAAATGGATGTTTCATCATGGCAAAGGGCATCCAAGGCTCCCACAGCCTCTGCTGCCAAGTCCACAAAAATCCATTTGCGCTGGAGAAGAACCGGGAGAAAATTGAGCCCTTAATCCCCTCTCTCTTTTGGCCACCTTTGCCTCACCTCCATCCAGGGGTGAAATGCTACCGGTTCAGCTGAAAGGTAAGTAGATTTCACCCCTGCCTCCATCCCTACTAAGGTAAACATAACTTTGGACTCCAGGGAGCCTCCGACTCTTCCTGCCAATTCTTCTCTCTGGGAATCTCAGGCCCACCTGTAGCTGTTCTGCACTCACGGTCTTGTTTCATGTAATTCAAACAAGGACAAGTAAATCACGGGTTGAGTTCACCTCTAGCTGTAAATCAAGGGTTTTTAGAACCACTTGAAATAAGCCACCATGGTCTGGCTGACATGTTATGTTAAGCGGAAAAAAAAGAAAAAGAAAAAAAAGGTACGTGTGCTTTTGTTTCTTAGATATCAAAGCCATTATCTAGAAATCTCGCTGTTTAAATGTGTGCTTGTGCCTATGGAAAGCAAAAACGTTTTAAAATGTGACTTCTTCACATTTTATATATATTCCAAGTTGTGGGCACACACTACACCAATAGATAGCCCGTAGGTGGCAAAGCACAAGATGCTCTACAAAGCTTCTCTTGCGAGGTTCGTTTGGAGCCCAACAGTAAAAGCATCAGCTTCTGTGACCGCAGAGCAACACTCTGCTTGTTTTTTAAGGGTATGGACAGTTGTCGCATAAAGTCTCCA
Source organism: Pantherophis guttatus (assembly GCF_059756535.1). Taxonomy (NCBI): domain Eukaryota; kingdom Metazoa; phylum Chordata; class Lepidosauria; order Squamata; family Colubridae; genus Pantherophis; species Pantherophis guttatus. The sequence continues at coordinate 131,087,986 of NC_142067.1, forward strand.
GAGAATTTTGGGGAACTGGGAAGTTAAATAACTCCAGGACATTATTTATAAAGGAGATCATGTGATTTCTGAGTTTTTTCAGCAACATTTTTTGAAGCTGGAAAAAAATATAATTTCAGCCAAAGTCTGAAATGACCAGAAGAAATGAAGGAGACCAGCAATCAAGGTTGGAATTTACCTTTGTATCTACTACTGTAAGGCCACATTCAGCATTTATCCTGAACACAAAAAGGATATGGAGAGGTAATAAATAAAATTTATTAAATAAATAAAAGTCATATTACATCGTGATTTTAGGGGCCCTGAGTAGTGGATCGTTAAGGTGACCGAGTCCCTCTCGGAGGCCACCAAGCAGAATTTTCACAGTGATTTAGGCTAAGGCTACAAGAAAGTAAACTTCTTTCTGGTTTACCTTAATATGCATCTTGGCTCTTTTCAGCAGGCTGAGGGTGGTGTGCCTGGTGCTCTCAGCTCCTAAAGGGACCAGCTGCTTTAACTCCTCTAAATAGAGTCGCAGCTTCGCTCGCCTGAAATGAACAAAAATGAGAGATCTGCTTTAGTCTCATTAGCATTCAAAATCTGCCCTACTTTTGACACAATATTAATTGCAAATAAATAAAACATATTTCACTAGCATTTATGCCTTACAGCTACTACCTACAAGAGATCCCCTCTGATATTTCAGGTAACGTGTAAACAAACCTACATGTTCAATTTACCAAATACGTTAAAACCGCAAGCGCAGAATAAGATCCACAAAACACCGTGTATCAATCCACGCAAACTGCATTACTAGTATGCTATCAGGATATGGTTTGTCTGTCCCTGGCTATGAAGTGAGGGTGGAACCCAATTATTTTGATAACCAGAAGTATGCACCTCTGGAAAAGATGGCTGCCTCCTTTATCTTCCCTCTGGTGTTTCTTCCCAATTCAAGACCAAGGGCCGGGAGCCATGCAGTGCTGGGCTTCAGACTTGGTTCCCGTCCAAAGGCTCCTGGATGCAGCTGTCTATTTTCCCAGGACTGGGTGGCTACCATGCATCCCTGGAAAATGCTACTGCTGTTGCAGTTGCTGCATTGAAAGTTTCAAGCCCATGTTACAATTCACCCCTCGCCTGCTCCAGAGCACCACGCTCTGGAATGCAATTCCCAGGGATGCAGTCCTGCCTCAAGGAAATGGGAGTTGGGGACGGGCCTTCTCTTCCCTTTCTTTTCAACATTTACAACATGGAGATTTACACTGAGCAGCAGATACATGGGGTCTGTGGTCTGCTTCACCAGGTGATCCCCAAAGACAAATTTTTAAATGTGGGACCGGAAGTGAAATTAATACTTTCAAATTTGTAATATACATTTCTCAATAGCATCCTCAGTTAATTATGCCTTCTAATCAAGAGTAAGTGATGAAATTTGTAACTGCTAATCTGCCTAAAGGCAAGGATTGCTTCATTCTTTTCCCTCAAGCATCTTCTAAGAAGAAAAAGAGGTTTTTAAAATGTCTCACTGTGTGGGCAAAAAGCAGTCACTACTTGGAAACGGAGCCAAGCAAGGGGTGTTTGGAAAACAGAGTTTAATCCACGCTCTCAGCCTGTGAAAACTGACATTCTGCAGTATCTTCTTTAGTCATTTTATTTCATAAACTTACATGGCCACCCACTTGCCAAATGAGGCTGGGCAGCTAACAAGCACTACAAATCTTCCCAAACAAGGAAAATGACAAAATAAAAAAAATATAATAAACTTTAATACAGGACCCAATTTGGGTCAGCCACTGGCATCAGAGGTTTAGTCTTCCGAGCTTTTGGACTCATGCTGGAGTCCATCCTCAGGGAACTGAGCGTGGGCTTAGGGCTATTCTGTGTGTGGTATTTATATGTGGCGCCTAGTTGTGTGTGTGACTTTTTAGAGGTTGACTGGGGTGTGTTGATGGCTGGTCGTGCCGTTGGCCCTTGCCTCCTAAGTACTTGATAAACTGATGGTAAATCAGCAGTCCTGAATTTTAATAGAGTTTAGCATACATTCGTTATTAAAAGTTAACGTCTTTTTGTTGCGTGTCCCGAGAGCTAAACCTACATCTTATTCAGCTTATTATTTTGCCAAAATAAGTTTTTCTTTTTTAATGAATTCTCCGTCTTTAGCAGCAGCTAGCCAAAATTTCAGCTTTTTATTGATCTTTTATCTATGTGAAAACTATATTCATCCGATGCAATCAGCAAAAGATGGTAAGAAAGACATGAATAAGCGGCAACCTAAAAAGACCCTCATGTGGAACCCTAACCCTTGTTGTGGATTAGGGCGTGCAGGTTCTTCAAGGGAGGCTTTGTGCAGAAAAGGCATCCATCTTCTTCCAGATTTACAAGGCTGCTGTCTCTACACACTCAGGTGCAAAGGCAACAAAAAGCGTTTTGCAAAGCAGCCATGAAAAAGCCCCCCAAAATAAATGCCATATTCATTCGTAGAAAGCATTTCTTACGTCCACCTCTGTTTTCCAAAACTCTGACCCTATTCTATTCTTTCAAGGAGTCGTACTACTGTTAAAACTTAGCAGACTTTCTAGGGATGGGAAGTTGCTTTCATTTTTCTCTTCTAGCTTAATGGTGTGCTTAATTCTTTTAAATTGCTTAAATTCATTTAAGCCTATTTCTAGAAGAGTCACGTGTCCATAAGCAGTTACAATTCCTTAAAATGAAATCAGAATTTATTAAACGTAATTTTATTTGGATTCAAAATATAAATCACTCAGTTTTAATATCTGTTTTAAAACGAATTCCTAAAAGCTTCCTAATTTGCTGCAAACTGATGAAATATGTGCGTATAAAATTACCCCCATAAAAATAGTATGTATAAATATGCAAATGAGTAAAACTTGCATAAATTTAACTCATTGATTTTCAATAATTAAAAAGCTGCATTCATTTATTCTATCAATATGCAAATGAGTAATTATCCATCAATACCACATTTGAATCGCCATCTCTGTATATTAATACCTCTATCAATTCAGTTAAGTATTACTTACCTATGTTTTTCTAATTCATTATGTGAGGATCTATTAAAAATAGAAAATATGATATTTTAAGAATATTATGTATTAACTCAAATAGAAACATTTGTTTTAAAAGTTCCTAATAGGGACTATTTTTAAAGAATTTAGGCACCTCTCAGTACACAAAGACCACCATTTCTTTGTTTCCCTCAGGTTTAACACAGTTTTAAAATCAACCCTGAATCAGATTAAATTTCTGTAATATCTCAAACTGAAATTTGGTTGTTGAAACGTAATCGAAAACTCAGTCACAGGACTAACTGAATGTTAAATGAACTTGGACCATGGCAGAAAACAATTGCCATAATAGCTATCTTTTTCCTTCTGCTAAAGAACTTAAGCTAAATGTAGAAGCATCTTCAACAAACAGCAAACCTTATAGGACACTCCTACCCTATCCCAGGGAAGGAAGCCATCTCATGTGCCCTTCAGAATAAACTGATGTTACCTCATCCTTACCTTTGGGAATCTACGTGACAAAAAATATTCCCAGGAATAAAAGTGTAATTACCACTGGGCCAGCAGTATTACAGCATGTGCACTGCAAAAATACCACAGACGTTCAACCCTGGTAGAGTGCAGTCAAGGTACCACTCGGCAGGGAATAGCCATGATTTCATAGGCCAGCACCAAATAACAGATGGAGCCGAAGGCAAAAATGCCACTGTACGCTAAAGGCTGGTGGCTTAATCACATGACCAGAAAGGGAAAAAAAGCTTATATTTCTTAGGTTGCAATTGTACCTGATATGCAAGGCTAACAGTGGACTCAATTTAGTATGCCCAGGGGATTGCCGTACCCGTATGCATTGTGGAATACTGTACTCTGCCGACTATGCATCTCATGCGGGAGGTAACTGCAACTATTCTCCACAGAACTCGCACAGCAGCTGTAGATAAAACTCTGGTTTCACACCCTATACGATACCTGGTTTTAACATGCCACGTTTTATTCAGTGCAGTTAAGCAACCTATCACTATTTTCAGAACGGAGATGGAGAACTGAGTCAGGGATCACTGCGTCCTCATCCTTGAAATCTCCAGTTCTACTTTAGGGCATGCCTACATTCAATCGAGGGCAGTCCTAACAAGGAACCCAGGAGTGGAGCAGGCCAGCCCTGGACCAGCTGGGCTGGGCCACAATCCTATGACAAGAGGGTCCCCAACAGCGAGACAGGGAGCCCCCCCGGCTGTAGTTCCCACCGTGGTGCCTTGTCCTGAGCTGGCCCAGCATTGCAACAGAGGCATCGGCTTCTCCCGGTCAGTTTTGAAGGTGGTTTTTCCTCCTTCCACCGAAGGTCCTCGAGGCTGGCTCTGCTTCCTGCCTCTTTACGCCTCGGAACCCAGACCTGCGAAAGTAGACTTTCCCCGGGTTTGTTGTTCCGTTGGCCATTAATGAGGGTGGCCACTGCAGCAAAAGCTTCGTTTTGCAACATTTCTCCTTTTAGGGTCATTGTTTTTTTTTCCTGCAAGGATCTGCTTGGATCCCACAAGACCTCACCGGCTCTGGGCTTTGTCCCCGGAGTCCTGGACGGCCTCCTGACAGGCTCCTGTCACAACCTCCCCACCCACCCCGGAAGCCTCCTTCCTTTGGCCGAGCAGGAGGAGAGGGGCCTGGGGGCTTCAGGGGCCAAAGCCAACCCTGGGCAGCCAGAGGAGGGGGCGCGGAGGCGATGGCAGCTGGGCCGCCTCGGAGGGGGGCTGGGGGTGGGGCCCAGGGAAAGCCTTCTTGCCCTCCTCCTCCTCCTCCTTCCCTTTTCCGTGCCGGCCGGAGGGAAGGCCAGGGAGGCTACGGGGGGCAGCACCCCCTTCGTTCCTTCAGGCACCGGTCTGGGGCCGGGAGGGAGAAGCCGAGGGCGGAAGGAGAGACACACACGCAGCCCCCTCCCCCCACTCGCCCAGAGGAGCCCCTTCCTCCCGCGGGGCATCCTGGGAGTTGAAGTCCGCTGCCCTCGAGGGCCCCCCCCACCCTCGCTTCCTCCGCCCCGGAGGCCCCCGGAGCAGCCGCCCCCCCCTGGAGTTCCCGGGAAGGCCCTGGGCCGGGCGACGTGGCGGAGGCGGCGCCGGGAGGGGAAGATGGCGGCGGCGGCGGCCCCCCTCCCCCAGCCCCCCCCCCCAGGGCCACTCACCGGCTGCCGGGGGCCTTCCTGGCGGCGCTCCTCCTCCGGGCACAGGCGCGCTCGAAGGGCAGCGCGGAGGCGTAGCCGTGCTCGGCCTCTGCGGGGAGAAAGCGCCGCGTCAGAGAGGCCCGGAGCCCGCCCGCTCGCCCGCCCGCTCTCCCCGCCGTGCCCCCCGAGGCGCACCCCGCTCCCGCCGCTCCAGGTACTCGGCGGCCTCGAGCAGCATCAGCAGCGAGTTCCACTCCATCGCCTCAGCCGCCGCCTGCTCGGGCTCGGGCCGCGGGCGCGCCGCCTCCCGCCCCGGTTGGCAGGTCGCTCGCTCGACGGGCAGCCGCGCCCGCCAGTCGCCCGAGGCGGAGCCGCCGCGCGGCCAATCGCGACCGGGACGGGGACGCCGGGCCCGCCCTCGGAGGCGGACGCGCGTGGACGGCCCGGGCGTCGCGGCCGCTGATAGGCCGGCCGCTATAGCAACAACCCCGAAGCCGAAGCTTAGCAACAGCACGTGGTGGCCCGGCCCCTCGCTCGCTGACTGGCCCGGCTCGCGTATGCAAAGCAGGGCGCCTCGCGGGATTGGGCGCCGGGAGGGGCTATGCAAATGAGAGTCGGAACGGCGGCGGCCGCCGTGGCCTCGATGACGTCACGAAACCTGGGAGAAAATGCGCGCGTCGTGTGAACGCGCGTTACGGGCGACGGGGAAGCTCTTTCCTCCTGGGGAGTTGCGGGGAAGCGCTCCTCCCGGAAATGGAAGGCTTTGCTGCCACCGAACCCCGCAGCTGCAGCCTGAACCTTGACCCCCGTTCAGCAATTCTGCCTTTATTCGGGCAACCCCCCCCTCCCCCCGCCATTATCACGAGCTGCTTTGTGCAGAAGGAGCAAAAAAGGTTACTTGTGGTGCTTTGGAGTCCTGAAAAGGCAGGACGGCGTTGTTGTTAATACTGTGATAGTTGCAAGAGAGTCTCATTGGTAAGGAAGATGAGGAGATCCAAGCCTTCCGTCGTGCAACTGCACCGCTGCTTTGCTAGCCGGACTTCGTAGAAAGACCGGGGCACCTCCACGCCTTGCAACTGTCCTAATAAATGAACCGCCCTGGGGGTTTTGCCAATATTTCCACTCCCCCCCCACTTGCAAACACCACTACAGGGAAAAGGCAGGTAGCCTGAAGGGAGGGTTGCTTGAAGCCCAGGACCGGTGTGCCCATAAAATGGCCTGGAACACGAAGGTGAGGCTTATGCAGGTTGGAATCTGTGCCCGGAATGGAGTGGAAATGCTCTTGGCGGGTCTTGAGAATTGGACACACAACTGAGCAAAACCAGCCCAGTCCTTGCTGCTGGCTGAGCTTGGCTGCTTTCTTGCAGCCCGTTTCAGGACCCAGCTAGGCTGGCAAACTCAGAAGACCAGACAGACCCAGCTGCATTTCTGGAAAGTTCTGAGCAGGTGAGAGAATCATGGAAACCGTCTCCAGATCAACTTCTCCCTGTTGCAACTGAGCCCGAGTCTCTCTCTCGGGCTCCCCTCTTCCGAAAGGGCCCCCTTCCCTCCCTCCCTCCCTCCAATTGCTGCCTCCTTCAACCACCCAGGATGGGTCCTTCTGGCACTTGGGACCTGCCTTTTCTTTAGCCAGAAACAAGGACAAAGAGGAGGAGGAGGAGGAGGGTTTGGTTGGATGGTCGTGCCATCTAGCAGCCCGCTCTTTAATCAGCAGGACACGGGATCCTTTCCTCAAATCCTTTGCTGAGGTTAAGGTATCCGATGGCAACCGTGTTTCTGTGATCAACCAAGGAAATCACTCCAAATGATGAAAGATCGATGTGGCAAGATTTGTCCTTGACTGATCCATGCTGGGAACATCTAGGAACCGTATTGCTGCAGATTGACCGCTTTATGATCTGCTCCAGAATCTTCAAAGTTAGTTTTTAAAACTGATTTGTATGTTAGTTTGAGGGATCTTCCTTTTCCTTTTTTTCTTTTTGCAAACAGATGTCCTCCCCCGCTCACCTTCTGTCTCTTGGCACTTGCCAGTTCTGCAGGATTGTCAGTGACTAAGCATTAGGTCGGCCGAATCAGAGCAGCAGCAGGATCCTTCGGCATCCTAGGATGCAACTCACTTAATTCGGAGAGAGATTCCCCAAGCATCTTTCTCTCGGCCTCCTCCTTCATTCTGGCCCCTTCGTCCTGCTTTTTGCCATCACCTGGGGGAACACATGAGGGCTTGTTAGAGAAGATGGAAGCAGAGGAAAACTGTGGAAGCGCTGTCTCTGCCTTGAGAGCCCTTTGCATGATTGCCTTCTCTATCGAGCGGTTGGTAGACTTAACTCTCTTCCTTCTGAACTTCTCCAGGCACTCTGTGAGTGACGTTCCTGGCATCCTTTGCTTCCTGTCCTCAATTCATTCTGAGTTTTTATTTCCTGTCACCAGATCTGCAGTTCTTGGCTGTCTGCATGCGTCCTTGGTGACCTGGCCCTTGTACCCTTTTCTATTATTTTGCTCGCCTGGAGACACCTGGGCTAGGTGAAAAGCACAGAGTCAAGGACCACGGATCCTCCTGTGTCTTCCTGTATCCCCTGACAAAGTTTATCCCTAAGACAACTGGGAATTTCCCCGGAAAGACCCTGCGTGCAAACTTCCCAAGGTCATTTTAGATTTCTGAATGGGTGTTTTTAATGAACAGAACTGCCTGTAGCTTTTTCTGGTTGTCTTCCTCCTCCTCTTCCTCCTCCTCCTCTATTCCTTCTGTACCTTTGGAACCAACAGTATCCTTCAACATCCTTGATATATTGTATTTCAGTCACCCTAACGGGTCTCCATTACAAATACTAAAGTCCTAATTGCCCTTCGGTATGAAGGTCTCAGCAGGGCTGTTGCGTTGTCCTAAGCTCATTGTGTTGGGAGATTACAGCTCTATGGTGGGAGGGTTTAATCAGGAATGGCTTAGGATGGCATAATCGGGACCTTCTCGTGATCCGGCTCTGCGTGAAGAGAGACACAGGGCTTTGTGGCTGACTCGGAAAGGGGCCTCTGGCCCAGTGTAGGCTTGCTAACCAGTCTCCTTCCTAGGCAGGAGGTGGGTTCATCCCAGAGACCTGGCCTCATTGTGCAGTCCACTCTCCAGCTTCATACAGGTATTGTTTCCTCTGCCTCTGGTTGGATACACCTACAGTTGACTGAAAGACCGGAGTCTTTGCGACTGCTTCATTTAACAACTTGTGTTGCTAGTCCCCATTGTGTTCACTAAACGAGGACTATCTGTATGTCAGATCTGGGGTAGTTGCTGAAGCTTCTGGACGTGTACAGTTACCTTGAGTTTCTACGTCAGTTTTAAGAGAAGATGCTGCTTTGGTTTGTGCTAAAATATTTCTGCAGCTCTGGGTGGCTTTCAGAGAATGGGGTCAGCTCGGAGGCTTTCTTAATGGCTTGTCTTGCAAGGTCAGTTGAGATTCCACCGCTCTGGAGTCTTTCCCCCTTTTTTAGATTGAGTTCTGCAGCTTTCCTTTGCTTTCCTCCATGCGTATCCAGGTCAACTTCAGGAGCTCTCGAGAGGGTTTCCATAGCAATCGAGAGCCCTAATGCTAAGTAAATTGGCTGCTGTTGGCAGAGGGTGAGCTTTGAACCGCAGACATCCCACCCGGAGCGTTGGATACCATGGCCGGATGGCGTCTTTTCCCAGGCTGACCTTTGACGGCTTCTTTCCGGTGGCTAGGAGCTGCCCTCTGATCCCGGCCATTTCAGGTGGGGCCCCAACGTGGTTTGCAAACTGGTTTTAGGGAGGGTTTTTTTCTCCCCAAGAAGGTGGTTTGAGGATGCTAACATGTTGCTTCATTGCTTACAAGAGATCTTGCTACCCCAAGTATTCTCAAGACCTGGGAAAACATCTTGGCCTCTTGCTATCTGATTTTGCCTTTATTTCCTTAGGAAGGATTGTAGACTTTATTAAAAATAAATAAACTGCCTCCGATTAGATCAGGGTGTTATTCAAACTTATTAATTTATGATGTGAGTTGAATTTTAGGTCAGCTGTGGAGATGGTTACTAGCATCACATTTTTGGGTGTGCAGCTGACGAGCAGGTTAGCTTGGTCTCTCAACAGTGAGACACTGGTGAAGTACACACACACACACACACACACACATTTTGCCAAGAAAACTTCAGGGTGAGGATGAATCCAGGCAATTGCCAGGAGCCAACAAGGCATCATACATGCATGCATGCATACATACATACATAGTAAACAGATCTTGGCTGCAGATTTATTTGAATTTATCCTCTTCTTGAAGGGCTCAACTATATTTACCACCTAAATCTCTTTAAAAGGCAACACTTCTGAGATGTTCTGGCAACCTTTTGTATCTCTTCTGTGTCTTGTTTTTAATCTCTTTAACTACATGCACATAAAATTACCATGTAATTTTTTTTCAATATAAAACTTGAAGGTTTTTTTTTTTCTTGAGACCAGTTAAGCCTACAGCACGTGCTTTCCAAAGGACCTAAAGAGAAGTTTTAACCGAGACAGCTATCCTATGGAGAATATTTCTGCATTTGCAATTAAGATCTTAGAGGCTTTAACAAGGTAGAGTTTCCTGAAGAATATTGGATAAAACAAAACCCTCCTAGAATAACAAAGCAAACCTTTTATTTTTATTAAATGAGAACAAGATCACACGGAAAGATTAGAAAAATTATATACATTGTTTATTTAGCTGACTATCTGTACAGGTTATATTTATTCTGTGATTTGAAAAGCCACTGAATAATAAAATAATGTTAATGTTTGTAATAGAAGATACTTCTGTTTTAGAAAGTAAAGCATTTAAATTACCCACTTCCAACTTCTTTAAAATACAATATACCTATTCACATTCTATTCGATTGAAAATCTCTGTACTCAAAATTCACAGCTGATTATTTTACATATGTGTTTTTCACTTAACTAGGATACCAATATGTGGATTAGAATAAAATCTGATGCCACTTATTTTCTAATGCTTACAAACATTGATTTCAGTTCTTTAAAATTAATTTATCTCCATAAAGAATTGAAATACAAGATTTTTAAAACAGTTTGAGTCTAATATTAAACAGAGTAATTCAGAACAAAGTCTGGATTTGGATTCTGCAAAACTTTTAGTATTTTATTTTCTAAATACCAATATTTTAAACAGACCTCATTTAAAAATTATCTGGGTTCCCTGAACAATATAATTTTTTTAATCTTATTTATGATACACTACATACTAGAAGTAAAATACTAACTTCACAACTTCTCCATGCCTGGCAGAAATGCACAACAATCAATTTATAGAAAAGGCATGTCTTTTTGTAACTTCACAGTAACAAACACACTGCTCTAATTCAAGTAAAGATTTAATTATGGAAAAAAATAAGTGTTTGCTTCTATTTTTGCACTAGATCTTGCAGCTTTACACTTCAATTACATACTCCATTCTCCCAATCTTTCCACATCACATTTTCCACATATTAATTTTAGTTCAGTCATAACATATTAAACAGGAATTTATTACCATTGCACCATATTTTCCGCATAACCTGTAGACATAATTTTAAGGCAAGGAAATCGATTTGCAAGGAATAAAAATAGAACAATGACAGCATTTGTCAGTATGGAGAAAAAACCCCACTGATGTCTCAAAGTAGATTAAGTGCTATACCTATCCAACCATCTGATTACATGGCATCTTCCATAAATTCACCATTACCACTTACACTCTACGAAGTCTGATGATTTGTTGACATCTATGAACAATAGTCCTCATTATTGGCAATATTACTAAGAATTTTGTGGGAAGGCTTGTAGATACACTTCAAAGTGGTCCTGATGTACAGTTTATGAATAAAAAGCACCCATTCTCCAAACGGGGGTTGTTCCAAATTATTTTAAGGAATTTGGAAAAGTAGCTCTTCTCTGGATACAAAATGGAGCAGAGGAATTCCATCAAGTAGGAGGGCTGTTTTCATGATGGTAGCTGCCCCCAGGGAAAGAGGCGGCTTTTACCAATCTTCAGGAATGCTTCTGAATTTGCAGAACAGCAACAGTAACTCTTCACCACCTTCGAGCGATGAGAAAGCCATTCGAAGGGCAGCCACACTGGTGGCCTCCGACCACCATGGATGGTAGGAAGCAGCGTTGTGCGGTCTGGCTACCAGGTTATTACTTTGTTACTGACAAAAGGAGGTTTACCTGAAAGACAAAGGTGTTTTTTTTTTTTTTAGAAGCACAAATAACTTTCTTGAAGATTTAGAAGGCAGATGTTCAGGAATTAAAACTACCCATGTCCCCCGTCCATCTTTCTACAGTCTCCCCATAAATTTTTGTACCTAACAATTTACTCCCAAAATGAAGGACAAATAGTTTTTTTTAAAGTTTTTTTAAAAAAAGACAAGAAAATAAACTGTTAGATAACCTGTTCCATTGATGGACAAGCTATGATCTGGAGATCTTCATTGCTAAATTCCTCTTTTAAGACGGCATGCAGCTTTTGAAACACTTGCTGGATATTGTTCTTAATGGAAAAGAAAAAAAAAATACTGGTGACTTCATTATCTTAAAAGCAATGTGTGCACAAATACTGAGCTCCAAAGTTGTGCAACAGTCCTCCACACAAATCTTACAAGCACTTAAGTCACACCATTCAATTCTCTCATACACACGTGCAGCCCCAGGGATTCAAGGGCCAATTTGGACCATTTGTTTGAGACCTACAGAGAGAAAAAGGAGGAAGCAGGAGAGAGATGGCAGGGACCACTGTTTCCCAACCTTGGCAATTTTCAGATGTGTGGACTTCAACTCCCAGAATTCCCCAGCCAGGCTGTCTGAAAATTGCCAAGGTTGAGAACCCTGGCAGTGACAATTGTAGTAAAATAAGGATGGCGAGCATGACAATGGAAAACAGGAATTCCGCGCATGTTAGCTCTAAAGGCAAATGTGTTACGTACATATTTACAAGTCCCATCCGATGCTCCCAAAGACCTACCCTAACGGGCTTGAACAAGATGAATTCGGTGTCCTTATTGGACAAATAAAGCGACATACTCTGTAAGGTTGGCGGCAGCTTTGTTTTTATTCTCTTGTAGGTTGATGACACCAAGTCATTGATCTTCACTGTAAATAAAACAGACACAAAGGCTCTCATGCTACAGAACTTCTTCTGCAACAGTTTTGGGCAATCTCAAAGACGGGTTCCACTTTAAAATACAAAATCCATTTCTTCTATTAATGATAATTTTTACATAAATAAATCGAAAACAGATTATAGCTAATTGGAGAGTAACCCAAACCTGTAGGTTGTAGCTACGGAATAAAACCTGCAATAGTGATCTTACTTAAAAAATAAAATCATGGGCAGATGGCAGTTTTCCACTGTTGGAAAAAGCTACCTGGTTGGGCCCAAGGCTGCTGCGAGAGATTGTACTTAGGACCCCTCTGAGAAGCCACTGCGGTCAAGGCTGAAACCTGAAGGAAGGAGAAGAAGAGGGTTAAATGGATATACGATATCCCAGAGAGAGGCTTTCAGTGGGCTCAAAAGCTTTCTTAAGCCCTGGAGCGCTTCAACTGGGCTCCAGCAGTGAATCTGCCCGTTCACAGCTACTCTCTTTCTTAGAAAGCAAAATAAAAAACCAAAATTTTAAGCCTAAATAGGTCAAACTGCTGACAATAGTGGATTTCTAGTACTTTAATACTTTTGACAGAAATTCCTGCAGGGGTTCGACCAGCTGTTTAGTCTGCTGCTGAATGAACTGCTCGCAAGCCAGCTTCAGGTGTCGGTCCACGTCCTTCTTAGAGTCGATATAATGCTCTCTTATTTCTGGCGTGCCCTACAAGAGGAAGGCAGAGGGGTCTTCAGAATTCGCCACACCCCAAAGTGATTTTCCCAGGCATGCTGACATTTGTAGTAAGTATTCTTTCACCTCCAGCAGGAACTGTATGATTGCATTGCTGCTACTTAGCCTGAAGAACTGGGGGACGGTCATGGGATTCAGGATTTTAAAGGCAGCAGCTGAGAAAAGAGGAATGTTTATGAATATTTATTTTATGAATCCAAATCAAATGGAACTTCTGTGTCCTGCTTCCTGCCTGGTTCCCCAGGAGGGCTGACACTGATCAGGAGGAGGAAGAACTCTGGCTGAATGGTTTCTCGCCCCTCCTGCATTTGGGGGGCCTTCCACACAATCCCATACCTCTGGTTTTCTTCAGGTCCAGCGAGATTTCCTTAATTGTGAATTCAGTGTGGAAGGGAGCAATTTGCTCACGAAGAATCAAAAGGTGCTTTATCAGAAAAAGCTGTCCGTCGATTTGAGTCTAAAATACAACAACATCAGATGTCCAGGCAGGTGGACACAGAGCACTGGCCTGTAACTGATGAAAATAAGCCAGGAGCAGCTTTGAGGACACCCAGAGTGACGGGAGGCCACCTCCACGGCCTCTGTTTCATCAGAGCAAACTCCTCTGCCCCCCCACCCCACTTGAACCCAGCTGCCAATGGCTCCCCCTCTCCTCCCGCTTCTGACCAGTGCTTATACCCGACCTTGCTTTTAGCAATAGAATCTGCAGCCACCAACAACGACTGTATGCAGGCCGATAGCGCCTCCTGCGACAATCCTTGGAAGACCGTTCCCTGGAGAAGGGGAAAAAGGCAGCCTTTCACAACGGACACAGGCAATACAGCTGGCACCCTCACATTACCTGGTTAAATGCAATTTATTTACCCGAACCTATCAGGCAATAAATGTGAAACAACAGGGCAAGTTCATAAAAGACTTATGTTCTTCCACATGTAATAAAAAAGAAAAGAAAAAGAAATGTTAACTGCTTACATCAATGCACCTGTAAAGCTTGGAGAGACAGACCAGGGTCCTCCTCACAGTAGGGTACCACATCCCGTGGAGATCCGCAGGGGACACCACATTATGGGCTCTAGGACTGCAAGGTTCCAGCGTATCTGCAAATGCAGGTGGTGGGATGGTTTAGATCAGTGCTTCTCACAGGCTTAGCAAGTTGAAGATGTGTGGATTTCAACTCCCGGAATCCCCCAGCCAACCTCCAGGTGCCAAGCTCAAGAAACCTCCGATAGTCAGGGATCATCTCCGTATCGCACCCTAGGACATCATCTACTGTACTAGGAGCAAAAGGAAGCTTTTGCCCTTTTCTTCTTATCTCAAGAGCATTTTCAATGCCTTTGGACTGAAGCACCAGGCTCTTTCAAGGCAAGGCAAGAATCGGTCGTTATGCTTTAAACCAAACAACGTCCAGAAAACAACTGGTCTAATCTTTCAAAGGAAAACTTGATACTGATCCATGCAGCCAAGCCAGTGAAGTGGTTTGTGTTTGTTTCCCTCCTGGGCTTTCTAGACACTGAGAATCAGGCATCCTAATACAATTATTAGCAGCAGACTTTTTCAAGGACACAACTTTGCACAACTGCACATACATACCAAGTTTTACCTCGCTGCAGCTGTCTGGCTCTTCCTGCTTTGCAGCTGACAAGGAAGCCTCAGCAGGCCACTTCTTCTCTTCCTCTTTTAAGCTCTGTGCAATTTGCTGCCAGGAAAAATCCATCTTGTGAAGGAGCCCATAAAAGACGTTTGCTTATTTTATTACTTATTATCATTATCTTAACCCAGCTCTTTCTCTCTGTTCTCCGTGTTGTTCTCACTCAATACAGAATGACTCTCTGGAGTTAAATATCTTTCTGCAAAAATAACGTCTGGTGTGGCAGAACCACTGACTGAAATTATACTGAATCCTATTTAGAGAATACCATTTTTGTTCAATATCCGTCCATATTGGTGTACAAGAAAGCCACCAATCCCGAGTGGGCATTTTGCTTAATGACCTACGACTGAAACTGCAGAGTCAATTGTAAGTTGAGGGCTATCTCTGTGTTTACACAGGTTTAGTTGTCCACATGGACACAACTTTGTGCCATTTTCTCAATCTAGTTCGATGCTCCAAGCCCAGTGACAGCATGGCAATGTTTGAGGCCTCATTATAACGTCACTTTGAAAGCAGGAACGTACCAGCTGCGTTCGCCAGGCTCATTATCCTTTTGTTGAGATGATGCCTTGTTTTCCTCTGCAAACCGCGCCCCCCTCCCTCTCACCTCCATCATCTCCAACTTGGCAGGATAGGCCAGGTCCCCGGGGGCAGGCTTATAGCCCAGAATGTCCGTCTGAATGTAGATGTGAGTCCTGTAAACCAGCCGCTCTTGAACGTCCTCCAACATCTGCTTCACTCCAGCAGCGAAAGCACCCAGCTGTTTCACTGTGAAAAAAATTAAAAGTTCTCACTCTCTCCAACTTTCTCCCAGTTATCATCAAAACACACTACACTGGTGCTTCCTCAGCATTGGCAACCCAAGGACCCAGAATTCTCCAGCCAGCCATTCAGCCAATTCATGCTGGCTGGGGAATTATGGGCGTTGAAGTCCTCAAAGTTGCCAAGGCTGAGAAACATTGCACTGATTCTATGCGGATGAAAATGAATATATATTGCCCTAAAAGTTCCTGAACTGAATTTAGGAACAATCTCTTATTGTAAATGTTCTTTACTTGCCATTCTGTTTCATTTTCCAACCGGGGAACAACGAACTGCCTCTGTCTGCATTGAATGGACAGACTTCCAAGAATAAAAGCAAGGCAATTTTATTTGTATACATTTACCTAATAATGTTAGTTACTAATGTTAAGATTGGTGGTGCGTGTGTGTGTGTGAGTGATACGACGTCCTTGCAGTCAGTTGTGTCAGGGTGACTAACTGCAGGGGTATAATTTTGAAACTGGGTTGTAAGGAGCTGGGTTATGTGTGTGTGTGTGTGTGTGTGTGTGTGTTTTCTATGGTAACTGTGAAAAATTGCTAAGTGATCAGCCAGAATCCGAGGACTGCCTGTGGACACCCTGTCCAGTCCTGTTTAAAACGTCTGATCTTGTTTTGATTGTTTGGTTCCTCTCTCTTACACTCACTGTTGTTTTGCACATGATCTTCTAACATTTCATTTTTGAGGATCCCGCAGAGTTCAGAGAGAGTTTCCAAATGGATTACGTGGATGATCAGTGGCCTGAAGACGTCGTATAAAGACAAGCAGAGCTTTTCCAGGAGCTCACTGAAGAAGAGAAGAACAGGCGCACCAAAAGGTCAGAAGTGTTAATAAACAGCCAGCCCTTCCCACCCACCCAGAGAGGAAACCTAATGTAGCCAGCTAAAAGTGGATGAATAAAATGGGTCATTTCTCTCCATCATGCTGGCAGGATTTCGTACAATAAAAGAAAATGCTACATGGGTCACCTACTCCAGTTTGGGTGTTGGTTTTGTGAAGAACTCGTCAAAAAGCTGATGTTCATCCTGGCAGACATGAACCATGAAGGCACAGCCACTTCGTACCTGAAGTCAGTCATAAATAGATGCGCGGTTAGGTTGAGACATATTGGTTACGGTCCCTGAACCGGTTCCCCTAATGCTGAAATGGTACCAAGGATTCCTGACTTGGCAGTGAGGAACAGTTCACTGCAAATCCCTGAGCTATCGGGCCACAGCAGCGCTAAAGTCACATTGCTGGCTCAGCCCTGGCTTCTCCGTTTCACTCTCCAAGCCTTAAATTTATGGACTGCATTGTCACCCAATGCTATGAAAAGAAACGTTGCTTGCAGTTTCAGTCAAGATATAAATCACAGTTGCAACTCAGCTTGGGAAATGCAGTTACTCAACACACGCCACTCAGGTTTTAGCCCACATTAATTAAATAATTCTATCTCTCTCTAGGATCTTTCAAACCACAGTGAATTAAAAAGGCGTCTGCCTATAAGCAAATTGGCCAAATAAAATCAAAGTTCCCCAGGCAATTTTGATCTCTTTTGGAATTGTTAAGAAAAAATAGGCTTGCTACATGATAAAACCGAGGGAAAAAAACACATTTCCCTGAAAGCTAAAAAAACAACATACTTATGTGAGCAAAGTATTTTTCTATTAAATTCAAAAGGAGCCAACAGTTCATTTTAAAAAATGAAAATGCAAACAGAGAAAGATAAAACAGCAAAAAATATGATTTTACCAGAGCACAATGATCTCTGTTGTTTCGGTTAGTTAATTCTATGACAGTGCTGGTAATACTGGGCCCCAATAAGTGTTCTCTCTGATTAAGGTAACAGTGGTGGATTTCATTTAATAGTTGCCGGTATCTAGACAAAGGGGGGGAAAAGAGAGAGAAATAATGGATTTCAGAGAGAAACTAAATTTTAGAGGTACTAAACTCATTACATTTTATATGCCTCTTCTCTGCTAAGAATGAGCAGTAAAAAGTGAATGACTTTTTGGGGCCTGTAGTCACACGACTGAAATTATGTAGCCAACCACCAAGAAGTGACTGGAGCATGCCCATTTTCAAGGTTAGGAATAATTTTAAAGGCCTTTCAGTGATCTTCATTAAAAAAAAAAAAAAAACCACCCTGGAAATACACAGCCATCTATGCCCTCACCCACTTACAGGATGTGGCCTTGCCCAGTCACGTAAAAATCATCCCCAGCACAGAAAACCAC
Source organism: Pantherophis guttatus (assembly GCF_059756535.1). Lineage (NCBI taxonomy): Eukaryota > Metazoa > Chordata > Lepidosauria > Squamata > Colubridae > Pantherophis > Pantherophis guttatus. The sequence goes on from NC_142067.1 coordinate 131,105,693, forward strand.
ACAAACCTTAATCTTAAAAAAATAGCAAAAGCTTGCTTGCTTCCGTTCCATTGTTAGAAGCAAAAGAAAGGAATATAAAGTTGGCTTTGTTGGTCGTGGCTAAAACATGGAATAGTTTTAACATCCTAGAAGCCTTTGTGGACTTTTTGCCAACATTTGGACAGAAATGGCAATTTTTGGATTGGTAAATGGATGTGGGGGGGAGCATTATCAGAACTATGCATGTAATCTCATAGATGAGGAACCATTAAACTGCCTCTACTTGTTTCAAGGAAGATTGGGGGTCGCTTCTCTATTCTTTTTTCCCCATTTCTCTTCCTTTCTCTCCATTTTCTTTTTCTCTTTTCCTTTTTTCACTTTGTATTTCTTCTTTCCTATTCTTTTTTCTTCTGATTTCAGTCTGCACTGGCTTCTAGCAGTGTAAAACTGTTTAATAAAAAGTATTTTTAAAAAGAAAAGTAGCCCGGTGCTGCTTAGGCAAAATTCAGCAACTTTTGGGAAAATCTTCGGTGTGCCACTCTTTTTTTATGGCTCCAGGACAGGAGGAGGGAATTACAACGGACTGAAATTATCCTGGATTTAAAGGATCCCTAGTACTCCACACGGTTCAAAAACAAAACCACAGAAATGTGACCAGATTTTTGAGAAGCGCAATGAGAATAACTGGGAGACCAGAAACTAAAAGTGATTGAAGGAGAGATTAGGGTCTTCACAGGGGATTCCAAGCGCACAGAAGCAGGCTGATTCCCAAACTTCCTCTCAAGGTGGCCTCTTGCATGCTTGTCATTGACTTAAACATTCACCATATATTTACTTTATCCTCATCTGACTTCAGTTACTTGCAAGGCCATAAAGTAGTGATTTGAGCTGGTGGGGCAAAATGAGGCCCTCTCGGTCCAAGAAAAACCAGGGATCACCTCCTGGGGCCAGAGGGGGTCTCCCCAACCAGGCCTGCTGTGCTCAAGGAGAGAATGAGGATCAGATGGCACCTTCTTGGGCCTCAATCCACGGAACAGTATTTTGCATTCGTTTTAATATAAAATGCTAATAAGTCTACATACTCCGGCATTTTCTCAGATCGTTGCTCGATTTGTTCAAAAAGTGTCTAGGGAAACAAGGAGGAAAAAAAAAGGTAAATGACCCCTCAAGTAAAGTTTTCCCATTTCAACTGTTTTCTTTTGATCCTGTTCAATTAGCGAGAATCCTCTCTGCACTCCAAAAGAGACTCATTTCTGAAGAAATATTTAGGAAATTCCCATGTGAAAAATCTCATCTTCCTGTCCTTCTAGAGTAAATAGTTTTTCTCTGCAATCTTATTAATTCAAACTTCCCAGTGCTTTAAAAGGTGAAGGGTTTGGTATAATTTCATGACCCAGGAGTGAAAGAATATAAGATCCCAAATCGAAAATCCAAATATGATCAGGTAAAGCAGCTAATTCCAGAGACTAAGAGATAGTGAAAAGTTTGATTCAAGTCTATAAAGAGAGGATTTATTGGTTGTCAACTACGACCATGCAAAACGAACCATCTGCTGGTGCAGCTGGCAGAGCTAGCTTTTACTTCGGTTAGAATGCCATATTCTAATGGGATGGAAGCAATTTTAGCACCCAGCCTTCCCCTTTGGCCAGAGACCCAGTTTCGGAAAGCGGATGTCAGCACGAAGTGCCTCTGTCAACCTTCAGTGTCTCCCGGGAGGCGTAGATAAACAAAACAAGTAAGTTTTGTTTGAGCATACAGTAAATAGCTTTTCGCAATAATTTTGTATTCCTTCTGACAATCACCCTCCACTGTTCGACCTACCCTGACTTTGGGTGCAGCAGCTCTGAACTTCACATAAAACAAGGTAAAGGCGTTGTCTGAATTTGGAGCCACCAAAGGATCCTAAAAGAAACAGAGAGTTATCTGCACGCTGAGTTATTGCACAACGGGGGGGGGGGGAGGGGGAGGGGAGGGAGGACATTTACACCAACCCATATAAGACAGAGAGAATCCCAAAGCTTATATATATATATTTTCTTCACCCTGAATCCTCCAATTGTAGAAAATAACTCTGGAGGCCAATTTTAAAGCAGAGCTTTTTAGAAACTCCATCTCTGTCATCATATATTTTTTTGGGGGGGGGGGAGGCGGAGTGTCAGGAAGGAGCTATTATTACTCCTTGGAGATCCTGGGTAGCTCAACTAGGCAATTCCGCAGCAACCCACCTGAAGGCCTAAAGCTTCTTCCCAAAATTACAATTACTGCGAGTTCAATTCTCACCAGGCTCAAGGCTGACTCAGCCTTCCATCCTTTCTAAGGTGGGTAAAATGAGGACCCGGTTTGTGGGGGCAATAAGCTGACTTTGTATAAAAATATACAAAAGTATGAAGGCTATTGCTTAAAGCATTGTAAGCCGCCCTGAGTCTCCGGAGAAGGGCGGCATATAAATCAAATTTAAAAAAAAAATGTGAGGAGGCAGCCTAAGGCACCTCTTGCTCCTTTGAAGCCCAACCTTGAAATGCCAAATGGAGACTGATAATGCTCTCCAGTGACCTCACAGTGCCACTGCCACTGCTACCCGTCTGTGACATCACAGTGTCCCTGAAAAGTCTCCAATGAAGGGAGGTAGCCATGCTATTCAGGAGCCCCTAAGGACAGGCTCTGAAGGAGACCAGGGGAATCACAAGCACGTGCTGAGGAGAAACCCAATGTAAACCCTGGTTCTAGAACAGAGGCATCTGCTAAAAAATCAATACCTGGAAAGACAAACTACTAGCACAACAAAAAAGTAAAGTGCAGTGAACAACCGAGGGCAAAAACTGGTTATAGAAGGAAAACTTCCCTAGCAATAGCCCTTAGTACTTATATATCGCTTCACAGCCCTCTCTGAGCGGTTCAGAGAGTCAGCCTATTGGCCCCAACAATCTGGGTCCTCATTTTATTCACCTTGGAGGGACGGAAGGCTGAGTCAACTTTGAGCAGGTCAGGATCGAACTAGGGATACAGAGTTCTGTGAAAAAGTGTTTGATCTATTTTGGGCTTTTCTGAATTTTCTACCCAGATTATTGGGGGCAATATGCTGATTCTGTAAACCGCTTAGAGAGGGCTGTAAAGCACTGTGAAGCAGTATATACATCTAAGTGCTGTTGCTATTGCTATCTCTTTGCCCCGAATGTGAATCCTACCAAAATGGAAAGGGGTCTTGGGTGAACAGAAGTATTTATTTCATCCCACAGAAAAATGCACCATTTTAAGCCAAAAAAAGTTGCCCATCCTTGTGTCACCAAGGAAATTTTTGCAGACGATTCTCTTTGAGGACAGATTTAACACTATTGAATGTACATGAGTTGATAGCGTACCCTTTTCATTAACTGATTCGTGAGGTTCTGTAGGGTGTTCACTGTGTATGCTTTTATAAGATGCACCACTTTAGAAAGACACTGGTTGCACTTTGCCAAATACACAGCGCAGTCCCTAAAATTTGGCTGCAAAAGAAGGAAAGGATATTAAACAAGAACGATAAATAAAAAAGTTAAATAATGAAAAAGGGAATGATGGATTTCATACTTCAAAATGAATGTGCAGAAACATTCTAGATAGTCAAAGTTCCCTCTGCACCAAATTAAAAGCAATCAAAAATGTCATATTCACCAAAATGCCATATTCACCCTCCCCCAGGGGGAGGGCCTTCTCTGTGGGAGCCCCTGCCCTATGGAATGAACTGCCCCTGGAAATGCATAAGATCTCTGACCTCCGTATATTTCGCTGTGCCCTCAAGACCCTGCTGTTCTGCCAAGCCGGGCTATCAATGTAATGATTTTTAAATTGGGTGTTTTAAATTTTTGGGGTTTTAAATCTGAGCCAAAATTATATAATAATTACATAATGTAATTATGTAATAAGGTTACTGCAAAATCCCCATTTCCTCCCGATCAGATGGGACTCGGGAAGCAGAGAATAGATGGGGGTGGGGCCAGTCAGAGGTGGTATTTGCTGCTTCTCCAAACTACTCAAAATTTCCGCTACCGGTTCTCCAGAACTGGTCAGAACCTGCTGAAACCCACCTCTGCTGGGTGGGGAATTCTAGGAGTTGAAGTCCACAGGTCTTAATGTTGCCATGGTCGGACACCCCTGACCTAACTACTGAAAAAAAGTAAAAGAACATAAATCTTTGGCCTGCAAGGCACACATCCATTATATTGCTCTATCCTCCAGACAGAAATTTATGAAATATTTTTATTTATCAAATTTATACACTGCCCATCTCACTCTCTAGGTGACTCTCTACACAAAGTCTGTGCAAAAATAAACAAAAAATTGAAACGATGGAGCGAGTGCCCTGAAGCCGCCAGTTATGCCCTTTAAAGCAGGGTGAAGGATATGAACAATACCTACATGGGAGGAAACGTAGGCTATGCAGTCGTCCAGTTTGTTCAGCATCGGGATGAAACTTTCACTGCTAACAGACAGTGTAGGCGAATTCAATTTCTTATTGGAGGCAAAGCAAAGAACAGAAGTCCATAAAAATGCACAACCGAAGAAATCTTGCTTTGATACCATTATTACACAATACGCTTTCCAGCATTTAAGAAAATACTCATTATTTTGTACCATTTTTTAAATACTTTCAATATTCCGTTTGGAATGACAATTTTTAATCACACTTTTCCACCTCTCATCAAGGTAAGAGAATTAGGAACTACAATCCACAACCCTTCAAGGGGCTTGGAAAGAATGCCAGCTGGTATCTCTAGGAGGGGAAGACAAAAATGCCCTGACCAGAACAGAGGGACTCTGTGGGTGTAGGTGAGATACCCACTGCCCTAAAGCGCAGCAGTCGCATGGCTGAGATTTACAAAGGCAGCGGTGGCAGTCTCCGTTGCCGTCCTCAGACGGGTCCTGCATGGTTGTGGCATCCCAGGTGACGGATTGCCCTCTGCCACCTCCTGCCGGTTTCCCCTGCTGACTTGTCAGAAGCTGTTCGTGAAGGTCTGAAGGGCCATCCTGTCACTGCAGGACGCTGTAACTCTGGATTATCCGCCAAGGGCCCAATGGTGACCCCAGGGACACTGCAAAGGCTGCTGCAACTATCAGAGCCCGTTGTGAGCCCCCTCCCCAAATTCAGCACCAGGGGAACCTTGAAGGGCAGCTGAAGGAGTGCTCCTCCAATGAGATAACTTGCACATGCTCCACCTTCTCCCCTCTATTGTCTTGTGCTTCCATTTTAATGCAGCTTAGACTTTTCTTATTTCGTTGTCTTTCAAGATAAAATTAAAACCTTCCAAGGAGCAAAGTCTTACCCAAGTTTATTTGAAACAAAGTTTTAATGAGTTCTATGTATACTTGTTTACTAGATTTCAACTGTAAACCAGGATTAAATGAGAACTAGTTATTAACCTTTGTTATACGCTTTTAGAAAGGACTTCAAATGCAGAGACTGGGAGTTTTTTTTAGAAATGGGGAGAGGTTAAACAATTGTACCTACTGTATTAATATTTTCCAGTTCAATGAAATAAGACAGTTTCTGATGGATATTTTCTGCCAGGTCCACGAGCTCTGACTAAAAAGAAATGAAATATTTATTAGCAGGTAATTATTTTTATTTTTATTTATTTATTTATTTTTATACCGCCCTTCTCCTGCGGGACTCAGGGCGGTGTACAGCCGAGATAAAACATAGCATATACAATTTAAAAACAGTTTAAAAAACAATTAAATAATTTCGGCCCAAAATTTAAAACAACCCAATTAAAACCAAATTCAATTAAAACTGAGAGGATGGGATCAAGCCAGCCCGGCTAGATGGAATAAGTGTGTTTTCAGGGCCCGACGAAAAGTCCGGAGGTCTGATATCGTGCGTATCTCAGGGGGTAGGTCATTCCAGAGGGCAGGTGCTGCTACGGAGAAGGCTCTCCCCCTGGGGGTCGCCAGCCGGCACTGTCTGGCCGACGGCACCCTGAGGAGGCCCTCTCTGTGCGAGTGTACTGGCCAGTGAGAGGCTATCAGTGGCAGAAGGCGGTCTTGCAGATACTGCGGCCCTAAGCCATGGAGCGCTTTAAAGGTGGTCACCAACACCTTGAAGCGCACCCAGAAGACCACAGGAAGCCAGTGCAGCTCGCGCAGGAGAGGTGTCATATGTGAGCGCCCCGTCACTCCCATAATCCCCCAGGTGGCCGCATTCTGGACTAACTGCAGCCTCTGGGTGCACCCCAAGGGGAGCCCCATGTAGAGAGCATTGCAGTAGTCCAGGCGGGAATTAAAAGCATGTTATCACATACAATATGGAATCGCCTCTTTAAAAGCACAGATTTATAGTTATTACATTTATATTAGCATTTTAGTATAGTTCCCAACATTTCACTTGGATATAAACTTGGTATGACAGTGTTACACAGAAGAGAATAACACTATTGTAAAAAACTAAGTTAATCAATCATTTCTTAATTCGTAATTCAGATCCAGGTAGCAAGTTGAACTACAATGAGTTCCAGTTTGGTGTCAGCATCCCAGTGCTGACCTAGAAACCCGGAGATGGGGAGGTCCAGGCTTCCCTTCGGCATGAAAGCAGCTGGGTGTCTTTGGGCCAGTCCCTCTCACTCAGCCCAACCTACCTCACAGAGTTATTATTGTGGGAAAAATAGGAGGCAGAAATATCAGGTATGTTTGCCGCCTTACTTATATATAAGTAAGGTGGCAAACATACCTGATATTTCTGCCTCCTATTTCTATATCTAAATTATATATAAAAGGCAGGTTAAAAAGATAACTATGATAACAATTCCTCTTACTTCTAAGGCATGGTGGTAGACCACTCTCTGTGTAACAGTTTATTAAAATACCTGGTCTAAGGAATGTGATACTAGACTCCTCCAAGACATCAATTCCTTCATTTGTGGCCTTGGGACATGAGAAGGCTAAGCTTATCTTCTGCCATTCAACCCTGAGGTTACCTGCTCTTTTAACAGCTGCTCGCAGGCTTCATGCAGGGTTCCTGTTTTGGTTGAGACAAAGAGGTATTGTTCCTGCAGTGACTTAAGGTGCTGAAGAGCACAATTCACATCGTTCAGTATGGCATCACACTGCTCTTCAAATCCAGAATAAGCTGCCCTGGCCAGCCTTGGAGAAACACACAAACCACAGTGCCTTTAAGTGTTTGTAGTAGCAATGGGAGAATTGATAAAACAATGCCGAAATGTTGGATTGCCTGTTGTATAGCTACAGCGTGCAGTATAACGTATGGTAATTCTATGTATACCATGGTTCATTTGGGGAAACTAGGACACATGGGGAGGGAGACGGTTAAAAAAGAGAAAAAGTTCATTAGAAAAATCAAGAGAAAATAGCTTTGTGTAAACTGGAGAAATAACAGAATATACAAAATGACTTTAAAGTTCCAAATATCTTGTTGAATACATAAAACAAAGGAAGAAAACAATGCTAAGTGTACAAGATATTGAAGGAATTAAAGCTCATATCGGCTGCTTTAGTCATTATTGATGGATACTGCACATATTTACCTTACAATTAAGGGAAGTAAAATACATACCGTATTTTTCTGAGTATAAGACGCACTTTTTTCCCTCCTAAAAGAGGCTGAAAATTTGGGTGCGTCCTATACTCCGAATGTAACCCTGCGCGATGCCCAAAATGGCTACCCGGAACAGCTGCTGCCTTCTCTTACCCCTTCTGCGCTTTGCCTGCTTTAGTCACTGGAGCTCCCTCCGAGGATTTAGCTGTGCTTTTGAAGCTGTTTTTCAGCCTCAATGCGAGCAAAGCAATCTTCCGTGCTTTGCCTGCTTTTCTAATTGCTGCTCCCTCCGACAATCAGCCGTGCTTTGGAAGCACAGCCCCAACCTCAAAACCAGCAAGTGAACTAATGTGCTGGGACTAACCAGATGAATACCTGGTAGGCAGAATTCCCCCCCCCCAATTTTCCTCCCCATAAACTAAGGTACATCTTATATTCCAAAAAATACAGTATATATACATACCGGTATTTGGTCTCCTCATCTTGATCCATCTGTGTATGAAGTTGATCAAACCAGGAGAAGAACTAGACCAATGAAAGGACAAGGCTCTTAAAAATCACCCTTAATTCAGATGAAGCAGACAATTTTGTTCTCTTTATTGTTTGCTATATTCCTAAACAAGTTGAAGAAATATTTTAGGAAAGGATTTATCAAATGTCAATCAAAATCGGAAGAGAGCTGCATTTCCCCCCTCCTATTCAATTGCATCCACTTCTTGAGTCAGGGGCTGCATTTTTGTTGGCAAGGTTTCCCACAAGCGGTTTGGCATTGCCTCCTTCCAGGGGTTGATGGGAGGTCACTAGCTGGCTTTGTGCCCAAAGCAAGACAGGAACTCACAGTCTCCCAGTTTGTAGCCAGGTGCCTTAATCACATCATCAAACTGGCTCTCAACTACTATTACTATTATTATTACTATTTGCGTAAACTTGTCAATTCTTCCCTCCCAAATCCCATCATTCATTTTTCCTCCCATTTTCACCCAAGCCAAAGGAAGTGAAATTTACTCCATCAACGTCACTTGAAAGCCCACTCTGGAGTTCTGGGGGCAAAGCAGATCATCTGACTCCTCAAAATGACCCAAAGTAAAGAAAAGACAAAAATGCACCAGCCATCCAGGAACTGCTTATTTCAGTCCCAACTGGAATTGGAAAGCTAATGGCCAAATTAGTAATTAGAGCTGCGCAGGGGATATGAATCTGAAAAGGAAATTTGCTTGTTGCTGCAGCCATCCAAATCTCCTCAAATCAAAGGCGTCTTTTCCTGGTTCTGGCCAGTCAAAGACAGACACAAATTCTTCCTGTGTGATCCAAGTCACCTTTTCCTTTTGCAACGGAATCTCTGCACAACCAGTCAAGTCTGTGGTTTTTTGTATTCTACCAGAATCAAAAAGAGCTTGCAGTTCCTTTGTTTCCTTTTTACCTGCTGTGCCGTTTCAATTCTTTCATTTTCCATACCAAAAGAAGAGAATCCTTTCAAGAGAATGTTCTCTGTAGACTCTGGCAATGTGGCTGTCAGCGTGACTGTTAACGATGGCTGGACAAGGCTATTTAAATCTTCTATGGGTAGCTGTTAAAAAGAAAAAAAAAATTCAGTTCCCATCCTGTGAAGCCCATAAGACTCCTGGCAGTTGACAGTATTGTACAAGTAAATCATGTCTGGTTGCTATGTGATAAAATATTGAAACGAAGTCTTTAAACACTATATGTATATATACAATATACACATTCAAATCGAGTCATATTTAAATACCAAGGAAGAATCAGACCCTGATAAACCCACCACAATCCTTGAGTAGCAATAAGAATCACAGGGTCCAAGAGCCAAACTGTAATATTAAATTGCAATTAACATTGATTAATTGATTAATAACTGATTTTAGGGTTAGTTTTAAAATTTTTAAAATTTTAATATTTATTTTAATTGACAAATTTTAAATTATGAGCCAATTTTATAAATTATCTTAATCTTATTTTAATTGTGATGTTTGTTATAGATGTTTTTTATCCGGCTGTTCACCGCCCTGAGTCCGAAAGGAGAAGGGCGGTATAGAAATGCGAATAAATAAATAAAAATAAATAAACATTCAGGTCATGCTAAAAAAGCCAAGCTGCATAATTTTACTCATGTAATCTTGACATCCTAAATTCCAACTAATATTGATACAATTTTCACTTTTCTTTCCCTAGTTTCTGTACATTAAGCTTTCAAAATAATAGGATGTTTAAATAATGTCTAATCGTATTGTGTAAACAGTACAAACGAAATCAGGTTTACAACCCAATAAAGGAGAATCTTTGTAGCTCAGGGTTGAAACGAGGGGTCCTGGGAGCTCTCTCAGCCTGGCGGTTTTCTTGCAGATGTTTCATGACCCAACTAGGGGGCATCATCAGTGCTGGGAGGCTTTGCTAGAGCAAACCCCATCCCTTCTAGACCGATGATGATGATGATGATGATGAAGAAGACGATGGTATCCATTCGGTTGTGTCTGACTCTTGGCGATTCTCTGGCCATCTTCTGATCTTGCGCTGCTTCTTTTGAGTTCTTTTATGCTCAGCTTTGAGGGTGTCCAGCCACTGTCTTCTTTGGAGGCCTGGTTTCCTTTTACCACTAATTCCTCCAAACATAATTGCTTTCTCCAGCGAATTCCCCCGCATGACGCGGCCGCAGTGAGTGAGATGCACTTCTGACATTTGATGACATTATCTGATGATGTTACCTAGTTGGGTAATGAAAAGTCTGCAAGAAAACCACCAAGTTCAGGTTTGCAAAAGGGGTGGGGGGGGAGGAGGGGAGGGGAGGGCGCCCTCCAAGGGCCTCTTCCCCATCTCTTCCCACTGGCGACGCAGGGCTTCCCTAGCAACCGACCCTCCCAGGGGCTTCCGCGTGGCCTCCTTTCCTCCTGCCTAGCCCTTCGCACAAGGCCTCCGGCGCTGGCTTCTCCGCCCTCCCTCCCTCCCTCAGGATCCGGACGAAGCGGGAGCCGAGGCAACATTCCATCCCTGCGCGGCGCCGCGGGCAACCAGCCGGCCTACCTCGGGCGGAAGGGGCAGCCCCGGCGAGGCCCCGCGCAGTTCCAGCACCGAGTCCCGCTGCCGCTCGCTGAGAGGCGCCAAGGGCCGCTCGGGGCGCTCCCACCAGCTCAGCCGCTCCGCCGCCATTCTCGGCCCCGGCCAGCCAGCAGCGCCGACGAGGCGGAAGGAGAACCCCGGCGGCCTACGGAAGCCGAAACGGACCAAAACATCCGCCGAGAGCGGAGCCACTTCCGGCGGGGTGGCGAGCGGGACCCTAGACTTGCGAACGTTAGAGTGATCTATGGGCGACGGTTTCAAGGCCGCTCTGCAGTTATTTGGAATGCAGTTATTTGCGTTCCCTCCATGAGGGACGTTTCCTCGCACCCCGAAATGCCTGCAGGGTCCCCGGAGTACCCCAACATTGCTCTCCCCTTCAGCTGCCATTTGGAGGAGGGGGTGCCTCAAAATCAAAAGGAAGGATGAGGCTGATGCCTATGGAGGGTCTCTCATTCACCCAGACGGCAGGGTTGCCCCAAATGTGCTTTCACTTTAAAGGCAACTGGACTTTCTGACATTCCTTAAAGAAAAATCAGGAATCCAGCTGTGTTTCAAATAAGATCCCCTTTGGCACTCTCAAAGCTCAAAGCATTTGTTTAGGTATTTATTTATTTAGCAAAATACAATACAATGCAATACAATTCTTTATTGGCCAAGTGTGATTGGACACACAAGGGATTTGTCTTTGGTGCACATGCTCTCAAAAACAGAGAGGAAACTACATACATCAAGGTGACAGTACCAACATTTTTAGGCATTTTTAAATCTGTTTTTTAAAAAAAGAAAAAGCAATTTCAAGTTTGAAGACTAGTAACACTTATTCATTTATTTATTAAAAATAGGAAACAAGTCATATTTATTTTGTTTTTCAAAATAAGCATGTTTGTTTGAATGAGCCCCAATGTGAACAGCATTTATTTAAAGATAAACAGGAAATAATGAATTTCAAGGCCAATAGAGTTTGTTTACTTACTTGTTTTTTTTAAAACAGGGCCAAATGCATCTCAAGGCTAATAGTGTTTACTTAACTGAAGTCCCCAGCTGAGCCATCTTAGCATTCAATGCTGCAAAGGGGGTTGTCATTCAATATTAATCTAAATACTAACGCCATTAAGGAGTGCAACATATTTATATATGATAAAATGTTTTACATTTGATAAATAATAATTTAATAGCAAACAAGAAAAAGTTTTATTGAGCCAGCCCATCCAGAATTTTCCAGGCAAAAAACTCCGAGGATATTCCCACTAAAATTCTCCCTTTATTTTACCAGAGAGTAGAATTCACTACCATAACCCTTCTTAAGTGACTTCATGATGCACTATGGGTGATTGATGTGTATATATAATTGCACTACAGTCTTCATTTATGGAATCTTGATAGTGTAAGATGTGAGCAAGTGACAAGATCATGTCATGGAGGATAAGTTGACCTTTAGCTATTAGTCACAATGGCTGCATGGAACCTTCTGAATATTAGACCTGGATACCAGTTGCTAGGAAGGCAAGGTGCAAAAGAGCTTCATTACCTTCATGCTTTTCTCGTGGACTGTCACAAAGGATCCAGCGGTACATTTCAAGAAGGATGCTGACTGAGTGATGAACCATCCTTTGGAACAGGGACGTCTGCAAAATTCATAGTGATGGCAGCTTTCTGCCATTCTCCTTAGTGCCAGGAGACTGGTAGGTAAAAACCATGCATCACCAATAGCCGAATTGTTCAATCAAATGAATCCAATTTAATCCAATCAATCAATGATTTGAATCTGAATTTGAATGATTTTCCAATCTTTACTTCATATTCTCTCCATAGCTAAAACAAAGTTGATAGGACTGTGATCTAGCAGAGTTGATATCGTTTGATGCTTTCCAGCCTTTAAAAGCTGTGCTCCTTTTAGGGAGATATAAAATGGTGGTTGCTGTCCTTCTGTCTTCTCTATGGAAGACCCAGTCCTCAATGGTTGTCCAATTCAGGGAATCTTCTGTCAACCTAGATGCTTCATTCTGAGGTTACATAAGGAATCTTTCTATGCCTGGAAGTTTCCCCACTGACATCGTAGTTACTACAAAGGTGGAGTACCTCTGAATATTAGATACTATGTCAAGTTTAACCTGGGAAGGGTAGATGTAATCTTGGCTGTTTTGCATGTTACTGTTCTGCCCCAGTTACGGACCCCAAAGAATGCAGCACACACAAAGTCTGTACAAACCTTAGTTTACTAATTAAGGACTACTAATGAGCTTTCTTAGTAGTTGTTCGAACACAAGTATAGTTTAAATCAGTCTTCTGAACAAGGGCTGTTAATTTAACTTCATTAACAGCCGACAAGAATCCAAAGAATAATAACTCAATTCTGAGGACAGTATTTCAGATAACCGTAATCTTACTGTGGTTGGCAGAATGCCCAGAAGCAATTTGCAGGAAAACTGACGAGAGAAACAAGAACCGAATAAAACGTTTCTGGAATCGACGCGAAGGAATATGAACGAAGTTGTTTCCTGCAAATTGCATCAGTCGTCGTCCTTCCTTAAATAGGCTAGAGGAGTAGCCAATTAATCCCAAGCCTTACTCTCGAGGAGACCTCCTCCTGCGGAGCCACTCCTGCCTTTTGGCAGCTCTGGGCGCCCGTGAATCGAAAAGAGGCTCCTCCTCTTCTTCCTCTTCACTTAAGGGAGCTTCTGGAGCTTCTGAAGGCCCTGGCTGAATCCCCGCCTCTGGCACCACATCTTCTCCAGCCTCCTCACTGTCCGACTCAAGCACCAGCTGCACAGGCTGCTGGCGCAGCACCACACCAGCCTCCTCGCTGTCGGAATCAGCTACTAGCTGCACAGGCCGCTAATGGGCCACAACAGTTACCTTCTAAATCTTTTTGTTGTGTTTGGACAGAATTACTGCTAAACTACTAAGCCACCCATCCAAATGATTTACTGGGCTGAGTTAAGAGAAAGGCCCACTCAGTACTGTATTAAAAACTCAGAGACTGCCTTATTAAAATGAGTTGGCAGGTATCTCTGATCTGTCCTTAAAACAACTGTTCTTTCTCCTTAAGCGATCTCAGGGAATTATGAAAGGGAGTTAGGGCAATCCCATCCTGGGAGTTCTTTATGGTATGGATCCCAACCTCTAATTCTGTTGTTTTACTGTCCAATTTGGACAGCATAATCACACAGGCTGAAACCCTAAATTTCTTTGTTTCCCTTCCATTCTTGTTCCTTTTGGGGAGGGTTAATAATAAAGAATATGCTCACCAACTCAGCTTTATAACTCATATCTTGGTTGTGTCCTCCAGCAGGCGATCAAGTACCCCATAACAGAATTCTTTTATTAGTACAATCCATGAAAAAGCCAATTTTGATGGAATTATATGCACACTGTTTCAAGTCTAAACTTTGTGATGCGAAGGAGTTTCACCTAGAGTTCCAGAGTTCCAGAAGGAGAATATAAAACTTGCTGAAGATCATACGGATGTATTTTGTAATGTCTTCTGGAATCTTTGATGCTCAGGGCCAAGTCTGAGTTCAAAAACAGCACTAAACAAATATAATAATATTGATTCAAATATTGCATGTTTTCTTAGAAAAGCACATTTCTTCTATTTCTTAATAGAAGAAATAATATAGCAATGCTTTTTTCTTTCAGAAAACAGTCTTGTTTCATGCCCTGGAAAAATGTCAAAAACTCCAAACCCCACAAAAACTGGTAGCAAAAAACAGGTGACTTCAGAAGCATCCCCAGATCCAGCACCCAAGCCAGAGAGTAGTAAGCTTTCCAGCTCTCTCCTCACAGTTGAAAATGTCAAAAAACATCAGGAGGAGAACCCTGTGGCTAAATCGGATCTTGCTCAGTGGTCAATAGAAACATATATTGAAGAAAGTAATCGCTTTTTGACTGAGAGTGGCACCAAGACGGAGGAGAGCAGGGAGCAGGCGGTGTCAAATGAATCAAGAGTTCTTCGTGAAGGTTACCCAGAAAACGCCAATCAAACTTTAGGAAAAGGTAGCTGTAGATTATTTTCTTTATATATATACCTGGAAGTGCATTCCATGAGCTTCTTCCATAAACTGTTCACCCTGTGCCCGAAATGGCTAACTAAATATTATTTTAAAGTTAAAAAGTATCTGGAGATGGATTGGTCTAAATCAAGGAAGTGATAATGGGATATGGTGTTTTCCTCAATAGGGACTGAAATCCTAACCCCCCCAAATTCTCCTGCACACTGAAAAGATGTTCCGCAAAACCATTGGAACATGTGTGTCTCTGAGGACTGCAGCTTGCAAGGTCCTTCTCCTTGTCTCCTTGATAAGGACACATGTAAAATGCCTTGCACAGACACGATGCAAGACATAATCCCTGATGTGAAATATTCTGGAATGCATTAAGTAAATTGACTTAAATTCCCATTACAAAAAATCCCATCTAACCAACAAATTAAACAAAAATCAAATGGGACTTCAACGTATTTGAGGATTTAGTTACAAATTAGTGGATAATCCTGTACTGTGCCTTGTAGAGCTGATGAAAGCAACTTTCCCATTTTTATTATGATTTCCCAAAAAAATTTTTTCTTCCTCTGTGTAGATTTCCAGACAAGACCTCTGTCAGCTCCAGTTCCTGAAACTCAGTCACCCAAGTAAGAGGTGTTTCTGCCTATTTCAGTCACATCCTTTCCAATAGCAGGAATTGCACTAGGTCTGTCTAAAGTAAACAATTCGTTAAGTAGGGCGACCAGATCTGCAAAAATTCAGACACTCACTAGATGGCAGCAAAGAAACACAGAACTATCTAATGCATGGTACCATCTAGTGGCTCCAATTCCATTTAGTCCAGATCTAGTTTTCTTGAATTATTAGACCCTCCAATAGAGTCAGTGATGATTTTCCCCATGATGACATCTGCAAGGAGTTAAGCAAGTGAAGGAAAGCATTTGTTTGATTTTTTTTTATTCATACAGCCAAGAGAAAGGCAGAATCGAATTCAATTGTTCTCTTTCCTATTTCTCTCTCTTTTTTTTCATTTTTGATATTTGGAAGCTTTAGAATGTATATAGGGTATACAAATATTATATGTTAGGTAGAAATAGAGCAATTTATTTTGGCACTGTTACCAATATAATTACATGAACATACTCTGATTTGACAGATTCATAATATAGAGAATGAATGAATGAATGAATATATTTTCAGTTGTTTTCAATGGCCTTACTTCCAAGAATGTACACTTATATTATTTAAAATAATTTATTTTTGTGAAATGGATTTAATATATTTGTCTAAGTATTTTGAAAACATTTGCAGATAAAGTAATAATTCTGAAATGCAATGAGACAATAAACATGCATCATTTTTCTCTCTCCTTGCATCATATACTTGATGATATTATCGAGTTATATATTTCAGTGTCATGTCTGCAAAATAAGGACAACAAAGTCAAGACAGTAGCCACAACAGTATGATTGAAGCTCCCTCTATTTATAATTGGAGAGCAAGATGGGTGGCATATAAATTTAATAAATAAAATAATTGCTTATGGGAAAACATTTGGAGCTTTAATTGCTCCGGATTTATTTGATATTTCAGACTGGCTTCTTCTGGCATAAGGCAAGCTAAACTAGTATCAGTTGCTTTATAGACAAAATTGTGACATTTTTAGTTGGTTCTTAGATTTGTAAAAATGTATTTTGGTGCAATTTCTAATTTAATAATTATGTATACTTTATCATAATTAAATATGAGTATAAATTATTACAGCAGTTAGTAAATAAATAAATAGTCCCTCTGATAAGAGCAGAGCATTTTTGAGCTGCTTCCTGATAGGAAATTTCTTCCAGAATTTGTTTTCCCTTCCTGCAGAAAACGGGAAGTTGCTGATTTGGAGACTCAGACTGAATGGAGCTACTCGGTCAGCTCTGAAGACTCCAGTGAACTGGGTAAGTTCTGGAGGAAGCTGGGCTGAGAGGCTGGGCTTCCAAGGAGGGGGCTGGGGACAAGGAAATAGGGGGTTGGCAGAGCCCCCTCCTCTGCCTCCTTGCAATTAGTAAGAGCAATTCAGGGGGATATTGATGGCTCAGAGAAGAGATGGATTCTCTTCAACAGAGGTGTTCTAAGATCGGCTAGATGGGCTCCAGTATGGTGAGAGACAAAACAAATGCGATTCTCTAATTGATTCTTGTCATAATATTTCTCATTTAGAAATAGAAACGAAGGAGCAGAGAAGTACAGACGGAAAAGAGAAAAGTGAGACCACAGAAGGCAGTAAGTTGCAAAAATGGTGCTATTTCCTTAATATTCCAGAAGTTAGCGTGGTATCAATTCCAATCCCATTAGGATTTATGAATGATTTAGAAATGTTAACAAATATAAAAGAATTTAATATTGAAATAACCAATTGTGGAGGGAGGGAAGGGAAGGGAAGGGAAGGGAAGGGAAGGGAAGGGAAGGGAAGGGAAGGGAAGGGAAGGGAAGGGAAGGAGGAAGGAAGGAAGGAAGGAAGTTTGAAAATGCTGCCAGCATCTGTTTGAACTCTGAATATCCAGGGCTAATTGGAAAAATATTTGGCTTGGCCACCTATCCCCTGTCTTACCCTAAAGGGAACCAGTTCAAATGGGCTAAGGATGAAGTTTCCTAAGCAGTTCTGCTACATTTTGAAAGCTATAATAACCTTCTTCTCTTGAGAATTCCCTCTCCGGATGGAAGAGGCAGGCTCTTCCTTGTCCCCTGTTCATCCGTAAGCATCATGAGAGGGAGAAGGGAGAAGGACCGCATTCAGGATCCTTCAGGAAAGGATCTCCGAGGCCTTTGTTAAACCAACCTCCCTGCACCAGTTAGTAATCCCTCTGTCTTGTAGGTCCGCTTTTCACCCCAAATCCTTCCCTGGTGTTGCTTCTCCTGTCCCCTTCCATGTACCTCGACCTACATGGCTTCTCTTGAAGGCTGATAACTATTCAGGACTATAGTTGTGTTTTATTGTTGTTGTTGTTATTCAGCAGAAATATTGCATCATGCAGAAGAGGAAGGAACATCTGAGATCGAGCTGGAGACTGGTATGCTACGTTCTACAAGTAGTTCTCGACTTACGGCCACAGTTGAGCCCAAAGTATCTGCCTGTGAGGCAGTTTGCTAAGCGGGTTTTGTCCCATTTTATGGCCTTCCTTGCCACAGCAGTTAAGCAAATCACTGTAGGTGTTCAGTTAGTAACATGGCTGTTAAGTGAGCCTGACTTTCCCGTCGACTTTGCTGGTCAGAAGGTCGCAAAAAGGATCACGTGATTCCAGGACATGCAACCATCATAAATATGAGTCAGTTGCCAATTTTGATCGTGTGACCCTGGGGATGCTGCAACGGTCATGTGAAAAATGGCCATGAGTCACTTTTTTCACTGTTGTTATAACTTAGAGCAGTCACTAAATGAACAGTCGTAAGTTGAGAACTACCTGTTTTAAAGTTCCTCTGAAACCCTGAGTTGTTCAACAGAAATAAAATGGTAAAGGCTCCTCAGTTGTTTGTCTCTGCAAAATGTTGCAGTTTTTTCCCCCGGTGCCTATAAATTAAGACTGAGTTATTACGTAAAATTCAGTGAACTCATCAGACAGACAGCAGGAAGGAAATGAGCCAGGGGCTTGCAGGAGGGAAGGAGGCTTCCTCTACTCCTAGTGCAGCTGATCCAATGCCTGCCTTCCAGAGTACCAGCAGAAATGACCCCATCCGAGCCTTGCTTTATAAATCACGGCGTATTATACTGTATGCTCGAGCTGTCTTTCTCTGCTGTGGGGACTAACTTTTTTCTTTTCTTCCCCCTGTCATACATTGCATTGTCAACCTCAAGGAAGCATTTCCGATGAGGAGAAGATAAAGTCTTTTGTCCAAGATGAGGTGAGATTTCAGATTTCTGATTTCTTCCCAAGAAGCAGGATTATCCAGCTTTTGATGCAAACTCAAAATAACACAACACACCAAGGAAATTCAAAGCTTTTTGCATGGAAAGTGGGCGTGAGGGCTTACTTCTGCATAATTATCCCAAGAGATAAATCTGAGGTTTAATAAAGTCAAACATTTCTAATCAAGATTCCAAATAATTAAAATATGGCATACCAACCAAGCCCCAAGAAATGATTTATTTTATTTTATTTTATTTTATTTAAGAGAATTTATATGGCTAGTAAATGACAGTTTTAAAGGAGTCTCACTAAATACTAATAAACAGTGTCCCAGAATCAGAGGGACAAGTGGGGAATCAATTAATTAGGAATAGAAAAGAGCATCCCACACGAGTAGATTAGAGTAGAGTAGAGTAGAATAGAACAGAACAGAACAGAACAGAGGGGTGGGATGGGGTGGGACGGGATGGGACAGAATGGAACAGAACAGAACAGAACAGAACAGTACAGTACAGTACAGTACAGTACAGTACAGTACAGTACAGTACAGTACAGAATAAGAATATTCTTTATTTGGCCAAGTGTGTTGAGATACGCAAGGAATTTGTCTCCAGTGCAGAAACTCCCAGTGTACCTGCAAAGCAAGAGAGTAATAAAAGTCATAATAATAAGGCCAATAAGGGGGCAGGGGTCGTAGAGAAGATGAGCAGGAGGTCTCTCCAAGGGGTTCTTAATTCTTAAGCACTTCTGCAAGGACCTGCTGCCTGAGGGCAGGCAATGCCCCGTGGTCTCTCTGAGGGGGCTTGAGCAGATGGCACCCCTTTTGGCTTGCCTCATTTGCCACGGAAGGACTCTGCAACCATGCTTCCCTGCCCCCTTCAAAAGTAGGCTCTGCCAATGTGAGTCTGGCCATGCAGCTTTTCTGCCACACAGCCGTGTCCAAGAAGAGGAAAGGGCCCACCTGGAGCCTGAAGCCCACCAAGTCTCAGGCAGATCCCTTTGCCGTTTCCAATAAGCATCGATCCACCAGCTCCTTTCTCCACGTGCCTTTGGTTACCTCAAGGTCTTGCTATTATAGCCTCTTTGGATAAAAGTACAATTGTAGCATTTCTTGTGATATCCCTGCCCTGCCTACCTCGAATGCCTGTGTCCCCTTCCCTCCCATTTGCACCAAAGGCAGTCAGGGTGGGGCAATCGCCTGTTTCTTCCTCACCGCCTCCTGATTTCCAGGGCTATCTTCATATTTTGCTAATGGTTGCTGCACTTTTCCTCCAAGGTCTCCTCCTCTATGTACACCAACGTAACTGAAAAGAAACCCTACTTACTCAGTCACAACAGCCGCTGTTTTTCCGTCCAGTTGTGAATCAGGCTCTTGCTGAATGGGAACAATGATTTTCATGAACGTAGAAGCTGTTTGTTATACTGGATGACCTGTGTATAAGCAAGTTTACCTACAGAACGTTTTGCACCATTGATTCAATCTGAGGGAAAAAGATTTAACACCTTTGTGTCTTTGAGGAACATCCGGTCACCGATCTGTTCCTGATGGGTCGCTGTGAGTTTTGCACCTCCTTCCTGAAGCCTTTGCCATCCCCAGAGGAACTGGAGGAGAGACCAGAGAAGATGGAGCACGTAGGTCTTTCTTTCTAAATTATCTATCTGTCTGGCGATCATGATTTCCTGATGAACTGATTGTGCAAAGAACCAGGTTTTTCCTGATAAAACTTTGGAGGAAAGCTTATACGATATAAAACCCTAAAAATATCCACTGCTAATAGCATATAGCTTCTCTGTAGGATCGTTAGTTTTGGAAGAGACAAAATTGCGCGCATTAGCTTTCAAACCCAGGATTCACCCCTGGGGCAACAGGTACCGTGAGATAGGTAGTCCTTGATTTACAGCCAATCGCTTAGTGACCATTCTAAGTTCTGATGGAGCTACGGGGGGGGGGGGGAGTTACCATTCAGATTCAAGGTCCTGACGGTCCCCCCTTCGGGCACTCAGCAACCCGGCCACCTCCGTGCTATTTGCAGCCTCCTCTAGTCATATTTATGGTGGTTTTGTTGAAAATTGGCATTTATTTCCAGTTTTTGATAAAACCACGCCCATTCGCAATTTATTGATCCACTTAATGACTGCTGCAAAAAAAGTGGTAAAATCAGGTCGATCACATGACTGACTCATTTTCTAGCCATCCAAAGTTACGACCGTGAGCGGCAGGCTCCATTATGGTTGTGACTTCAGCTCTGCCTATACTTTACCTAAGAGAAAGTTTGTGCAATTTTTATTCCTTGAGTGGAAATTCGTATTTGCATATCTGTCTGTAACATGACTCCTATTACCATAATTAATGTTAAGCAAGATTTAAAAAATTCCAGGTATACATAATCCTAAACACTTAAGGCATTTAAATTTGAAATATGTATTAACTACATCTTTATACTGCCATGCCTCATAAGGGCTCGGGCAAACCGATATGTCTATGATACTAGAAATAATGTTTTCAATTTAGGAGGACTGTCAGTGCAAACTATCTGACTTTTAAAAATTAACCATAAAATATGACACCTTCCTAAAAACTTTATATACTAAGAAACCTATGCCACATTAGAGAGGAGGAGAATCACATCACCCACAATTAAAATTAATAAATAGCCTTTACCTTCTCTAATGATTCCTCAAATTTGAAATTTGCTCATAAAGCACTTGCTGTGCTAGTATTTCTGTCACTAAGTGGAACAATAAAGAAGGGAGAAGGGGACGGAGCTCTTTGTTAGCTCTAGAAAGTGTGAGCAGAGCTGAGTCAAAACTGCTGATGCTAATTTTTGCCTCTATATTATCGTTTTTATTATACATGGCATCTGTATATTGCCTAGACACTGAGAATATATCTGCTGAACAGAACTCTGCATTGGCAACAGGAAAGGCATCTGGCCATTAAAACACCCTGCTGGCTCCATTCAGTTGCCCAGACTCCATCCCGTAAGGGATTATGGGGTCATTGAAAGATGATGATGATGATCTGTATATTGCCTAGAGTCCATGGGATGAAGGCAACAGATCAATCTGTGTAAGTAAATACATATTAGCAGCTTCACTGGGATTCTTGATCAGGGATGACTGGAGAGACCATGAAAAGTAAGAACAAGACATCTAGGGAAATCCCGGTCCAGGAGAACACCAGGAACAGTGTAGAAAACATCTGGGAAAGCAGCTCTGTAGGACAATGGCTCTCAGCCGCAGTGCAGAGACCGATGGCTCACGTTGACCAAGCTGAGAAGGTCCTTCAATTAGCTGTTGGGTGAATCAAGTTTTTCCAGTTTAAAAGAAAATAAATCAAGAAGCGCTCATGAGCCACGTTAGGACACGACACCAGCATATTCTCTCCTCGAGATTATTAAATACCGAAAGGCAAATGCCAGACCTAAGCAGGGCTCGTGGCGGCCACCCCTTCTCTGAACCCCGGGCTCCTTTGTAGTTTCTGTGTTGCAGGACCTACAAAGAGGTTTTCCAGTGTGTGATACAGGAGCTGATGGAGAGGCCAGGCAGCGAAATCGACATCCGTCCTCATGGCCGACTGTCCCTTACAACAATGGAGAGCAACACTAAAAGGATGATAATGGAAGAGTAAGCAATGTTGTCAGGTGGAATGTCTCAGCCTCCTCTCTGAAACTCTTGGCTCCCTGCTACCCTCTAGCGGCCGTCTAGATTTTTGCAGTCCACACCGAATGCTTAATTTCCACCATCCCCCCCCCCCCCCAACAATATTTTTTCCCTTATCTTAGTGTGGCTTTGTCAGGCAAACACAATTCCAAAATGAAGCCCTGGGCACGGCCACATTTAAGTCTGGCAAGGTCAGAATTGCCTATATAAGAAACAGGGTAAGTGGTACGGTTTATTTAAATAAACCGGTCATGTTATCAGCTCAGGGCTGCAAATGTGTGGAAGAGAGTAGACATCCAGATTAATTGCAGCCCATTTGTGGCAGCCTGATGTTTGCAAACTACCATATTCCTACTGAATGAAAAGACTTTTTGGATAAAGCCAGATGGGGAAAGGTCCCAAAGAGGCCGGAGGAAAATGGCTCCATAGAAAACCCAAGATCGGCCTGCTTTCTCTGACTTGCCTTATTGACGGATCCGATGGTTTTAGCTGTCCTCCTGCCCGTTTCCTTCAGCTGCTTTTATGGCAGAAATGCCTTGCAGTTCGCCTACTGATGGCTTATTTTCCAACATTTTCCTCCTAGGTTAGAGGAGCGAGGCTTTGAGCGATACAGAGAGATATTTATGCAGTACATAAAATTTGGCCCATGTGAGTATGACCCTCCGGAGCCCGTCTCCACCCGGCTCATTCCTCCGAATAAGGATGACCCCGCCTTCCCCTCTCCAGATGTGCAAGGACCAGGAAGCATCTTCCCTTCCCTTTTCACTTTGGTAAAAGGAGACAAATCCCGTGGAATCCTTCCCGACATTCCAAACTATTTAATCTGCTCTTGACTGTATTTCAGGCGTCAAAATTCATTTCAAATTATCAGACTACCCACCCAAACCAGAAACTGCGATCCTAAAGAAACGGTATCCAGAACCCAAAGAGCTGCTGGAGATTGACTTGGAATTCAAAGCCGAGCAATTAAAGGTAGGTGGATCTCCTAGTGGACAGTGAGGTCATTTAGTGCCCAAAAGCTCACTGGAAAAGTAGATGGAATCCCCTCGGTCCTTTTTCTTGCACTGGGTTGATTTTTGTCCAGCCTCTCCGCCCAGGAGCCCCAGGGAACCTCGGGAGAGCTTCCGCTCCCTCCGCCACAATGGCCCTGGGAGCGAGGAAGAGGCAGAGTCCCTCAGGGAGCTCCGGTGGCTGAGGAGGGACTCGAACCTGCCTCTTCCTGCTCCTTTCTGGCAGCTGGGCTCTCTCAAACTCACCTTCCTAAACCAACCTTCACGTGGATCTCCAGTTCCAAAAGGCTTTTTTAAAACTGCACCCCCACCCCTACCCCCCCATGGCAGACATCTGGTGCAAGTAAATTCTCTTTTCTGTGGCAACCAGTTCAACAGGAAGAAGTCCTGCCCTCTAGTCTACCATTTCCAGTCCTGGTTTCAAAAACTCAGAAGACCACTAGAAAAATAACTCTGCTGCTATCTAGTGGTCATCTGGATTTTTGCATCCAGCTGTTAATGTCTTGTTTTCATATAATTGATTCTTACTAGTGATTAGGTGACTATGATTAATTCCAGAGAAGCTTGGTCTCCCTGTATCTTATCTGTCGAACGGCTCCCTTATTTTCATCCTAAATATCCATTTCTTGAAGTTTAACTTTCTTGTGTTATTTATTTATTCAACTTCTACGGATGCCCAACTCACAAGGTGTTCTGGCAATTCACAAATCTAAAACTGTCATCTCTCAGACCAAACAAGTTGGAAGCTGAAGACCCCAGTCACTATGCGACTGTGCCCCGGAGAGAGAGAAAAGGAGGGAGAGAGGGAGGGGGAGAGGGAGGGAGGGAGGGGGAGGGAGGGAGGGAGAGAGAGAGAGGGAGGGAGGGAGAGAGAGGGGGAGGGAGGGAGGGAGGGAGGGAAGGAGAGAGAGGCACCATATTGGCCTTTTAAAATCCCGCTTTCATTTCAGTGGCTGTGCAGCATGGTTGATACCAGGGAGGTCATGCGATCACATGCGTGTGCCATGTTTCAGAAGAACTCCTTTGCCTTCCCTGTTTTTTCTGCTTTCTTCCTCAGCTTTGCCACCCTTTTGAGCCTGTGAAAAGATACTATCACGATGGAAAGATCTTCTTCCTTCTTTTTCCAGATGGAACGGGCCAAGTCTAATATCCACCAATCAATAACATGCAGGGCAGGGCAGGGCAGGGTCTCCGGTCTTGGTGGCTTTAAGACTTGTGGAATTCTGAGAGTTGAAGCTCACCAGTCTTAAAGTCACCAAGGTTGGATCCTCCCCCTGGGGTGGAGGAAGAACGGATGGATGGTTTGGAGAGGTCTTAGCTCAAAATTCCTTCCTCTGTGGGACACAAGCACCAGGCGGCATCTGAGTGGCAGGTCAAGGCATGGGGGGAGGGGGGGGCTGGAGAGCCTGGCTGGGGCGGGGCAGTTTCTCATGGTTGGGGGATCTTGGTGGAAAGGAAGCCAGGGTGACTCCTTATGTCCATTTCTGCATTTGCTGCTGGTCTCTTCCATAAAGCTTCAGCACATCCAGGAATATTTTGTCAATAAAAATAAATATAAATAAAATTACCAAAACAAAGGCTATGTTACAGTGGTGAAACCCAAATTTTTTTACTACTGGTTCTGTGGGCATGGCTTGGGCATGGCTTGGTGGGCGTGGCAGTGGAAGGATACTGCAAAATCTCCATTCCAATCCCACTCTGGGGCTAGCCCGAGGTGGCATTTGCCGGTTCTCCGAACTACTCAAAATTTCCACTACCAGTTCTCCAGAACCTGTCAGAACCTGCTGGATTTCACCCCTGCTATGTTACTAAAGAATATAATATTGTAATATACCTACCCCTCTCCTCCCCCATATCCTTCCTTAGCTCCTTCTCAATTACCCATCAGGCCGCCTTGCCCTCCTCATTGCTTATGTGAGGGAGACCCAGTTCACCTACAGCATCCTCGGGGACAGAAAGGACCAGGAACTTCTGGCCTTCTTCACGAACCAGGGCCACGCAGCGTATTACCAGCAAAAAGAAAAGCTCAGGTAAGGAAAGAGCTTTAAGCAGCATACAACAGTACAACGCAACGACAACCCCAAAAGAAAAGCCACAAGACGCTTACTGGGTTTGCACACTTGGCGCTGATCAGGCTCCAATTATTCCATATCCTGAGGCGTTCTCGAAGAGCCAGATAGAAACTAATGCCCAAAGGGAAATAAAAACCTCTTCACAGAATGATGGTCAGGTGGTTCTCAATTTATGACCACACTTATAACTTCTTTCAGTGCAGTTGCAACTTGGGATGGTTACTAAACAAAAGGGACACAAATGGAAGACTACCTATATAAATCTTAATCAGGATTCAGATGGTTTGGATTGTGATCATAAAGAATATGGGCAATTATGACTACATTTGCACATATTGCATGTGAAAAGGAGCAGAGCTTTGAGAGCCAAAAGTATTGATTTTTTAAAATCTTCTGTGGACATTTCTTAACGTAGAGCACACAGATCTCATGTTTTCAGCAAATGATGCAGGATTTACTCGCAACCATTTCAAACGTTTGCAAAGCTTTGTATGGAAGATGTAAGTAATAAACTCCCTGCAGTTTTCCTGGCAAGGTTTTGGTTTAGGAAGGGTTCGCCATCAGCTAGATGTATTTCATTATTTGATTTCTATAGCCACCCATCTCAACGAGTTCCAGTGGGCGGACAGTGTATGTCATAAAACATAAAGACAATGAAGGTAGTGCAAAATTATTCTAGCTTGAGCAGTTTTACTGCTGCGTGCATCCTTTTCCCACTAGAAATCCAAAACCTTCAGTCCTGTTTAATTTTGCTTTTCTTGCTTTAGGCTGCACCTGGACCTTTGCAACGGCTCCGTCTTTGACAAGAAAGGACAGCGGCAGAAGTTCTGGAACTGGTGGGGCACCGAGGGCCACGTTCACGCACCTCCTTTCCAGCCCATCTGCCTTCAACTCAACGTTTATATCCAGGTTAAAATTAAAGCCCAAGATCAGGTTTTCTTCACTTTTACAAAGGTTCATGATTGTCTCCGCCTCAACGTTGGCGCGCGGCTGAAAGTAAGTGGGGCTGGCCTTTTTGATGCAATTTCTTTTGATCATTCACCAACATCAAACGTTGCTTATGGGTGGAGATCTAGAAAGTGGGTCAGACGGTCTGCATAGTAAGGGGTAGGGACCCCCCTAAGGATTACCTCTCTCCTATTTCACCCACCAGCCCACAAGGACCAGGAGTCAGGGCGGGTAAGGGATTGTCATCTGGGAGGGCCGTGAAAAGTTACCAGTCTGCTTCCCGGTGCAATTCAAGGTGTTGGTGATGGCATGTCAAGCCCTTCATGGCAGGGGTCCAGCTTACTTGAGGGACTGTCTCACCCCACTGGGATTGGCCCCTCCCCCTCGGCCCAGCAGGGGAGGCCTGCTGGGGGTCCCCTTCACCCGAGTTTTCTGGCTGGCAGGGGGTCCAGGAGGAGGGCCTCAGGAGGAGGGCCTCCTCTGCTGTGGCTCCTGCCCTCTGGAACATCTTCCCCCCCCCCAAGGTGAGGTTGGCCCCAACCCCCCTATCTTTTCATAAGGGCCTAAAGATGTGGCTCTGCCAATTGGCTTGGGGCTCCAGTGGGGGGACAGCACGATGGAGGGGATTGAATAACAACAGATTCCCCCCCATCCCTCCCCATGTGTCCTTGGTTTTAATGTGTTTTTATTTTTTTATGTTTTAACTGTATATGTAACTGTAAGGTGCTCAGAGTTACACTATGGTAAGATGGGTGGCCAGTGAATGAATGAGGGCCTTCTTTATGGAACATCATTCCCCATGAGGTACAGTTGGCCCCCACCCTGTTGCTTCTCCAAAAGGCCCTAAAAATGTGGCTTTGTCAATGGGCCTGGGGGCCCCGGAGGGAAACGGTGCCAAGCAAGAGGCTGATTTGATTGTGTGTGGTTGCTGCTTCGGTGGGGGGTGGGGGTGGGGCTTTTTAAAATGGGGTTTAATATACGGTGCCCGGGATAAATTGAGTGGCTCTATACATTTAATAAAGAAAATAATAAATAAATAACATGACAAGGGAGTCACACCACCTATGAAGGAGGCTGAGGAAAATTATGAGAAAAGTGATCTTTCCTGCATATTCAAAATGGAAATATTTCTGGATGTTTCTTTGTATCACAAGGCTGCTTTTCATAAGGTGCTATTGAAAAAGGCCTCATTTCATTTATGGAATCTTGTTTATAGAGTAAACTGAAAAAAAATTCTGGGATGAAAAGAATTGAATTAAATCTATTTTGTTATTTTCTGGGTCTTCTTCTTATCACTCTTTTAATCGCTACAATTATATTTAGCTTTTCTTTCCTTACTTTATAACCACTATTGATTGGATTTTGTGTATGTATGTTGCGTTTTTTTGTATTTCCCTATTAAAAATTCACCCTTGGAAATGTTGCAGCAATAGATTCTTCCCTCTCAATGGACTCCCAATTCTTTTGAAAATGTCTTTTGACTTTGAGTGTGAAGAACCGAGTTGCATAAAAAAAACCAAGTTGGTTAGCAGGTAGCTCTGAGGCTGAATGTGGGATGTAACGTTGGATATATATATATATATAAGCAAAAATATGAACGAAGGAAGCATGGATGTTAACATTATGGATTAATAACCATATAATCCATGCCCCCCCCAAATACTTCAAATCTTTCTTAATCCGTCTTGCCCTTTTTCCCACGGCTTTTGGCAGCTGAAGGATCCAGCCATGCTTTGGGTCCTTCAGCAATATGGAACCAGGGACCACCTGGTGAGGCCTTCCGTGCTGGAGAAGATCAGCAGAATCTTGGCCAATGTGAAGAAGGTATTAAAGAACCTGGACTCTGACCCCTCAAAAGAAGCTGCGGACCTGCGCCTTGTATCGAAGGTGTACGAAAGAATCCACCGAAGACAGAAGAAGAAGTAGCACAGAGAGAGAGAAGTTAAGATTGCGGGAAGCCAATCTCATATTTTGGGTAGTATGGAAACTACTAAGTTAGCTTCATATAGAAACCATTAAATCTTCCATCTATACCGTAGTTTCTCTTTTCAGGTCTCTTTATGTAACACACTTAGATTACACACCACATTTGAACTAAGAGGCTCTACAGGTAATCCTCAATTTAAGGCCATTCATTTAATGACTGTTCAAAGTGAAAAAAGTGACTTTAGCACTTATGACCGTTGCAGGGTCCCCATGATCAAAATGTTGGGTTCTTTGGAACTGCTACGTATTGACAATCATTGCAGCATCCGGGGCCACACAAAGGCCACTTACAAGCTTCCCAGGAGCTTCCCTGCCTAGTTTCTGCGGTTGTAAAAGTGTTTTTTTTTGGGGTGGGGTGGGGAAGCGGGGGGAGGAATGTCTTTTCAGGCTTGCAAGATATTTTGTTAATGTAACCTTACAGTAAAGCCAGAGCCGGTTCTTCTGGGAGTGCTGCTTGGCTGGCCTACCTCGCAGGGCTGACACCCAATGGGGCTTTTCCAGCAGCCCCTCACTGCCACAAAGTATACAGAGATATCATATGACAATCATCCCATAAGCTTCTTAAATATAGTTCAAGGTGTGTGTTTTGTAACACTGCTTGAATTTCTTCCTTTCACTCACCCCCCCCCCCCCCAAACTTTAGATTCTATTTGTGGAGACTGTCCGGAGAAGCTCCTGCCGTTTTCTTGGCATGGTTTCCCAGAAGTGTTTTGCCATTGCCTCCTTCCTAGGGCTGAGACAGTGACTGGCTCAGGGTCACTCAGCAGGCTTGGTTGGTGCCCAAAGTGGGACTAGAACTCACTTTCTCCCAGTTTCTAGCCTGGTACTTTAATTACTCCCTCTGGGTTAGCCACCCTCGACTGCCATGAACCTCAGGGTAATATCTGGTGGGACGAGTGCTAGACATTCTTATTTCCCATAAAGTCAACATGGCAGAGTTTTGCAAAATTACTCTCAATATTAAGATAACTATTTAGCTTATTTTTATTCACAGATGGTTTGACAAAAACATAAAAGACTCAAGCTGATTTCTTACTGGTTGAGATTATTTTATTTGTGACATTTGTAAGCTATTGTTTTTAGGTGGAGGACAAGTGTCAGATATTTTCAAAGTGAAAACAAAAAAAGTTGCTTAATATATTACAAAATACTCCCAATGTTGTTCATTAGAAATATACTATGAATAATTTCCGCAAGGATCACACAAAAGAGAACAATTCACAAGGTGTGTAATAAACTATATGGAGTCATGGGGCTCTCCGAGTTTGGTTATTTGCTTGAAGATGTTTCATTACCAAACTAGGTAACACCATCAGTGCTAGAGATGGTGGGGTTTGCCCAACTAGGTAGCATCGTAAGTGAATCATTGATGCTATTCCCTAACTGGGTAACGAAACGTCTGTTAAGAAAACAAACTCAGAGAGTGCCAAAGACTTCACAGTTCAACCCTGAGCTACATATATTCTCTTCTATTAATATATACATAACAGATGATTTATTTTACATCTTTCGTGATTTCTGCCTTAACACGATGTGTGTCTTTTGAGGGGTATTTAATTACAGTGCATTACAGATCCTGTGATGGGAGATGTTCTATCTGTGATGCTTTAGAGGGAAAAGCAGGGCCACTTGTCCAAAACCTCCAGAACTGGATAAAGATGCAAAATCTTCGATCTGGGTCCTTCTTTAATTAAAAGGAAAGAGGTATTTTAAGTTAAAAGGCCCATTTTTGCAAATAAAGATGTGCAACATCAGACACTCTAATCCAGCCAACTCCAGTCGAGACTCTGCAAAAGAAAACAAGGCAATAACCTGAAGGGCTCCCTGTGTTGTTATGCAGTAATCGATATAAAATGGTCTGAAATTCAAACTAGTAATTGAGGAACAATCTCTGTGTTTTCTTTACTGTTGAACAGTCCTCTTGCACAAAAGAGGACACCTAAAATACCTGCAGGCCAAATAAAGAGAATTGTGTTTTCCCCACTGCTGGCCATATTAAAAGGACCGGATAGTGTACAATTCACTTTTATTATTCCCTTTTACTCACAGGATAGGACTGATCACCCCGTTCACTGCATCCCACCCAGCTGCAAAATTCCCTGGAGGAAACTCATGGAGAATTCTTCACATAAGATCAAGTGGAAGGAAGCATCAAATGTCTTCCTTACCAAAATGCTTATGCAAAGTTTTTGCTTGGATATCTTCATTTTCTTCTAAAGTAGACGAGTTTCTCTTGCTGAATTAGTGAATAACCTACTTTCCAAGCTGTCTTTTCTTCTTAATAAGTGAATTATTTATTAAAAGTATGAGTGTCGAAGGGAGGCTTCAACTCACCATCATGCTGCTATTTTGGTTGTGTCTCGCTTCGTGTATAACGGCGCTAAAACTGTCAAGATAGCTTAGGTTTTCTTCTAACAAATGTGCAAAATTCAACCTGTCAAGAAAAGAACAAAGATGGCTGCTCTCTATTCCAGCTACTCCCAACAAGAAGGGAAACTATTTAAATACACGAATCAAAATCAGGGGTGTTTCCT
Organism: Pantherophis guttatus; assembly: GCF_059756535.1. Classification (NCBI taxonomy): domain Eukaryota; kingdom Metazoa; phylum Chordata; class Lepidosauria; order Squamata; family Colubridae; genus Pantherophis; species Pantherophis guttatus. The sequence goes on from NC_142067.1 coordinate 131,136,355, forward strand.
TCTCTTCAGCAATCCTAATCCCAGGTCTTTCCTTTTGGGAGGATGAAATTTTGCGATATGAATTACAATTATCCTCAGATTTACAACTGCAATTAAGCCCACAGTTATGGTCTTAAATGGTGACCTATTTTCAAGCATTCTTTTCTTTTTTCCTTTAAATTTCAATTTCATGTCAGGTGGTAGATGTTCTTTATTCTATTAAGTGTGCATTCGGAGCATATGGCTCTTTGACGTTGTTAAAAATGAAAGCTCTTCTATTTGTATGTTGCCTTCTTCGCTAAATGGTTTGTTTAATGAAGTGCTGCATTTCCTGGCGGGAGTTCAACTGCCAGCTTTGAGGCAGGATATCTAGCAGGGAGGAAGAGCCCCTCCCCCGTCTCTTACGTGTTTCTAGAGACTTCCATGAAAGGCAATGCCTGCAGCACATTGGCCGGTGCAGTTTGGGAGAGCCAGGCGGGCACAGAAGACGGGACCGGACCATCCACGCTGGAGCTGGCCGATCGAGCAGAACTCTGAGTCTACAAGGAAAAGGAAAAATAGGTGGTGTTAGAATAGACATGCAGGCCTTTAGCAGAGTTACCTGCGTCCTGCATTTATTCCCAACTGGTCCAAGAGACCAAACTCTGGAGTTGTTTGGTATACATGAAACTCTGGACAGCAGCATTCAGAGCGTTAAGTAACTTTCCCCCCCATCAGCAGCATCAACGGTGTGCCGTTTCCTTCTGGACACCTGAAGATGAAAAACGTATAAGCTGCACTCGGCTGCTGTACTGCTGGCATTCAAAGGTTGAATGAACTGACTGGGATTAGAGCTTGCTGGGTAGCTCTGTCTTGCGACCACGGCCAAGAGGGTGGCCGATATGGTGAGGCTCTCAAGCCTTAAACAGCTGTGGGAAATGAGGGCGTCAGAACAGCGCAAATCCACTCACGGCTGACATTCAGCAGGTGATGTTGAGATGACCAATCACAAGGATGGGGCTGGTTGACATCTGAATATCATCAGAATCAGCCACACCCAAATTTTCAAACGTTTCTGTGCTCAAAATGTTTTTGCCCTGCCTAATCTAGGTGTCAAGTTTCGAGGTCGTCTCAGATAAATTGCATTTCAAACCAAATCTTTGAAGAAAAACTCCTATTTATTAAGCACGACATTCTAACCTAACTCCAAACGAAGCCAACACTGACGTCCAGCCCCAAAACCCTCCCTTTCCGTTCCCCACTCCCCTGCACTCATTGGCCATCTTCCAAATCATTCTACCCCTAATCTACTCCAGCTCAAAGGAATTTCCCCCCTCCCATCCCATCTCCTAGGGGATATTATCTCCAGGGAAAATAAGTAGGTGAAAAGTCAAACGTCCCTTTCCAGACGCCTCCGCTTCTCCTTCTTATGTCAGCACTAGAGTAAATGCAGGTTGAAGGGCTGACACTAGGGATATAAAATGGGATCTTAAGAGTGGCCCACCCTGCCATGCCCCGTGTTGTCCAAATCTGTACTCAGCTTTTCCGGGTGAGGTACAACGAAACCCCTGAATTCTGGGGAGAAAATTGGCCGAATATTTCTGAGAGACACATTGTGAGACAGTCTCTCTCTCTCTCAACCATCAGACACCAGTCTAGGCTAGTATTTGAACCAAACTCCTCTTATATGTTAGCAATGTCGCCCAACTGATAGACAAATGGAAGACTTATTTATAATGTAAGGTTGATGGGTGGCATTGGATATTGATCAACGTGGCCTGGTTGAGCCACATCCTTACGCAAGCTATTTTCAGCAAATGCCAGATTTCTCTCTGCCTTTTCCCCTGCATTTGCATGACTGAATTGTCGGCCTCCTTGATGCTGTTCAGAGCCACATCGATGCTGGGAAGCAAGTCAATGATCTTCTGTTTGCAGCCCAGCAATTTGCTGTGATTCGAAAAGAAAAGAGATGGTTAGAAGGCAGGCAACGATCCTTTCCCTCAACACTGGTACTAGGTCAGGGTGTCACACTCAAGGCCCGCAGGGTGCTTTGATCTGGCCTGAGGGCCCACCCTGGAAACAGGGAAGGACTGGCCCGCAGTGCCTCTGCCAGTGAAAATGGAGCTCTGGGGCGCTGTGTGGGGCCCACCTGGGCTCCATTTTTGGCCATGCTGGCCTCCTGCAGCCCTCTGCCAGTGAAAACGGAACTGGGGGGGAGGGGGGCGGGCAGGCGCATGTAGCCCTCCTGAGCTCACTTTTCACTGGCAGAGGGCCGGAGGAGGCTGGCGCAGTTGAAAACGGAGCCTCAATGAGTCATGTCGAGATGGTCATGCTCCCCCCCCCCGGCCATGGCCACGCCCGCCGAGGTGAAACACAACCCTGATGGGGCCCTCAATGAAATTGCGTTTGACACCCTTGTACTAGGTGATCCAGAGCAAATCGAGGGCAAATTCAGGAATATTTTTACGGATTCTGTGGCCTCCATAACAGCCAAAGAGTGGACAGAGTAATTTCTCTAGCTAATCTTCCTCCAATCTCCTTCTTTTTCCATTGTTTTCACACAAATGTTTTGGCTCAGTGCTTAGCCACCTTTTCAGTAATAAAAGACTTTCTCAGACTCTGTTTCCCTCCCAGAAACAGTAACAATTACTGCCACTCTCTTGAAGAGAAATTAAGGTGTTTTGGAGCTTCACGACTAGAGTGGCCCGTTTCACTGCTTGTTGGCTTTTTTCTCTTATTGAACATTTTAAAGAAAATGCATGAAGAACAAATACAAGAGAACACATGAAAAAAAGAATAAAAGACAGATAAATAATTCAGCTAAGTAAATCAGGAATTAAAATAAGTCACGTAAGCAATAGCTTTCTAAAATATCATTAACTAGTAATAAAGAAATAAATAAACCACATTAAGAACCTAAATTCATTATTAAAATTAAGCTAAAATTAGTAACAGAGTTAACATACTATAACTTGAATGAAATTGTATGGTATATATAAACTCAGTCTATCATTTCCAGCAATGTTTTTTAAAAAAACGAATTCTCTGTTTTGGCAATAAAATGGAAAATATGCCAATGATAAAATGTTTTTGTAAGCCATTTCTCCGAGAGGACCTGTTATAGTTGCCTTGCAACCCTGGACATCCTGCATTCCCTGCAGCCAATTTGGGCCCCTGGAATGTCCACTGGGGGTTTCAGAGCCAGCCTTTTCCAAAGAGGCTTGTTTCGCTTGCAAGATACAGATAATCAATTTAAGGAAGCGTGTTTTGAAACTATGAACAAGCTTTGATCAACTAGAAATACACTGGAAAGGATTAGTTCCACATTTTTAGTATTTTTTTTAAGGAAGAACCAAGGCAAAAGGTGAAGCAAACCAAAGTCCAAGTGAAGTTCCTTGGATCCTGGCCATCCCGCTACCTGGGCACTGAAGGGGACTGGAAAAGGAGAGCTGGGGTGGGTCGCAGGTGTGCCTGCCTGATTACCTGAGGTGCCTGAAGAGCTCCTTGAGGACCCAGTCTTGACTCTGGACTGTCTGGACGATGATCCTCACCATCTCTGTGCTGTCACTGTATACGTGGTCTGAAAGAGATATTATCTCTCCAAATATGAAACTTCCTCCACATAAAAAAAGCATTTGACCATCAGATTTTACCTCAAAAGAAAAGCCATACACTTTAAACTAGCATTAATAACGAGAATAATATATTTTTAACTGTTTGGATACATCAGAAATCCTAGTATCCTAGTTTTACAGGACTGTAAAATTTTGTTGTCATCGAACAAGATTTCCAATATTGTACCTTTTAATATTTCCTCAACCCAAAGTGCTCCAGAGACTGCTAAAGCTCCATTTAAGAGAATAACGAGGTATCTGACTAGATATAAGTCAATAGCATCACCAAAGGAACAGCCTGTATATTCTACATTTTTACCCTCGAAGCAGAAACAGCTAGAAATGACCGTACAAGGTTAGAAAAGCGTTAAAGAAAGACGTAACATGAAAAAGAGGCAGAGATTCAACTCATAAAAATTTTGTTTTTATGAGCTGTAGCAAATCTTTTGTGTTCCCAAAAGATGCTGAGCCCATCTATTCAGGCGCCTTTGCAAAGTTTCTGCTTACGGCCACTCTCTCTTCCGGGCCTGTTGCATGTTCCCTGTGAGAACGACGTACCTGGAGGCCTTGATTTCAACTGCTTGTAGAGTTCAATGGCTCTCTGTTCCCTGTGGAGAGATGCGGCAATTGTAAGCACGATTCCCCCCCTCCTTCCCCTTTGGGGCGAGGGTTTAGTAAAGGCCAGGGCCTCATAAGGTGTAGAAATGCAGACGTAACAAATGGGGACTAACTTCTGTTAGTAAGAGTGGGAGTTTAAAAGTGTTTACTCTCAATAAAACGGTGGGATATTTGATCTGCTAGATCTTAAAAGGAAGATCTTTAAAATCGTTATAGTTCTGTCCAGGAACAATTGTGTAATTAGGAGAAGCAGCAGCACAACCATAAAAGTGATCCTCTTAAGGCTGGATGATGTTTTGTTTGTAAATGTTTAATACACTCAACTCAGCCAAACTTTCAGCTTTCCCCTCAGACCAAATCAGTGGGCCTCTTAATAGCACCATGGTGGGTTTCAACATTGCAACTCACCAAAAAAGGAATACGCAGGCACAGAGTTCCACCTTTCATTCAAGAACTCTTAAAACTATAAATACTGGATCCTTTTTTAAACAGAGGTAGTCTTTGAGTTACAACTGTAATGGAGCCTGCCCATCTCTGTCATAACTCATGACAGTTGTAAATCGGGTCACCCAAGTCCAGGAGACTGACCTGATTTTATGACCTATTTTGCAGTGGTGGTGAAGTGACCACTGCGTGGGCCAGTCATATATCCATCCATTCCCCCCCCCCACCCGGGAGGTCTGTGGTCACCTCCAACAATTGCCAAGCAACTGGTCATAAGCTGATAACAAACATAGCTCTCTCTGCCTTTCAACTTTCCAATTCGTGTCTGTTACACTGACGGCCATTCCTTTGTCTCTCGGTCATCCATCAGATGACCTCAGCCTTTCCTGCCACTGGATGTTGGCCTCTTGCTCCCAAGAGCCAAGCAGAGAAGGCTGGCAACATGGAACTGCCCCCGCATGAGAGGCAGGGGATTATGGGGGCAGTGTTTGTGGGTGACCCTAGTCAGAGAAGACTCAGAGTGGCCAAATCAAGAGATAAACATTTTCGGTCTCCAGCTGCCTGTTGGTCGGTACATTTACTTATAACATTTTGGGGCACATGCCAGGTTTATTAGCTAGGGTGCTATTAACGATGCTTAGTAGAGCTTAAATAGGAAGGCCTCCTCCTGCTAAGTCAGTGGCACAATGAGAAAAGTTTGTTTTCTTACAGATTTTCCATTACATCGTTTTGACGTCGCACGTGGAGGCTTCTCTGCAGCTCCACAATTTCGGTGTGCAGCGCCATGATCTGCTCATCCAGGGAGCCGATATCTGCCACCTGCAAAGGAGAAATAAAATTCCCTCTCTGACAGACTGAAGATAACTTTGGGATTTTATTTTTCGTGTTGAATAATCACCTAACTGGGTGTCTTCTTCTCGTCAGACAGAATAAAAGGATTTGCCGCATGGCGTCTCCTTCGCTCGAGAGTTTCTAACTGAAGCTGGATGGTTATTTGCTGGAGATGCCCTGGAGCTGCCTTTCTCAACCTTGGCAACTTTAAGATGTATGGACTGCAACTCCCAGAATTCCTGCCTGAGGAATTCTGGGAGTTGAAGTCCAAGGTTCTTAATTATTGCTAAGGTAGAGAAACATCCACACCAAGTAGCAGGTAGGGCTAGATGGCCTAAATTTTGAATAATAAACAGTAAAAATGGGGGAAATGTGAATGTTCTCAATTTAAGAAACCTTGGAAAAACAGAACATTTTCCTCACAGACTCAAGGTTATGTCTAAGTTAACGGCAGAGAGACAATGGTGGGAGAATTTTCCTCTCCATCCAGAATGGCAATGGCTGAGCACACTAAATTAGGAGACTTTATTTGAGGATCGTCTCAATATTAGTGGTAATGAAAGGCAGAAGAAGAAAGGGGTGCTTAGTTGTTATTAGCTTCCTATTCTTTCCCTACACGTGAGGTGCCGTCTCAGAATTAAAAATATACATTTGGTAACAGTAACAATAAATGTGGGTTAAAAGCAATGCTCTTCGGATAATGGAAAGTTTTTCACCACTTTCCTATCTTCATTTTTAATTATTTATGTCTGATTAATTTCCTATTTTTTCTATACTCGGATTAAGATACTATCTCAGAATTAAAAACTGTTAGGAAGGATGATGGGGACGAGAACAATGAAAGTCATAGGTCTAAAACAAGACACTCTGGTTTTGGCCCGTACCTTTTCGCACAGGGAAGCTTTTTCTTCCATGTCTTTCCAAGCTTTTAACATTTTCTCTGAGGCTTAAAGAAATAGACTGGAGTTAATTTACAGACACCATGTTCTCTGAAAATGAGCAACACCTGTTTAGAAACAAACAATGCTCCAAAACAGAAGTAGTTATACTGATGAATTTTGGAAATTTAACATATTTTGTACATTTCAGACAAGAAAGAGGTAGAAAACAAGAATTTGGAGTTCTGTATTTAGGAAACCTATAGGATGTAGATGTTAGGAAGATGAACTGGCTGATAAACAGTTTCAGTTATAAGATTCGGTTTGATCCCAATAACAAGCATGTCAGGCCCCCAGAGAAGCCGGGTGTGTGAGAGAGGAATGACCTTGCGCAGGCAGCCTCCCCAAAAGCTAATCAGCATGTTGGGGCCATCACTGGCCAAAGGCTTACAGATTCCATAGGTCATTTGGTCGCTGTATCGTTCCAAGTCGAGGTGGATACTTTGCTGGAAGAAATTCAGCTTAGCTTTCAGTTGCTGTGATGCTGAGATCATGTTGTTTTTCCTGTTGGTTAAATTGGTGTTGTACCTCAGAAGACTCAACCTAGAGATTGGGATAAAGAGAAATTTGCATTAATCTCTGTCATAACTACACATAAACATACATGGATAGAGAGCCCTGGTGGCGCAGTGGTTAGAATGCAGCATTGCAGGCTAAACTCTGCCCACCGCCAGGGAGTTCGATCCTGACCGGTTCAAGGTTGACTCAGCCGTCCATCCTCCTGAGGTTGGTAAAATGAGGACCCAGATTGTTGGGGGCCAGATGCTGACTCTCAAACCTCTTAGAGCGGGCTGTAAAGCACTGTGAAGCGGTATATAAGTCTAAGTGCTATTGCTACAATGCTATTTGGGACTCCCCAATGTACACTCCTACCTATCACTGGGGGCCACAGGAAGGTGCGGAAGGGCTGCTAATCAGATCTCGCAGCCCTGCTTCGTCTGAGCCTTTCCCACCGCTGCACTTCTTCCTCGGGGTCACCTGGGACTTACATGGCAGCTCTCTGGCCCTGGAAGAGGCGGCTGTAGTCTTCCTTCAGGCCAATGACGTAGTGCACGGCTTCAGCCCAGATCTTCCGAAGCTGGAAAACAGGCAGCTGAATTTTGCTGTCCTTTACTGAGAGGGGAAAATTTGGCCATCCTTATTAGTATATTAAAAACTGGAAGTCATAAAAAGGGAAAGAGAGGAGGGAGGGAGACACTGAATTTAAGAATATTCATGATGGAACCAAAGCTGACACAACCCCTGCTTATCAGGGAGTTGAACATGACATATTTTTGCAACTTTGATTGCAATATTTACAATTTGCACATAATTGTTTACAAATTCAAAGAAAACGAAGAATGGGGCAGGAGGAAGCTTGTACATTACATTCTTCTGACTGATTTAGTGCTAGTATTTTTTATACTTTGATATTTTAATAAGGACTCAAAGATCCTTATTACAGAATGTTTTTCCCTGAAAAACATGCAGCCAAATCTTAGAATAACTAATAATTATTACTAAACTGAGACAAACTTACCAATATAATTTACACAGTCAGAAAGCGTCCTAGAAGCGAAAGGGCCTTCATATGTAGTTTTGCTTTTATCAAATAAATATACCATGTAGCTATCCCAGCCTTTCTGGTAAAGAAGAGAAATTATTAAAACATTTCCTTGCAAACCTTGAGAAAGTACCAATAATCCAGATAAACAGTAATAACATGCAAGAATAAATGAATAAACTCATACATATATGAAATATATACACACTCACAGAGTGAAAAATTCTGTTAATGATTTAATTTATTTTACAAGTCTTAAAAAAGGAGCTGGAAGAAGCTAAGTTCTGATTTAGGCGATTTATTTAAATGACTAACAAACATTTCCAGTTCTTGCACTAAGGGGTGCAAAGATGCCTTCCTCTTTGCAAACACTAACTTATTCTTCCAAAACAAAGAAAGCTTGAGCCAACAAGGAGAGGAAATCTGTGAGATCCAGTCTGTTCTCTCTTACACCAGAAAAATAATACATATCTGCTTTTTTGAAGAGTTTAGCTTGGATGATAAGTTCAGTCTATCGCTGAATCGCTAACCCTAACCCTCTTAGTCATTTTTTGAGGAAAGAATAAATAAAGGAAACCACAAAGGGTTAGCAAAACAAACAAACAAAAGGATCTTTGGTAAAATGCCACAAGCCAGGGCTTTTCTTCTGAAGCCACTGGGACAGGGCCCACACCAGTGGGGTCCTTGCAGTCCTGCTGCCTTAACAACTCTGGGAAGCTCCTGTATCTGCCAGGCGGCACAAAGGACGACACAGGAGAGATCAGAGAGAAGGAAGGGGAAGACGAAGGCCAAGATTTAAAAAGGCCTTTTCTACCCACGAAAGAAGGTACAGCGAATAGAAAGATCTTTGACACCTTCTGATGAAATCTCCAGGTGCTGGAGATGGTTCTTGGAGAAACATTGGGAGATGGGAGCAGAAGGTGAGAAGAGCCGCGGTGGCGCAGTGGTTAGAGTGCTGTACTGCAGGCTACTTCTGCTGATCACCGGCTGCCAGCAATTTGGCAGATAGAATCTCACCAGGCTCAAGGATGACTCAGCCTTCCATCCTTCCCAGGTGGGTAAAATGAGGATCCAGATTGTTGGGGGAAATAGGCTGACTTTGTAAACCGCTTAGAGAGGGCTGGAAAGCACTATGAAGTGGTATATAAGTGCCATTGCTATGTACTTTCTCTGTGATCTTTCTGACTTTTTTAGGGACAATCTCTTGAAGTTTTTTAATTATCCTTCACAGCTCTGGTCTGTAGCCAACTTCATTTTTTCCCTTCATTTTTTCCAACTATCAACTCTCTGGACTTCTACCTGCTGTTGGTCCTTCCTTGGATGTTTTGGTTCCTTCAATAGAAGTTCTGACTGCTTATTATTTCATAAGAGGATGTGAGTCCTGAACATGTAATTGAGAAATGTCTCAACCAGTAAGAAAATAAGTCCAGTGCCTTGACTCAACTTTCTGACAGTGTAATGTAAAACTCCTTCGTGTTATGCTGGTGCTTCTAAAGTATAAAACTTTGCAGCCTTTTATAGTCTACCAAAATGGAGTTGAAGAGAAGGATGCATCTTACCAGAGCTGTTTATCAAAAGCCTTACAGAACATAAAACAGGTGGCAGCAAACCATTTCCATAAATCAGAATTTATGGAAATTTGTGTGACGTAAATTCTTAAGTTCTGCCTGACTGCTATGAACTATCATTATCAAAGATGTGCAAATAAAGAGGCCTCATTTGTCAGAATTCGAGAAGGAATCTTACTACGCCATCAATGACACACTGAGAGGCTGGTTTCCGGGGGTCTAAACAGCTTCCCATCTCCAGGAGCAGCTCCTGGTTTCCCGAGCTGATTCCGGTGTCGGATTCAATTCGAACTTGCAGGGAATGAAGGCTTTCCTCTGGGTTCAGAGAATACGACAGGATCTTGGCAGACGTCATATTTAAGATGTGGACAATCTGAAAACGCCGCAAAGAAACATCAAAGTACTCAATACTTTGAAAATGTTCATTTTTGAAGATTTTTTCACCAGCCCTCCGTGAATTTAGGAGAGACAGGCTTACGATGCTCAAAATAAAATTGGGGGGAAAAAAAACCCTATGATCAAAGTTCTTTTTCTTTTTTGGTAACAACTAGAGTTTGCTGTCCCAATTTCCAATCACGTTACTGTTATTCGAAAAATAAAAATGTACTGGGAAAATGGTTTCAATTAATTTATTTTCTATGAGCAAGGGCAAATATTTTGTCTTGACATTACAAAGTTTGAGCATTTTAAGACTCAATCAAAGAAGCAAATGGAAGCTTATTTATTGTAACTGTAATTAATCTTTTTAACCGAAATGTATCATCTGCCCACTTACCTTCAGACTCAACAACTGTTCCATTACTTGAAAACATCTGTAGCCGTTTGTGTTTGGGTCTATTCCGCCTCCCCTTTGCTGGGGGTCCCAGGTCAGCATCATCTGAAGCCAGTGCTCCATTGTGTCTACAATTGTACTAAGCCATAAAACAAAAGGAAAATGTAAGCCCACCAGGCGGGCTACCACCATCCTGCCCCACTCTGTGGCCTGGCTACTTGAAGGACCACCCGTCTCTCGTAGCTTCTGCCTTGTGAATTTGATCCGGCAGGATCAGTGCACCCCAGGGCGCTTTGATTAAACAATGCCATCTGCTGGGACCCCCAAAGTCATTTTCTCTGCTGCTCGACCTTCTGGAATGAGGTTCCCCCTTTGAAATTGGACTAGCCACCCCCGCAATCTGTTGGAGATGCAAAGGACATGAGGACTTGGCTCTTCCCCCAGGGGAAGGAAGGAGAGAGGGAGGGAGGGATTCTACCAATGAAGGAGAAATGATAGAATGAATGTTACCTGCACAAGCTGTTTGGAGTTGGCAAATAAGCACTAAACCTAACTTCCCCAGTCATCTCTTCCCACGCAAAAATGCACTTGGGCTCTTTCCTCTTGATTTTCTCATGCCTATGGGAAAAGAGCAAGGAGGATGGAGATCAAAAGATTAAAAAACAGTTAGTAACTTGGAACAGATGATGTCCATAGCAGGAGCAGGATGGGTGACCTTCAGAAGACCCCTTTGGGGCCTATCCAAATCCTTATGAATCCTTCCCCCTTCCCCTGCTGCCAACTGCATGAAAATGTGTGTGTCTACAAAGGCCCTTCAGAGCAAGCCTACATTTGAATATGGGCTGCATGATACATCTAGCAGGTGCATCTGCTCCTAAGAGAAAAAAAGCTCATGGAAGCTTCTGGAAGGATGAACAGTGTTCTTTTTCATTTCATTCATGGCATGGATGAGGAACTGGAAGGACGATATATCAGGTTGGCAAATGACACACAATTGAACGGGATAGGAAGTATTCCAGAAGCCAGAAATAAAATTCGAAATCATCTTGGGTCCAACTCCCTAATGCCAAATTGCAGGGACTAATCCACGCAGTTACCAGCAGTCAAGATGAACCCGAAGGCATCAACAATAACAACCAAAAAGCAGAGATGATGGACCTAAACAAGGCCGGGGCATCCATTGTGCAATTGTGGCTGTCCTATTGGTATTTTCATCCATCCGTGTAGATATGTGCCTGGCACAGTGGCTCACTTAGGATTGGAGCACCGTGATGAATTCAAAGAAATTCCTCTCCAATAAGCAGAGGTCGTCGTGTGCCTAATACCTTTAATCCCCCTAAAATAGCTCTTCCTGGAGCTACAGCTGATGGAGAAAGAACATTTTGTAAGGGAACTCAATCTCTTTCCTTCCTGGCTTCTTCCTGCTGGCTATCCTATCTCCTGGGGCCTTTAAAGAGAGCGGGGCTGCCTTGATGTCCCTGTCTGCGCAGAGACACAAAACCGGCTCTTTGGCGAAGGTAAAACACGCCCCTTTGTCCCCTGAGTCAGAGAGACCTACCAGGTGAACGGCTGCTGGTTGTGCAGAAAGGGCCTGAACCCCGTAATGCACTCAAAGATGACTGTCCCGAGGCTCCAGAAGTCCACAGTCATGGAGTAAGGGTTATTATCAAAGAGTTCAGGGGCCTTAAATAAAAGAGCAGAAATTGGGATAAAAATCAACCTCCAGAGTTAAGAACACAACACACTGCAATTCGTGTTCAGCTCTTACCAAGTACTGTAAGGTCCCCACAAAAGACGTGCATAAACTTCCTTGATCCAAATCCTTGGCGTATCCCAGATCTATGATCTTGTAGATTATCTGGCAAGTAAATCACATTCCAAGTCATGTTTTCACCTAAGCTTCTTCACTCTTTTTGGAACTGAGAAGTGAGGGGGGGGGGTTTCCTCCATTTTTTCCTAACCCAGCCACTGAAATGGATGAGAAAGGCAGGGAGAGCCTCTCCTTTGATCAGATGGGAGGGAAGGAAGGAGCAGGACAGCTGAAACATCTTTTGAGATGCTGGAGAACCAGCTCTACAAGCCACCACCTATGGATATTTCTGTATATCCCACCTTTATTGACTGTATAACTAATTAAAGGCAGTGAACATACCTAATATTTATTCCTCCACCTGTTTCCACCACAACAACACCCTTGTGAGGTGGGCTTGGCTGAGAGAGAGAGGGGGGGACTGCCCAGTCACCCAGACCCCTTTTGTGCCTAAGGCGGGACTAGAACTCAGGGCCTCCTGGTGATTGTCCCAGGGCACCTTGTGCTTCAAAAGAGCAGGTGGGGAAGATGAGGGAGGCCCAGGCCAAAAGGCAGGTTCCTCCTCAAGAGGACTGGTGTCATGACAACAAAACTCCCTCCAAACCAATCCTTGCAAAGTCTGTCCAGCAGATGTGGGGACTGGGCAGAGTCCCCTTTCTGTGGCACATTTTTGGAACAATTGATGGAAAAATCGACTGCAGCCTTCTAAACACTTTGTTGCCGCAACACTTGGAGTTTCACTGACCTTCCCGGCTTCATCCTGGAGGACAATATTTTCTGGTTTAAGATCTCTATGAATGATTCTGTTTTCATGTAAATACTGGATGCCAGACCCTGAAATTAAGAAAAAAATGCACACATTTAGAAAAAAAAAATTAGAGACATTTTCTGATTCTGCTTTCATCATTTTGACCACAGTGGTAAATCCAGAAGATGCCCCAACCTCTGTCCCAAGGCCCTTCTGTGGTCTAAACCAATACAGGCTAATTATTAATACACATTCAGAACTGGTTGGCTTTTTGAGTGAGCTTTGAGGCACAATAAGAAGACGGGGAAACAAAACACCTTTAAATCTCTTTATCATGGAAAAGAACAGCTGACATACCAATGTCACTCAGCACAGAAAGGATTTGGCTCTCCTTAAGACCGCAGCAATTCTCAGGTGCATTCAGCAGCTAAAACGGTAATGGTAGTAATAATACGAAGGTTAATAGGATTGTTCTATTTAACAACCAATACATATATAGCTCAAAAGACAAAACGTGTTACTAGGAAGCACTGTGTTGGAGAACATATTTGGGCCAACAAAAGGAGTGTTGACTTTCAGTGAAGTGAAATAATGAACCACAATTACAGGCCGAAGCGTAAGAGAGGGGAGACTCCTGGTGCCATCGGAGTTTGGCTCTGTGGCTCAGCTTCTGGGTCCCAAAATTGGTAACCGGCATCAAAGGAGAGATTGCCTTAAGCCCCAGAATGCCACCGAAGAGGAGAAGCACCACACAGCAGCTTTCTCTGCTTCTAAAGCCGGGAGACGGTTGGAGCTCTCCTCCGCCACGGACAAATCGGTCGGGATTTCGTCCCGAGGTCCTCAGGGGGAAAGGGGACTCCAGCCGCCTCTAGAGCAGGACCAGGCGCCCCTCACGGCTTCCTGGGGGAGCTCCAGCAGCCCAGCCCAGCCCCACGGTGGCTCCTACCTTCCTCAGGTCCCCCCTGGAGCAATACTCCATGGCCAAAAGGGGCACGTCGTTCACCAGGAAATCCAGGCCTTCTGGCAGGTCCTGGGCCTTCACCACATTCGGGTGGTTCAAGCTGAGGAAAGAGAGGGAAGCTTTTGAGCAGCTCAGAGAGCAGCCAGAAGAGAAAGCGGGAGGTGCAGAGTTCTAGTCCTGCCTCAGTCAGAAGGTCTGGCTGGCTGGCTTTGGCCAGGTGCCCCCACCCCCCCCACCCCCCCACGGGGTGGTTGCTGTGGGGCGAGGAAGGAGGGAGGGAGGGGGGGGCGCTGGGGGTCTTGACTGCCTGGGGAGGATCCTAAAGGGGCTGCAAAGCAACCTGAGGGTCAGCCCCCCCTCCCCTGAGTGGGTCCAGAGGGCGCCCCTCCCCCGGAGGGTTCCCTGGGAGGGGGATGGGAGGGAGGGGCCCCCCCAGTGAAGGGCCGGGGGAGGGGAGGGGGGAGGGGCCCCGGGCCCACCTGCGCAGGATCTGCAGCTCTTGGCGCCAGCGCTCCTGGTGTTTGGCGCTCAGCTCCAGCCGGCAAGCCTTCACCGCCAGCCGGGCGCCCGACTCCTGCGGCGGACAAGAGGGGGGGGAAGGAGGCGTTAAGGCGGACCGGGGGGGGAGGGGAAGAAGGGTCTCCAGAGCGGCCCCCCTCCCCCCGCAGCCCCTCCCCTCCCCTCCCCCCTCACCCGGTGCTGGTAGAGGGAGACGTTGCCGAAGCCTCCGGCGCCCAGCCGCTCCCGCATCTCCCAGGGCCCGCAGCTGGTGGAGCCCGGACAGCCGCCCCGCAGCGCCACCGCCGCGCCCGCCGGCAGCCGCTCCATGCCCGCCCGAGCCCAGGCCCCGCCGACGCCGACGCCGACGCCTCTTCCGGGGCCGGATCGCCCAGCGCCTCCCCGGCCGCAAAGGCGGAAGAGGCGGAGGAAGGAGACGGAGGCGCTTCCCCAGCCCCTCTAGATGGCCTCTGGGGGCCCCGGGCCCGCTCCCTCCTGGCCCTCCGGCACCCCAAGGCCGCGACTTCACGGGCGAGGAATAAAGGGGCCCCCTCCCCTCCCCCCCTTCTGCTCCTGCTCCTCCTGAATGGAGGCAGCCCCCTCCCCCTCCCCTCCCCCCCCCCGCAGGTGTCTGAATCCCTCCCGCAGCCCCCTCGGAAGAGCTCCGGCGGAGCCATCGTGGTGGAAGAGCGCCACCTGGCGGCCTTTTGCATTCGCCGCTTTAGTCAATTTCTCCAGCGCTTCCATTCCACCCTTTTAGTCTGTGCCCAAGTTGCTTCCCCCACGCATACATTCTCCGAATAAAAACCATCCATCCATCCATCCATCGAGATAGATAGATATAGATTAGAATAGAATAACAGAGTTGGAAGGGACCAGACAGGCAGACAGATGATAGAGATAGATAGATACCAGTAGATGATATAGATCGGTGGTCACCAGCTGGTGGTCCATGAGAAAATTTTGGTGGTCCGCAGAAAACTTATTTCCATTTTTTTTATATTGCACTAAATCAGAGGTCCTCAAACGATGGCCCCTGGGCCAGATACTTGCAATGAACGTTTGTGTTGCTGCAGAGAGTCTGCCCCTTCGGGGTCTTTTTGTGCAGGTTGGAGGAGGGCAGAAATTCCGCCTTGGGGTCTGCTTCAGCCTCCTGGTGTGGGGCTTTGGGCGAAGGCTGGGGGGAAGTGCCACTGGTGGCAAGGAGGTGGAGGACCTTGTTCCACTGGGGTTGTATCATGGCCTGGAACTGGCTGACCATCTCAACCCGCTGAACCTCCAGGTGCCGGTACCTGGCCTTACACTCCTGCAGGTCTTTCCTCTGCTTGGAAAGCCTATGCTCGTAGTCCTCAGTGAGGTGTTTCTGCTGAGCCTCCTTCTTGGTCAGATTCCAAGAGTTGGAAGGAAATAGAATAGAATAAGAGAGTTGGAAGGGATCTTGGGGGTCTTCTAGTCTAACCCCAATGCTCAAGGAGACTCTATGCCATTTCAGAGGAGTGACTGTCCAGTCTCTTCTTAAAAACCTCCAGTGCAGCCACAGCTTCTGGAGGGAAGCCATCCCCCACTGATTAATTGTTCTCACAGGAAATTCCTCCTTAGTTCTAGTTTGCTTCTCTCCTTGATTAGTTTCCGTCCGTTGCTTCTTCTCCTGCCCTCAGGTGCTTTGGAGAATACCTTGATTCCCTCTATTTTGTGGCAGCCCCTCAGATATTGGAAGACTGCTATCATGTCACCCCTGGTCCTTCTTTTCATTAAACTAGCCATGCCCAGTTCCTGCAACCGTTCTTTGTGTGTTTTAGCCTTCAGCCCCCCCTAATCATCTTAGTTGCTCTTTGCCCTCTTTCCAGAGTCTCAACATCTTTTTTGTGTTGTGGTGAGAAAAACTGGATGCAGTTTTCCAAGTGTGGCCTTCCCAAGGCCTGATAAAGTGGTATTAACACTTCACCTCTTTATGCAACCAAGGATGGCATGAGCTTTTTTGGCTGCCGCGACACACTGCTGGCTCACGTTTAAGTGATCACTCTGGGAGACAATCTTGTTGCCCTCCTTACATGCAGCCATTTGTTTTGATTGACTTCTTGCATAACGTGTCCTTCATAAAGATGTTGGGACCGAGTTGAGCAGGTCTGGGGCGAGGTGGGCAGGTTTCCACAGGTGAAAAGGGTGGTGGGAGGAACCAAGGGGGAAATGACCTATGAGTCTTTTCTTGTCATGCTTCTTGTGGCGCTGCCCCTGAGCTGTTTCTCCTGCCTTCCTTCCCTGGAGGCTGAGATGATCCCCTCTGAAAGGCCCTGCATGGCTCCCTCTGAGGGGCCACCCGCTCCCGGCTTCGCAGGATCAGCTCAGGGGTGTCGATAGAAAGATCTGCCTTTGACTGCCCAAGGGTGGGTAGCCTCCATCCTAACCTTGGTTTTCTATCCTCTGCAGGGTCCCCTGAGCTGAATGGGGCCAATGCCCTCCAGGTGCCCTCCAGCTGAGAGTGCCATGTGCAGGGGGGGGACGGATTCTGGAAGGGGGCAGTCCCTGCTCCCCCCTTTGCAGCTCCCTCCCCCCGGAGAGCCACTGCGCCTCCTCCCGTCCAGCCCAGGATGGAGGCTTGCTGGAAATGTTGGGGTGCACTGCCGACAAAAGGGGTTGCTTTCCTTTGGCCCTTCCGGGTGGGTTTATCGGGCATTTACTTCGGAGGGCTTTTTAAAAGATTTATGCTGGGCGGCGGGCAGGCTTCCGGAAGTGCCGACACATTACCCGAAGTAAGTGCCCATTTTAACATGCTGCCAAATGGCTTCCAGTTGAAAGGAGGAAGGCTCTCCCGCTTTCCCCTAAGCCCCCCCAGAGGGAGAAGGATCCTGTCCCCCTAATTTTTGAGAGCTGCCCCGAGTCCCTCCCCACCCGGCAGCCTTTCCAAGGATTCATTTCTCAGGGTCTCCTGGTCTCCCCCCACCCCGGAGGGTTCCGACGCCTGGAGGGCAGCCCCGACCTCTCCGATGCCCAGGGGAGGGTCGCGGCCAAGGCGAGCCTCCGCCTCTCGGGAGACCCCCATCCTTGCAGGGGGGCGGGGAGGGCAGCGCTGCCTCCCGGGGGTCCGTCCGTGTCCCCCCCCACCGGCGGGGGCGTCGGCGCGAGGGAGGCGCGCAGTGACGAAGAGCCGGAGCCGCGCAGGAGGGCCGAGCGCGGGGCTGTCGGGGCGGCTGCGGCTTCTGGAGCCCCGGACGGCTGGACGGGCGCGGCGCAGCGGCAGGCAAAGCCCGGAGCGACCGAGAGCGAGCGCGGTACCCGTCGGGTAGACACCCCCACCCCCCCACGGCGCGGCTCAGGGAGGGGGGAGCCTCCTCCTGCGCTAGGGAGGGACGGGGGGGGGTCGCCTGCGGGGCGCTGGAAGGAAACGCCGGTTCCGGGCGCGGGGCGGGGGGGTCCACGCGGGGCTCCATCTCCTCCGCGTAGCAGAGCCCGAGGGGGGTGGGGTGGGGGGCTGATTTCGGAGCCGCGGGTGCTTCAGGGAAAGCGACGGGGGGAGGCCATCCCTCTAGATAAACGGGCATCTGCGCCGGGGGAGGATTGTTCTGAAAGCCCAGCGCAGAAGCTGAGCGCCCGTGCCTGCTAAGCCCATTAGGTTAACCCTGGCTGTGCCATGTGCTGCATGGAAGCCACCATATTTAGGTTGCACGACCAAAAAGCCCATCTCAGAGCCCGGCAGACCGGCAGAGCTCCGGGCAATCCGAGGGCAGCCAGTTAGTTGGCAAGATCCGCGAAGGGAGGGCGAGGGGTCAGGAGCTCCGGGATTCCGCATCCACTTCTGGTCCCCAGGACGGGGGGAAAAGCTGCAGGGATCCTGGAAGAGCAGAGCAGCACAGGCGATTTAGGGGGCTGGAGGCTGAACGTGTTGGGGGTGCCTAAAGTCTAGCGAAGAGAAGGACAGGAGAGCAGCCTTCCCTATCTGAGGGGCTGCCGCAAAGGAGAGGGGGGCCGCCGCTTCCCCAAAGCCCCTGAAGCCAGGACAAGCAGCAACGGAGGGATCCGCTTGGAATTAAGGAGTTTCCTGACGGGGGGGGGGACAATAAAGCAGGGGAACAGCTTGCCTAGAGGAGTTGTGGGCGCTCCATCCCTGGAGGTTTGCCTTGAGCAGGGGGTTGGGCTAGAAGGCCTCAAAGGCCCCTTCCGAGTCTGACTCCGTATATCCCTGCCTGGTGAGGAACTGAGTAGCTCCAGTCTAGATCATTTCTGGAGGCAAACCAAGATAGCCTAGTCTCCAAGCAACAGCAGCCCTCGTGGTTTATGCCAGAGAAACTCTGGGCTTTCTAGGGTTAACTCTAAAAGCAGAGCAATTGGCTGACCCCTCTTTCCCCCCTTGGCTTTGCAGGTTGGGCCCACTTCCTGGAGACCATGAGGGTGAAGTGCAGCCCCGCCATGTGTTGGACTCTCCTCTTCCTGCTGGCCATTTTCATGGAGGGCATTGTCTGCAAAGGGGGCCGGGGTGGAGCTCGGGGGTCAGCCCGGGGGACTGCTCGGGGCACCTCCCGGCGGTCCAAGTCCGCCCCTCGGTACCGCTCCTCCGGGACAGCCCTGCGCGTGGCGGCCGCTGCTGCTGCAGGAGGAGCCGCGGCAGCAGCTGCAGCGGCTGGGATGAGGATGGGGGGCCCAGACAGCCCCCAGTACGGAGAGATGCAGCCGAGCAACAACACTGCAGGGAGCACTCACCACCCCGGTCCCTGGCCCCTCCTCTACGTCTCCGCCTCCCTCTGGTGTGTGGCCCTGGTGCCTCGGGCCTTCTGACGCTCAGAGCCTCTGCCCAGCGGCCTCTTCCCCTAAGCCTCCCCACAAGCGATCTGGGGGGGGGGCAAGTGTCCCTGCGACGACTTACTCAATGGTGCCAAAATCCATTACAAGCCACTCCTATCCCCGGCTGGTTTCCCCAGTTTTTAGTTATTTATTGAGACTGCCATCCTAAGGTCAATCCAAAGGGGGAGGGAAATGGTTAACGAACGAACGGTCAGTGTCTGCTGGTGGACAGTCTGAGATGCGGTGTAGCTGCCCACTCCACGTGGGCCATTATTTGTCTGCCAAATTCTTTATGCAGCTCTTTTGTAATGATTAAGACACAAAGACCTTCTGCCAACAATTTATTGCTACTTTTATACGGTGAATCTCTAGGGAAGAATTCCTCCCTCTGGTGCCTTGTCCACCCAAGGAGCTTTTAACTTCGGAGTCATTCCGCACTAGGTCCACCCAGGTGGGAGCTCGGAGGTCAGCGTGGAGAACGTGGTAGACATGGAAGAGACAAGTTGGACTCAACCACGGACAGTTTTTGGCTACTCATTTCTCTTGAGGCCAAATTATAGATCACAAGGTAGTTGTGAGGTTCAAGTGAGGGGACAATACCTCGTCTGCTATCCTGAGTAACTAAGAAAAGCAAAATATTATCGGCTCTTATCATGTTCAAGGCTACTATGGGAAAAAAATCAGTTATAATTCAACCCCGTTTCCTTGTCCGCCTTGAACTGAGAGAGTTCGGCCCGTAGCAGGCGGCTCTTCTTTTGGGCAAAATGGGGGGAAGCCTTCTTGCTTTGTGTTCTGAACTGGCTGAAGGGGGCAGCTGCCATGTTGGTGCGAACGGCTGAATCACTCAGAGGCAGCCGTGTTCTCCAAGGAGGCAGAAGGCGGCGAGGGTCGAGGACAGAAAGGGCTGGGCGCTGAGCTGGACAGGCTGCCATTGTTGTTATGGTTATGAATGTGATTTTATTTCCTGTGGAAAAGCTTCTCAAATGCCCTTGCAACAGCTGGGGGATGCTGAAAATGTCTCATTCACCTCCTTTTGGCTGGGAGATTTCTGCCCTCAAAGGCCGCTAAAAATTCATTTTGGGGAAAGAGCTAATTGGGTCAGCCATCTCCTTTCAATCTGACCACCACGGTTTTGAAAATCTGCCAGAGTTTTCAGAAATTCAGTAGGGAGATTCAGGCCCAATAAACAGCTTTGCGCGGTTAATACGACATTTGCTGCCCTCAGTTATTATGACGGCTCTTGAAAAGATTATAAAATGGATTAGACAAATTTGTAGAGCTATTAGATTTGATGGCCATGAATTTTGCATTACATACAAGAGACGCATCTTCAGTGCCAGCGATGAGAGAGAAGACATAGGAGCTTTCCCTGGCTATGAACTTTTCCCCCATGCAGCTGAATGGATCCCGTGTCACACGCAATGCTGCTCCAAATGGACCTTTGCCCTGATTTATTAATTTATCCACTCCGAGACGTTTTAAGAAAAACATTTTCATACATTCCTACCTATGATGTCTGGGTGCAAACAGAACTAGGAACGGTTCCTGATATTCCTTTACCTGCTGGTGATCAGCTCATTTAATAAAAGTCATTACAATCGCCTGGTGTGCGTGTGGCATTTTGGACTGTAAGGCTCTGGGGGGAAATGAGCAGGTTTTGTTTCCCAATGATGAGCAGGTGAAGGAAGGGACATTACGGCAAATGCACCGGATGGTGTGTCCTTGTTGTGAGCTTTTGACTCCTGGCGGCTGCCTGGACTCATCCCTGCAGTTACAGAAGCTGCTGGCCACTGCGATGGGGCAGCCTTTCTGCACTGTGGACTTGTATTCCGCTTCTGATCAGGGACGATGGCAAAATTCTCTTCACGATCCGTATCTTCAGCCAGCGACGCCTCCTTCCACCACGGCCTTTGATGTCTGTGGAGACTCTCAGTCATGCAGGTCATGGTTGTCCCAAAGCAGCTTTTTCCCCCCAAAAGGCAACGGGACTTCCTTGGGTTTTCTCCTTTTCCTTGAAGGCGTTTCACTTCACATCCAAGAAACTTCTTCAGTTTAGAACTCCAGAATAGAATAAGAGAGTTGGAAGGGACCTTGGAGGTCTTCCAGTCCAACCCCCTGCTCAAGCAGGAGACCGTGTGCCATTTCAGACCGGTGGCTGTCCGTTCTCTTCTTAAAAACCTCCAGGGTTGGAGCACCCACCACCTCTGAAGGCAACTCCTGTTCCACTGGCTGATTGTTCTCCTTAGTTCTTGGTTGCTTCTCTCCTTCGTAAGTCAGTTCACATCTTCCTTTTATTCTTGCTTTTATCCTCTGTGTCTTCTGCATCCTTGATGGAGTTATACTGTTCTTTCTTTCTTCCTTGGCAGGAGGGAAGTTGGTGCAATACCAATGGAAAAGCAATCTTAAAATTATTTATTCATAATATCCAAAAAGGGAAGCCAAAACTATGGGATACAGCTCTGTTACAAAACATGGGATAGCAAGTTTAACTTGCAACAATGTTATCGGATTATGTGGTTTGAACAGATCACAAAGCAGTGCAATCGGCCTCCAAAGTTCTTTTTAAATAAGAGGTAAACCATAGATCTCTCCAGCTATTGCTTTGTCATCCAACACAAGCCGGCGTCCATCCCCTGAAGATACAGCACGGAGGACTGGAAAATAGATATCAAATGATCCAGGATTAGTCATTGAAAAAAGCCCAAGGGGAGGCTCTTCCAAGGGAGTTTGCATTAACCCAAAAGGACCGTCTGTAATAGCCACGTGGACGTTGCAAGGCCCAACCCAGCTGAGCTTCTGAAGAAAGGAAAGGCCTCCACAAAGCAGTGCAGGGAGTTATCCGTCACTATATATCTACCGTGTTTCCCCCAAAATAAGACCATGCCTTATATTTTTTTGAACTCTGAAATAAGCGCTTGGCCTTATTGCCTTGCGCTCAAAAGCCCAATTGGGCTTATTATCAGGGGATAATGTCTTATTTTGGGGGAAAACAGGGTATGTATGTGTCTATCCCAGAGGTACTGGCAAAGTCACACTGGCCTAGCCTTCCTTAAGCACACGGTGTTGCTCCTACCTCCTGCTCCTGGTAGATCCTGGGAACTTTCCAGAAGAAAACTCCAGGGGAAGGTCAGTCAAGGATCTCACTCCCTTGATCCAGCATTACCTTCCCCAGAAGCCCTTTACGGAAGGTGTAGATGAATTCACAGGCTGCTGCGTTGTAATTGGGGACCGATACGTTCACATTCCCTGCCGAAAGGAGAAGCCTCAGTGCTCAGCCCCGGTGGTCTTTCCTCCCCAAAAGGGGAAAAACAAAAACCCTCCAGACTTGTAGAGTCAGAACAACCTGGTCTACTAATGCATGGCCCTCCGTTAAGCCTCCATCCCTGGGCTCTGCCATCACCCACTGGTGGACTCAGAAGCACCTCCCCCCCCCACCCCCTTGACCTGTAGCCAGAGAGCTTCCCAGTGACAGGAGGACAAGGACTCACCTGTGCCAGTCAGGACCTGGACTTTTTGCACTTTGCCCAGGTGCCGTGCTATGCTTCTGAGTACACTCTCCACCTCATCGCAGGGGCCACTCAGCCCGTAACGCTCCACGTAACTGCGGAACAGGAGTGGTGGGGAGGGGGGAAAGATGCCTGAGGCTTATGGAGGGTCCCCCTGTGGCCCACACACAAGCTCAGGGGCCGCCTCACCTGAATTGCTGCTGCTGGTTCAGCACATACAGAAGGTAGTCAGCAATGACCTCCACTCCCACCAGGTGATCAAGAATTGCCCCTGAGTAAAGGAAGAAGAAGAGGAAAATGTAGAGGTAGTCCTGCTGGTGAAGTAGGGCAGGCAGTGACACGATGGCTGCAACCCAAAAAACTCCAGACACGGAGCGACAGAGCCGGAAAATCAGATTTAAGGGTGGATGCCAATTTGGAGAGGGGGCAACACATCTGGACTCTATGGACATTAAACAAACACTGCAGGAATTAGACTCTCAAGGCTGTGGAAACAGCAAATGTCACCCTCCACTAGTAAGTTTCACACAAGGAAATGTTAGGTTACACAAAGGAGCAGGGAAAAAGAAGCCCAAGTCAAAACCGCTGGGCAAAGTGATTGCTGACTGGCCTCCTTCCTTGGCAAAGCAGACGGATTCCAGGGCCCTCCTGTGCTCATCCAGCAGGACCCAAAGGCTCCCTCGCCCACCAACCCTATCATTCACATTTTCATGTTCGGTTGCCTGGCCTGCCTTTTCTTCAAGGGCTCAGGACAGCTTCCATGGGGATCTTCCTTCATTGGATCTTTGCTACAATCTGGCAAAGGGGGATGGATAGTGGGAAGGAGGGACCCAACATCAGCCAATGAGGGCTCGTGGTTGAGGGTGAACTTGAATCTAGTTCTCTCGATTCTGGTCCAAGTCCTTAATCTCATTTATTTATTAAATGTGTACGCTTCCCAACCCTCTGCCAAGCAACTCTGCGTGGCTTACAATACTCTAAATAACGAAGAAAACAATGATAGGATTAAAACCTTAAAACGTCAGGCATTAAAAGCTAAAACCTTAACATTGATGTTAAAATGGTTAAAAAACAATGTGTAGATGGGGTGGAGGTGAGATCTTGTACTGGTCTACTAGCCGCCTCCAAAACGGGGTGCCCCATTGGTGTATAACCATGTGTCCCATATTGTAACACTGCTCGGAGTCCTCTCACCACATAGTGCCAGCTTCAGCCCCGTCTCAACGGACTCAATTTGGGGAGACAGCACCCCAGGAGTATCCAGCAAGTACATGAGGGGCTTTTCAGACACCTGGAATAGGAAGGTATCGCATTCAGTTTTACAGTCTCAAAAACTGCCACAGAGAATGATAGGACACGATGATTTCTGACATGCCGAAGAGCTGATTGAAGACATCAACTTGTTTTACATTTTCTTTAGAGTTACCCACCATGACTAACAAAATCAAGGTTGCTCAACCAACTTTTATACCCAAAACAGGATTAAACTCCCAGCATCTACAATCTTTAACCGCTATATCAAAGTGGTTCTCGGGACATAAGGCACAATTGTTTGAGACATATTGCTTTAAAAACTGTTATAATGCATACAATTGGTTACTAGATTTGGTTGCAATTCTTTATTTCCATGAAGGCCTGAAATGTTACATGGACATGCACCTCTAAGTCGACAGGTGTTGGACTATGCCACGTTATTAATCCCCATTATCCCACCCAGATTGTCCTCTCTAATGAGAACGAAACAGGAAGCCGCTCAGTTAAGAAGATCAACCCTACTATCAGTCGGTCACAAGGGAGAAGAGGGGAGGAGAAAGAGGGTGCATCTACCAAGCTTTGCTGGCAATGATCGGCTCTCTCGGGCACCCACTGCCTAGGGCTGTATTCAGGTGTTCTCTACTTAAGAATCACCATTTCGAATAAGAACCCAAGTCTGTGCACTTGTCCCCATTTGGCGCAGAAACTCTTGGATTACCTGGATCCTGGTCAGAACCGCTTTGGTTATACCTGGCGCCCCGCCAACCGCCGCGGCTTTTCCTTTGTCGCAGGGCAAGGAAGAAAAGAAAAACACAATTATGTGCAATTGAAGACGGCAACGCTTAGCTTGTCGTGTTGTCAGTGGCTGAGGACCTAATTGTCCCTTTTGCTTTAGGCCAGTAATCAACCATAACCAAAAGGAGATCTTGGCTCCTCCTTGGCTCACCAGTCCTTTTCTGGCAACCAGGCAGGGATGTCTCATCCCCACGTAACTGTGTCAACCCAGTTCCCACTATTGCTGGACAGATTTCTGAAAAACTCACACTCTCCAACAACTCTTTTCTTGGCCTCCAAGAACTTACTTGGCTGGGTTTTTAAAATTTTAAATTTCAAAAGAATTTATCACTAATCACTAATTCACTAATGTGAAACATTCAGCAAAGTTGAACCAGACCGCCATGTTTTCAGGATTATATCATGCTCACGACTTTCCTCCTTGTATATCGATTCTACTGAATGCTCTATTCAAATGTATCGGTTTGCTTGAGCAGAAGCAACAGAAAATACCTTTCCTGAGGTGTAGCTTTCTCAGTGAATTGATGATTGAGGATTTTCCCACATTCGGCACACCGATCACCATGATGTTGTTATCCACATTCTGGAATCAATCAGAAACAGTTGAAAGTAACCTTGACAACACACTTGGCTCAAGCAAGAAAGAAAAGAAAGATTTTGTCAGATTTCTGGAGGGTGACATATATGGAAACATCCATTTCAATATCCAGGTTCCCATTAACTTCAGGCCAATGATGGTTGAAACCTGGGTCTGTGCCAAGCCCTAGGAAACATTTCTTCTCTCTTTTGAGATGCTTATAAGGCTGGAAAGGAGCAACCTACAAAAGCCAACTCTGTGCGTCCTGGAGCCTTTGCTCTGAACATCTGCTGGCATGAACAGATGATGTTCTTAATGAAATCTGCATTTTAAAAAGAAGTATTCCCGGGGGCTGAAAAAGATGGAAGCCACAGGGGCTCATCTTTTAAAGCATAATGCAGGAAAATGCTCAATTATTTGTTAACCTTGTAAAATTTAGAATTTCTCTGAGGAACTTAATAGGAACACACAGAGGATGGGCCGTCTAAAGAAAGTCTGCTCTGATTCATGATTGCCTTTGTCGAGGCAATTATTTGCCATTTTATTTAATTTTAGGGAGGAAAGTAAAAGACCTTCTGACAAGACAAGTGCCATCCTGAATAGAGCTCATGATCTTCAGGTTAGGGTCCTCTAAAGTTATAGGCGGTAAGAGAGAACCAGTTTGGCAGAGTGGTTAAGGCATCAGGCTAGAAACCTGAAGACTGTGAGTTCTAATCCCACTTTAGGCCCAAAGCTAGCTGGGAGAACCTGGCCCAGCCACATTCTCCCAGCCCTAGGAAGGAGGCAAACCTCTTCTGAAAAACCTTGAAGCCAAGAAAGCAGCAGGGACTGGTCCAGGGTGGTCATCAAGACCCACGTGAAGGTGCACAAGTATGCGCATGCACACACGCACGCACACACACTCACTCACGTATGTACAGGGGGCAGATCTAATGGAGTGCTAATCAAGCCCACCAGAAATGAATCCGTTCCACACATCAGGAACATTGCCACAGAAAAGGCCGGGATGGTCCTTTTTGTTCTTAACCAAGTGGTTATTTAAATACAAAGGAAAAGCACAGCAATGTTTTTGTTCTCCAAAATGTCCAGTTTAACTCACCTCCGCCCTCTGATAACGCTGGCTGTTTTTGATCAGTCCTGTGAGAATGGGAACGAGCTACAAGGAAAGAAAAGACAGATCCAGTGGAACTGCAGGCCTTTTTTGTCCTTAGACGGAGGGAACTAAGGTTCCATGCCTCCTCATCCTTCTCTCTTTCCCTCTCCCCCGCAGCTGATTAGAGACAAGGTCAATTATTCATTCATTCAAGAAACATAAAAGGCTGCCAACTCCATGGCTCCTTTGTACCAACTGCTTCGCTTTATCTTTCAACGAATAGGAAGATTGGTTCTAGAATAAACAGCTCTCGTCATCCAGGCTTATCGTACTAGAATATAATTTTGTACATTGGAATTTTACCTTCTCGATATTTTCGTCTGTTAAGCAATCGGTGAAGACAACGTGCTGCAAACCTTGCTGTTCCAAAAGTTCCAGAATTCTCTAAGAGCGTATCAAAGAGATTCATAGGAAGTATTAGTGCTCTTGTTATTATAATTTAGATTCGTTATAGCCACCCAGCTTACTAAATATATTAGTAAGGCAAGAGGCTTTATTGATTACTTAATCAATAAAGTAATCAATAAGGCAAGAGTCTGATGAAGAAGCCAGGTGTTATCAAACAGGCCAAAGCAGATCTGAAATCAGACACAAAATAACAACAGCGAAAGTTCAAATTCCCTACTGTAAAGTTAGCATGAATTGTTTGACAGGGCCAACATTCTAACAAGCAATCCAAGCTGAAAGAACTATTTCCCATCCTTATTTGGACACTTAAGGGTGTTTCCCAAACTCTGGTTCAGCCTGCAGTCTATGAAAGAGGAAAAACCGACAAGACTCTACTCACCGACTTGTAGGTCAGATCTGCCAAATCCATTTTATTCAACACCAGCAAATGTGGACGGATCCCCAGGACTTCCTTCAAGACAGGATTCCGCCCGGAAAGTGGAATGTGCATGTGCTAAGGAAATAAAGACCCACAATCCAGATGCACAAAGGGGAGCACAGATTTACTACCTGCACCATGAAGACTGGTAGGTGAAGACAGCATGGGAGCCCAACTTCTATCATTCTCAAATTCAAAACTTAGGAAGGACAGAGGAAATTATAGGCTGGCCACCTTAATTAGTCTGTTCTAAATAAAGTGGTGGAACTGAGAGTCAACGGAAGAAAGCAACTACTGCAATACTATTGAAGAACACCATTTCTTCAAAGAAAATCAGCATGGATCCCACAAAGGTAAATCCTGCCTCAACAACATAAAAAGCTGTGGAAACCGTGAAAAAGGGCAACCAGTCTCTCTAAAACAAAACGCTGGAGGTCAGAACTAAACAAAATGCTGGACTTTTGACCCCATATGCACAGTTTCCTTTCCCAGCAAAAAGATGGGCTACTTATTGTTTACCAAGAACATTCTCTCATGACCATGAGCTCCCTCACGGTCACCCTCTCCTAAGGCAGCCCAGCAGTTCTGGAAGAGGAGGGATGTTTTGGTGTCCAAAATATTCCATGTGGACAATCCAGGGTATCTGGGAGAGGCAGACTGAGATGCTGCAGGTAGGGAATATAATCCAACTTGCCCCTCCTGCCTCCTTGCCGGGTTTTGTGGCTGAGACAGTACACTCCACCCTGGTGCTGGTCTCTCTTGCAGACAGAGCAATGGGGAGCAGAGAGGAAGCCCCCAGAGGGTCTGTCCCATAGCACAGCCTGGCTGGAGCTGGGGTTCAAGAGTGGGAAAGGTCTGTATTCAGGATCCACCTGTTGGGTGCAAACCAGCCCCAACCCCTCAGTGATCTCTTTTAGATCGATGGATCAAGGTTTCCCTTAGAGAAGGAAGAGTCCAAAGCTATGCAGAAACAGCCTTGTGGTCTCCAGCACAGCCAGGCCAGAAGGTGGGAGGGGAGGTTGGGGGGGGGCAGAGTCGGCCACTGGATGGAAGGAGGCCGGTCGGTCATTTGCAGATCCCTGACCTCGACTGCCTCATCTCAGCCAGACACTTCCATGCACCCCATATTGCCTGCACAGATAGCCTTAGGATCTTAGGGCTGGAAGGGCCCCGGGAGGTCCTCTAGTCCAGCCCCAAAGGCAGGAGTCCTTATACCAGCCCGGACGAACGGCTGCCTTGTGCCGGCTCCACACCAGAACACCTGCTCCGTTCTCTGGGATGCCCGAGGCAGAGGCGAAGGCTCGGGTAGAGGGTGCTGGGCCAAGGAGGCTCCACGGAGGCGGTGCAAGCGGGGCTCTCTCTCCCCCCCCGCCCCGCCCCAGCCTCTCCTGAGCAAAGCGAGCGCCGCGGGGCCCGGCCGAAGGATATGCGGGCGTCGTGCACCTCCAGCAGGCCGTCCACGGAGCGCAGGCTCTTCCTCATGTCCTTCAGCCCTGCGGGGGGAAAGAGGCACCGTTGCAACCTCCGTCCCGCCCGCCCACCCGACGGAGGCCCCTCGCCCGCCCGCCCGCCCCCCCGCTGCCCCGGCCGTGCCTCGAGCCATGTGCCCGGGGAACCAGCGCGCCACGTCGCGGCCGCCGCACTCGAAGCGCTCCCGCCAGCCGCCCCCGCCGCCAGCCGCCCGCAGCAGCGCCCCCGCCAGCCGCATCCTGCGCCGCCCGGGGACCCAGCAGGCCGAGGCGGCGCGCTCGGATGACGTCGGCGAGGCCCCGCGGGCGCGCCCGGATGTCGTCTGCGAGGCCCCTCCCACCGAAGGGGGCGCTTGTGACGCCATGACTGGGAGGGCGTGGCTCAGTCGCCCGTCTGGAGGGCCGAGGAAGAGGAAGGAGGGAGGAAGAGGAGGGAGAGGCGGCGTCCCGGGCGCTCGGCAGCCCTGGAGCCCGAAGGCGCGGAGAAGGAGCCCTCCGGGGGGGAGGAGGAGGAGGAGGCGGAGGCGGAGGAGCAGGTGAGGAGGGGGTGGCTGACCCCCAACTGCCCTCCAGGGACCCCCAGGAAGCGTCGCCAGGCAGGACCGGCGGGATCAGGAGCGCGGAAGCGTCTCTCGGCCCAGCTCCTCCCCCCCCTCCCCTTGAGCTGCCTGTCTATCCCATCTCCCTCCCTCCCTCCCCACCCACCCATCCCTCCCTCCCTCCACCCAAGGCCTCCCTCCCTTCCCAGGGGCTGCCTACCTCACCTGGGCCTCACCTGTCAAAGGCGGGGCAAACCCCCCATCAGTGTCCGGGCTGCCTTTGGGGTTGGAAGCCACCCTTGGCGGTCCAGGTGGGGGTTCTGCCCTGAGTCCCATCCTCTCCTCTCTCTCTCTCCGTCCTCCCAGCCCCTCGCCATGAGCTCCTCCGACCACGGAGACCCCTTGGCAGCAGCTGAGCTGGAGCCCAGCCAGGCCCTCCACCAGGAGGAGGAGCCCATCCAGGAAGATGCCGACCGCAGCCCCGGGCAGCTGCCCCCCGAGGAGGCCGGTCACCCCAAGAGCTACTGCCAGGCCTGGCTCCTGGCCCCGCTGGAGGACGCCAGGTTCCTCATCTGCTGCACCAACTGGTATTAGCTGCTCTTGGGGCGGGCGGCGCACCAGACGGCCACCGAAAGGCCCGGCACCCATCTTGAGGCATCTCCAAGACGCATCTCCCGACAGGCTCTGGATGTGCGGCTGCTATTAAATCACGGGGGGCGTGACTGGCTTTACTCACCACGGGCTGTGTTTGTACTATTTGCTTGGTTAACTTGATCACGCTTTCCTAATTCCCAGCCACGTTCTGACAGTGGATGGGGTTGGTACTGTACCCAACCTGTTTTTGTTCTTTTGACATGTAAAAGGGGTTGTGATCCTCCGGTGCTTTCTGAAATCACCAGGTAGAGATTCTTGCTTCTGCTTTAATTCTATGTTTCACACTGTGCTCTTAAGCCTGATTAGCTTAGCTGAATAACAGAAAACCCAACTTCCTGGATTCACACATTGCGCTACGTGAGCTATAAACTCCGGGGCTGGGTTTGCACAAAACAAACAAAAATGCGACTTAACGTGTCTTGTGAATACAGCTATGATTAGGCTGAGAAATGTAAGAAAGCGACAGGGCAAATATTTAAGGAACATCTCCTCCCACACTGGAGTTGTAGACCTATCCGAAGACTTTTTGCCCTGCAAAAGGACCGATAGAGAATAACAGCCAGAGGATTCTCATTTTTCTCTATATGAGAAGAACGTGCTCTATAAATATGCCCTAAGCTTTATTCAGGACACTTTAAAGAATTTGAGCCTTGCATAAAAAGATTTTTCTCCCTGCATATTTATAAGTCTGAGTGGACAATGACTTTATTATCACTGTTGTAAGATTAACTCAGCAATGACGGTGTCATAAAACATTAAAAAAGTGATTAATGAACATGCGTCACCATCTTACTCCCTACACCACAAGTGGTTTTTGAAGCACCTGGGTCATTGGAATTATGGCCCCCCACCACTGAGTTTCTGATAAGCAGAATTTCTAACGAAAGGTTTGGTTTATAAAATACAAATCATGTGACAGTTTTGGGAAAAGCAATGAAAGCATATTACAGATATTAACATTTTATAGTATTTTGATCACATTTTCTTTCAATCAACTTTGCTAGAAGAGGTTACATTGAACGAGAAAGAAGAATGGAGCTCTGTGGACAATTAATACCCTGGGTGTCTTTTGTTGACCAAGGCAGCACGTGTGTCTATGCAGAGGGTGTAAGAAACACATCAAGAAGGCCGAGTTAATACTTGGATATGAGAGCAGCAGGAAATTTCAATACCAGGAGAAGAAGAGCCCCCAAAAGCATCCTGGAAGACAGCCGTCAGTCATTGGGTTCATCTGGTTGCTAAGAATACAAGGATCCCTCCATGAAGTCATCAAAAGTTGAGAGGGGAATGAGCGTAGAGAGGCTCACAGATGAGCCAGCCACACTGCATTCTAGTAAGGTTGCGTAAACTTCACCAGTGTTTACCAGTGTGGTTAATTTAATGTTCAGGAGGCAACATGAAATCAGATAATTGGTTTGAAGAACCACTGTTTGGCAGTGGATAAGTGTGCCTGTAAATGCAAAGAGAGATTTCCAGGCTTTTTGTTACTGTACAGCAGGGGTGTGCACTGGATCCAGCCCGCGGGGTGCTTAAATCCGGCCCCTGGGACCAGCCTGGAAATATCAAAGGACCGGCCCACGGTGCTTCTGCCAGCTAAAATGGGCCATGTGTGAGCCCCCTGCTGCCCGTTTTTGGCTTCCCCGACCTCCAGCAGCACTCTGCCGGCCAAAAACGGGCCGTGCAGCCTTGCGGCCCACTTTTGGCTGGCACAGTGTTGCTGGAGGCCGAAAACTGGTTGTGTGGGAGCCTTGGGAGGCCTCTATGGGCCCTGTTTTTGGCTGGCAGAGTGCTGGAGGCATCCGTCCCGGCTTCCCCCCCCCCCCACCAGCCCGCAGAGAACTACAATGGTGATCCTTGAAGAAATGCAGTTTGAAACCCCTGCTATACAGTAATAAGGACATAGAACACCTGCTTTTAATAACCCAGTTTGCATTTGTGAATAAGTATGGCTAACGTTGAGTAGAGCTTCTCTCAAACAAATCAACTTTATAATCCATGAAGATGTTTCAAACAGATCATAGTTAAAATGACTGGATTCATACAGCGGATTAAGCAACACAGACACATACATTGCTCAGCACAGTGTGAGAAGACAATTTGCGGAGAAGCCTCAGCAGCATTGAGGGAGTATTATAAAAAGTACGTTTAAGACGGTGGGTTTGTGCAGAATGCAAATCCATAGCTTATCACATCATCACATTGGTATAACAGACCAAGCTATAAACTAGGCTTACAAACAGACTAGGTTCTTTCGTGTAATAAGTCAAAGCCAAATAATTCCCAAAATGGCTTAAAATGCTTGTATTAGTGACTCAGTAAGCCAAAATACGGTTCCTAATTTGTGGCTTAATGCTTTGTATAAATTTAGCCATTGCAATTAAAGGTGTCAGCTCATTTTCCATGGTAGGTGACTTCAGGAGCATTTGAGGAAGAGATGAGGTAGAAACAGCAACATAAGCAGAAGGTTATTTAAACGGGATAATGCACATGGTTCGGATATTAGTGTTGTCATATCTTTGGACAAAAATACTCCCAGTAATTAACTCTGGGAACAAAGATTCCTGGAACCTTATCAGACTAATTAAAAGAATTCCCCACCGTTTCCTGATCTTTGGTGGGAAAAGTAGCACAGGAAAAGGCAGCGCCGTGTCACTTGCCAGCTTCCAGCCTCGCAGGCGGAGCCTCCAGGAGCGAGTCGTAGAGTTGGATGAGGCGGTTTGCTTCTCTCCAGCCAGACAACAAAGCCCCGTGGGTGGTGGAAAAGAAGGAGCGATGGGTGGCCTCCCCCGCAAAGAGAAGCTGGGGCAGGACCTGTCGGGAGAAGGGGCAAAAGTTATTCCTGGGTCTAACCCAGTGGTTCCCAACCTTTTTTGGCCATGCCCCACCTAAGCACCTCTAAAATCCTTACTATTCAAGAAGTGAACTCCTACTCACGCGGAGGAAGCCTAAAAGGCCATTAATTTGGTTTAAACAAGGTTCCGAACTGCCCCCATTAAAAATCAAATTGCCCGCCTGTGGGGTGCAGGCCCCTCGTTGGGAACCACTGGTCTAACCCAACCCAGCCATGGCGGAAGGTGGAACAGTTCTCGGGATGTGGCAGCTATCAATCAATCCAATTGCTAGGAACCAGGAGACTGGGAGTTCCAGTCCCACCTGAAGCATCAAAGCCAGCTGGGTGACTTTGGGGCAGTCATTCTTTCTCAGCCCAACCCACCTCACAGGAATGTTGTTGTGGGGGAAAGAGGAGGAGGAAGGAGTATTAGATATGTCCACCATACCGGAGTTATTTAAATAAAGGTGGTGTAAAACCTTAACCAATCCTTTATCCATCAAAACCCTTTTCAGGTAGCAAAGTAACATTTGAAGTCCACAGACCTTCCAAGGGCCAGGGCTGAGAAAGGCTGCTCTAGGCCCACCAGGGTTACCTTGGAGTCAGAGGTGTCCTCAGGGAGGGGCTGAGCAAGCCGATCAACGTCATCCCCAGAACTTCCTACAGCTATATAACTGTAGGATCCCTTGGTGTAAGGTTCACTATGCCATCTAGATCTCAGTATATTCTTCGGAGGAGCCAGTTGTGGATTTCCTGATCAAAACAAACACAGCACAAATTAGCTTTTTAATTTCTACTCCGGAGTTCATTCGAATTACACCCATGCCTTTTTTAGCAATTTGAAAATACAGAGTCCACCAGGAAATCGCCATGTTCAGGGAAGGCAGGATGGGTGGAGCTCCCTTCAATCCTCCCTCCCTCCCAAACTGGGTAGAAAATTTAGGCCCGCCTTTCTAGCAGAATCCTGAGGTAGCTGCTCAGTTGCCTCGAAACGTGAAATGGCTGGCATATAATTTAATAGATACTAAGACATGGTTACACATCATCCGGCAATTGCCCAGAAAGACCACATACCTGTTATTTTACGAAATATTTGAGTCAAAGTTGTAAGAACTTCAGAATCTGACAGGGTCTCCATAAATTCAGATTCTCTTCCAGCGATGAAGCCGCAAAGGATATGGCCGTGCCTGTAAATTCAAAAACAGGAGGAAAAACAAGACAAAGCTAGTCCCAAAGGTGCTTTTTCCAAAAGGAAACTGGATTTTGGGGTTTTTTTTCTTTGAAAACATTTCACTTCTCATCCAAGAAGCTTCTTTAGTTCCACCTGACTGGCAGGCAGCAAATAAACTTCAGAATACATAATAAATAAATTCTATTTTATTTACTTGTAAGATCTATCGTAAAATAACATAGCATCAGCCGATGGATAGCAACTCTGCAAAGCTTGCAAACATCATTATGGGTTACGGAGTACTGTAACTTGTTTGCTGTTCCTGCTTCAAGCCCAGCTGCTCCCTCTGCTTTGAGATCCATGGCATGATCAAAGCTTCCCTTCCCAAGAAGCCCATTTCAATCCCCCCTTCTCCCCCTCACCTCTCAGGGGGCTGGAGAACAACATAGCCAGCAATCTTCTGGAACCAGCTATTTCTCAAATCAGCAGGACGCTCCTCCAGTGGGGACTTGTTTTCCCACACCACCTCAATTATTTCAGCGTCCGGCTTCCAGAATGGTTCTTCAAATTCCAAAATAATTTTATTGGAAGTCCCAAAACCCAAACGTCGTATTGCTTCCAGCTTCTGGGATGGGAGAGGAGGGCAAAAAAAGGACTCCTGGTGTTCTTTGAGGAAACCTACAAAGAGGGAAATGATAGAGCACAGATTAGAGCCAACCAGAATTTGAGGGAAATTCCTCCAAACCTTTTTGAATAAGTTTATTGAGGAAACATTCAAGAACACCGCGGGAGCTGAAGTCCAGGAAACATGATGATCTCCTGTTTGTCTGATGGTGTTTTATGGTACACTGGTTATGAAGGCCAGAGAAATACTTCAGATATCAAAAATAAGAGTGGCTTAACACTCTTTTGTGTGGAAAAATAAATATTTTGATTGACCTGCCTTCTTTTTCTCAGTCTTCTAATTAAAACAAGAGAGAGGAAGAGAGGGAATGAGGAACTCATTTGATAAAAGGGAGGACAAAGTTCCATTCCCAGGGCTGATGGTGGCTTCTGCTTCAACATTAACTTCTTGGTTGCCTGATTTCACAGAGAAAACATAACTTTAGAGATCAGCAGCTCAGAGCCTGAGACACGCACCCAAACATATGCGTACACGCAGCCATTCTAAAGGAAATCCAACGAATACATTTATAATGATTGTTTCTATAGAAATGTTCCAGTGTTATACACTGAACATGCTTTTATAAGCAACCACTTATAGACATTTTTTAAAAAACTAAAGCAACAAAGTGACATTAAATAAATCGTGAATCCTTTAAAGAAAATTTACATGTCAGGGACTAACTTGGCACCGATTCCACTTTGTGTGGTCCACTGAATCGTTCTCAGTTTTAATACGGATGGCATTGGTCCCTGCCATTTTGAGGCAAGATACACAAAAAACTGTAAAAACATAGATCCTACAATTCAACTCTCTCAAATTTGAGAGCTAAAAGTAACAAGTATTTCCTCTTCAGGGGGCTTCTCCCTGGCCTTCTCCAGGTGACTGCTTGCTAACCAGGCAGCCACACATTGACCAGGCAGCCAAAGTAAAGCTCTTGTGTTGTACTGGCCACAAGCCCACGTGCAGACAGCCACTGAGATTTACCTAAAGGCACCGTAACGATGACGTGGTCTGCCAAGAACTTTTCTCCGTCTTCACATTCCACCTGCACGCCAAAGAGTCGGCCTGTGGAGCCCTCCTCCAAGTTGGACCTTCCCCAATGGATTGTCTTCACCGGCTTGTCAAACAGCACGAGGCCTTTGGGTAGAGACGCCATGATGTGGTCTGTGAGACCTTGAAAACCGCTAGGAGGAACACACACAAGAGTGGGCAGCCTGAAGCGTACTCCGGGGCCGATCTGCTCTTATTAAACCGGAGGTTCAGAATCCAAAATGCCCTCTATAAAAAAGGAGAAGCACCAGAACAGGGGATGGAAATAAACCTTGACATTCCATCCAGAGGAGAGATGATGGAAGGTGTGAGGAATTGCTGAAGCGCATCTACTTAGCAGAAACTCCCACATGCAAAAGCGCACGCACACACATGCCTAATCTCTTGGGTGGGACCCATTTTGTCCTTCCAAAGCTAACACCTGACATCCAGGACAAGCAGAGAAAACTTGGGGTTGAAAGAAGAACAGGAGGCTCATTCAATTCTTTTTTGAAAGGGGAGTTGGGAGGGGGGGGGGAACTCACTTGGGAAAGGTGCAGTCCAGGCCAGGAAGCATGGTGTACTCCCCGAAGGGCCCCAGCGCCAACTCCTCCAGGCTGTCCGTCGCATTCACACAGCACTCCAGGTTGAAGTAGGCGTGCAGGACGGCCAACTGGAGGCGCCTGGTCTCTTCCCCGTCGGGCGATTCCTCCAGCTTCCGGGCTATGGCCCGTTTCAGGTACTCCCCCACGCTGGGCACCGGCGGGGGATCCAGGTGCACGAAGGCGCGGGCTTCTTCCAGGAGCCCCGAAAAGAAGGCGCCCACGGCATCCACCAGCTCGGGGCTCAGCTCCCGGCCCTGGCTGGAGTACCAGGCGAAGGGCCCCGCCGGATGCCCCTGCACTTCCACCTGCTGGTTTTCTTCCGACAGCGCCTCTTGGTCGAGCAGGCCGGCCTCCGACGCCAGCTGGAAGACGGGGTTTCCCTTGGAAGGGCCGTGGATCCACTGCGCCCCCACCTCCACCACGCCCTTCCCTGCGGGGGAAAGGAGCCCCTCTTTCAGCCACGCCTCCGCCGCTCCGCTCCCCGACAGCCCCGGCTTGCAGGATCCGGCCCCTCTCCTCTCCTCTCCTCTCCTCCCGCCCGGCCCTGCAAGCCAGGCCCCCGAAGCTCCTGGGAAGCCCGGGCGGCAGCCACGGGACCCGCCGCGCCTCCGGCTCTTGGGAGGTGCCGGCCGCCCCGCCGGCCTTTGCCGTCTCTGCCCGGGCCGCCTTCCTCCTGGCTCCCCTCCGCCCTCCGTCCCCGCTCACCGAAGCGGGCGCTGCGGATGCGGCCCCCGACGCGCCCCGAGGCTTCCAGCAGGCGCAGGTGGGCGGAGAAGCGGCGGGAGCCCCGGAGGAGCCGCTGCGCCGCGCCCAGCCCCGCCGCCCCCGCGCCCACCACCAGCACCCGCGGCCCGCCCGCCGCTCCGGCTCCCGCCATGCAGCCCCGACGCTCCTCCCTGCCCGGCCCGCGGCGGCGGCTCCGCTTGGCCAGGCGCTCCACGGTCGCTCGGCCGCCGCGCAAAAGCCGGGGCGGAGCGAGAGGCGGACGGGAGCCGAGGGCACCGAAGTTTGCACCGCGGACTTCCCAGCCGGCAGCCGGGAGAGAATCGGACTCAAGGGCCGCCGCCCGGGGTCCCTCCTGCTGCGAGATGGGCGGGTGGCTGTAATGAATGGGGAAAGAAAAGAAAAGCATGTATAAGAAAGTAAAATAAGAAAGTAAAATACAAATAATAAAAAGAGCTTATCCTGGCCCTGCCTCCGGATGGTTTTTGCAAGGAAGCAAAGCAGCCCTTTCCTGGCTGGCTCTCAGGTGGCTTGAAGGAGTTCAGCCTGCCAGGGATCCGGAGTCTCTTTTGGGGAACTTTTATGCTGCTCCCCTCTGGCCTGTCTTTGGATCCCTCTGCTTTGATTCTCTTTATTGCCATCCTCTTTTCCCGACCTTGTCTGGCTTGTCTGGTTAATGATTCTGCCGGCTGGACTCCCAACCCCACTTTTGCTACGGAGGGTTTTTCTTCCACAGGAACCCTTTGCACCTTGAACCAGCCCAGCCTGTAGGCAAAGTGGACCTTGTCTTCTTCTTCTTCTTCTTCTCCAAGCACAGCCTTAGAACTAAGGTCCTTCTGCTTTCCAAGAGGCATAAATAAATAAAAACGTGTGGCCTGCTTTTGCTGGCACTTAAACTTTGGTAGTCTAGTAGTTTACCTGAGGTACAAAGGAGCCCCGAGAGAGAAGAGCATTTTACACACGTGCAATTATTAGGGTGTTGGAGGGAAGGAAAGCGGGGGGGGGGGATGGGGTGAGGAGAGAGGTCGCAGAGGGAGAAGAGAATAGAATAACAGAGGGAGAGACAGGAGTCCTTTAAATACCGGCCATAAATAATTTCCAAGGGAGTTGCCGTGTTTATCTTTGCAGTAAAAATAATCCTGCCTTATCTCAAAGAATAATAAATCTATTAGTACGTGGCATTATTGTCTGGGGAGAGAAGTTTTTAAAAAGGGAGAGGAAAACGGTGGAAGGGCATAAAACGGGGGTCAGGTGTGAGGCGGGTGGGAATGAGCTAACAGTATAAGCTGGCAAAGCCTGACTAGATATTTATGGCTGCAGAAAGAGCGTTTGAGAGCAGAGGTTGTGGATTCTCTATGATGAATTGCTGGCAGGAGAAAAATGGCCGTTCTTGAAAAGCTGCTTGGCTGGAGGTTGGCCAGCCGAATTAGCAGGGCCTGGAACGGGGTCCTGCCAGCCAGGGTGGAGATCAAAAGCCTGAGCGAGGGGGGCAGATAAAGGCTTGGGAGCTTTAGAAGAAAGATGGGCAATTGCTTTCAAGGGGTCTAATAAAAAATAAATAAATCAGGAAGATGCATGTAAAGTCCATGTTCTAGTGCACAGAGTACAGGAAGTAAGCAGGAAGACCTTCGGTGTTTAGCAAAAGTAAAGCTTCCTTCAAATCAAGCTTGACTTTGAGTGACTTCATGGATATCGAATTATCCTTATTTATTTAGGATTACAGCCCACTTCAATGCAATTGGTTCTAAGTGACCCACACTCCTGGTTTACAGTAAAAAGGATTAAGGCAGTAAAGCCGGCAAACATAACAATAACATTCTCTCTCATCACAGCATGCCAAAGAACTGCAAATCCCCAAATCGATGCGATCATGTTAGCTCAAGGCAGGAGAGACTCCAACCACACCAGGGGCTCTTCTGGAAGACCCAGGCCTTTAGGAGTTTGCTAAACCTCAACAGAGGTAGCGCTAGTCTGATTTTGGGGGGTGCAGGCTCAGAAGGAGCCGGCCAGCAATGGAGAAATCCTGTTTTTGTGGCTGAGGAAGAGGACGCTCCTTTGGAGCTGGGCCAGTGGTGGGATTCAAATTTTTTTACTGCCGGTTCTGTGGGCGTGGCTTGGTGGGTGTGGCTTGGGCGTGGCAGGGGAAGGATACTGCAAAATCCCCATTTCCTCACAATCTGCTGGCACTCGGGAGGCAGAGAATAGATGGGGGCGGGGCCAGCCAGAGGTGGCATTTACCGGTTCTCCAAACTACTCAAAGTTTCCACTACCGGTTCTCCAGAACTGGTCAGAACCTGCTGAAACCCACCTCTGAGCTAGGCCCTGAAGGGATTCCCTTCCAGAACCCACTGGATGGGCAGGTATTACCTGCCTTTCAGGGGTCTCCAAGATATGCAAGTCCTGAGCTGTGTTAAGCCTTTCAAACCACAAACAGCAGCTGGAATTGCATCTAGAACCCAGCTAGGAACCTGTGCAACGGTCGCAATTGGTCACCCAGGCAAAACGACCACCTTCCGGTACAGAACTTGCCATGTCTAGCCAAGGAAGAGAAGGACTGGGCTGGGGTGACATGAAAGCAATGCTCTGATATTTGAGGGGCTGCCGCAAGAAGGCGGGGACAACC
This sequence comes from Pantherophis guttatus, assembly GCF_059756535.1. NCBI lineage: Eukaryota > Metazoa > Chordata > Lepidosauria > Squamata > Colubridae > Pantherophis > Pantherophis guttatus. The sequence continues at coordinate 131,175,855 of NC_142067.1, forward strand.
TATTTCCCAAAGCACCTGAGGGAGGACAAGAAATAATGGACGGAAGACCATTAGAGACAGATCCAGCCTGGAAATAAGGAGAAACGTCCTCACTGTGAGAACAATTAATCAGCGGAACGGCCTGCTAAAAACACAGGAGCCTTTTCAGCTATTGAGCAACGCATTGGGCCAGAGGGGGAGAAGCCTTCCTTAAGCCTCTGATTTCCTCCCATAGCAATTAATCTGCCTGGTTCTGGGCTCCACAGCCACCGGGCGCTGGCATGCATTTGGCAGATTGGCCCTGCGCTGCAATGCCACCCAAAGAGCCTTACGCATTAATTGATGTGTTTGTTCTGCTCGGTAATCATTAATTGCCCTCTGAAATAAAGCGGAATAAATGGCAGGCGGAAGAGGTCACCAGGAGCCCCTCAGATGCAGTTCTAGCCGGTCCGAGGAGGTTGGAGGGGATTGTGGATCTTTGGAATGAATACGGCTTCAGTTCGCTTTAAAGAGGAAGCTCAGCCCAAGCCCAGCTCTTCCCGAGATCCCCCTAAACAGAGGGATCCCCTCAGAATCTCAGGCAGCCTTCCTAGCATGAAACAAACCGTGGTTTGGAATGTGCTGGAATATCTTTGCCGACTGCTGGGCATCTCGACCGGAGCAGGTGAGAACCGTTGCTGGGGGCGGCTTCCCTTCTTTTCTTTCTCCTGCGGAAGGGCTGCTCCTGGCCACTTCTGCAGCTGGAGAGCTTTCTCTTAGGTTTCATGGGCACGATGAGAGCTTGGCTCTCGGGAAGGAACAAAACAGCAGCAATTCCCTTTGAAGTTTTTGTGCTTTTTACCAGTTTTTGTTAAGAAATTCGGATCAAATTTGGAAGTGGATAAAAAACTGTAAGAAGGAAAACATTGGAAGAAGGAAAGTAGATTGTGACTCTCACCTCCCTCATCCTGAAAGAGGGAGTTTACAGGCAACCTCTAGTCAACTGAGGTAAAAACTCAGTGCCCCAAGTACTGCAGATTGTGTTGCTTGGAGAGGGAGTTATGGCACTGTGGGGGTTGCCATGTATTAATGATGATGGTTCTCAATGAACACCTTTAAACATGGCTTAAAACATGGCAAACAAAATAACATAGAGAAATAAACCATCATGAACAGTCATCTACATTAGTTGCAACAGATGTCTTATGAGAGAAGGCCCAAGGCGCGGTCGCTGTCCTGTCTGAGGCCCACATTCATGCACGAGAAACCTTCAGGGTTAGGGCTAGGGTTAGGGGCATGGGCTAGGGCCACTTCAGTAAAGGCTGAGGTGGGCTCCACCAGTTCCCCGGCTAAAGTTGGCCATCATGTCAACAAAGACCCCGGCTGGCTTCGAGGCCACTGAGCACCAAGCCAGGTCTCTGTTGGTTCAGAAGGGAGGCAGGTGGAAGCCATGAGATTGGACCTCTGAGGATAAAAAAAAAAAAAAGGATCCCTGGCAAGCATTGGTTTAGTACTGCTTTGTTTTTCCAGTGCAATAACGATTTTTATCCTTCTATGCCATGTCTGTGAAACTTCTGCCAAGCCAAGCAAGTGAAGATAAAGTTATAGTTGTGAGGCGATTTGTAATCTAGTGCTGAACCCACATCTGGAAGGCTAGGATTAAAATCATTTTCTCAGACACATTCCACTATTGCCACTGTTTAATTTCTATTGTTTCTCTTCCATTTCTTCCTTTCCCTCTTCTTCCCTCTTAGGACCCACCATTTCCCCTATTATTAGACTTTCTTCATCAATAAATAGGTCCCATTTTCTAGGTGTTTTTTCATAGACAGCCTTCTCCAGATGTCATGTCCTTCTGGGTAGTCCTCGATTTACAACCACAACTGAGGCCAAAATTGCCATTCAGTTGCTAAGTGAGTGGCACTCCATTTTATGACCTTTTTGCCACAGTTGTTAAGCAGAACACTGCAACTGTTAAGCAAATCCGGCTTCCCCCCATTGACTTTGCTTGTCAGAAGCCGGCTGGGAAAGTGACCAATTGGTGATCCCATGGCCCCACGATAGGGCCACCACTGTAAATATGTGTCAGCACCCGTCCAGCACCTGCTCCTTTCAACAGGGGTGCTGCTGCAGGACCCCCCCCCCCCTTTGGAATAGCGTTTGAAGCATGCTGGCCCCAAATTTATTTCACCTTAACCAAAGGCAGCTGGAGGAGAATACAATACAGATCACATTTCAAATACTTGAAAGACCCCTCCCCAAAGAAAATCAAGAGCCTTTATTGATAACTCAGGGTGCAAACTTCAAAAACAATTTAATGGGAAGGCAGGTTCTCACTGAACGTTTAGGAATAAGCTGCTTAATAAAAAAAGCAGTTTGGTGCTTGCGGCCAAAGAGGCGATGCTCTTCCCTTCACAAAATGGGTTCAAGCAGAGACTGGAAAAAAATCATCTTTCAGATAGGTTTTAATTTGGATTTGACAGACAGAGAGATCACTTCCGGGTTTAGGATTGTATGATTCACTTACGTTATGGCTGCTCTTTGTGAAGGTCTTCATTCCATTTCACAAACCTTTTGTAACTACAAAAATGTGTGGATATTAAAAAAAGATTAAAGAGACCCCAAGAAGACTTAAAAAAAACCCCTTTCTAGCTGTAATTGGAGAACGGTGTCATGTACCTTATTTGGAAGATGGTTTGTTCTATGTGCTATGGGATTTCCTATTAATTAATTAATAGGAATTAATTAATTAATTCCTTTTGTCCTTTCATACTCAGAAATGAAGAGGGAAAAATACCCATCATGAAAAAGAAAGAAAGAAAGAAAGAAAGAAAGAAAGAAAGAAAGAAAGAAAAAGAAAGAAAGAAAGAAAGAAAGAAAGAAAGAAATGTCACTGAATGTAAAAGTATACAGAACCATATCTTTAGACATGAAGAATTACTATGGCAGGGAGTGACCTCAGCCATTTCTCTTCTGGTAAATTAGTGATTTGTGTACCCTCCGTGGCAGCCTTTTTATGGGAACGTCCATGAACCGTGAGCACCAAGAGTGCAAAAAGGAATGCGAATGGAAGGTCAAGGACTTGACTCTCAGATCTGATGGGTTAATTCATTGCATATTTGCAGGTGTTGAGTGAAGAAGAATGTGGCTGCATAATGAGATTTGTTGTAAAATTTGATCCTTCCTGGACTTGTTCAGTTATTGAAATGTGCTGATTTCACCCTGACCACCAGGATGTGTCTCTGCAAACTGGGGATGATTCTACCAGACGCCCAACCAAGTTCAGGAATTCAGGATTGACAGGGCAGTGGGTGGAGTTGCCCCCTTCTGTTCACTGGTGCTTCACAAAGGAACTTTTGGGGCTGAAGTAAGAAAGAGAGATAAGCATTCAGGAAAGGAAAGGAAAGGAAAGGAAAGGAAAGGAAAGGAAAGGAAAGGAAAGGAAAGGAAAGGAAAGGAAAGGAAAGGAAAGGGAAACATTTTGGCTGTTCAGCAACCAGCCTGCATTTACAGCTGTTTGCAGCATAATTTATGGGTTTTTTTTTTTTTTTTTTTTTGCTGGAAACCAGTGTTTATTTTTAGTTTCTGGCAAAAAAACACCCCTTCCGGATGATGGGTTTGCTTAATGACTGTGGCATTTGCTGGGTGACCTTGGGCCAGTCAATTTCTCTCAGCCCTGGGAAAGAGGCAATGGCAAACCACCTCTGAAAAACACTGCAGGGACTTGTCCCGGAAGTCTCTGAATCAGACACAATTAAGTGGGTGACAATGTGACATCACACAAACGTTCCTTTCTCTGGAAATGCTTCTCCAGGGAGTTTAAAGGCTAATATTGCTGCAGCTGAAATGTGATGTGCAAAGTTTGGTGTGAGGTGCAATAACATTATGTGTGCTGTGACATATCATAACAGCAATCCAGATTATGCAATTTGTGTTATTTGCACCATGGTGTCCTGCCACATGCGACTCCCCTCGTTCTCCACGGAAGCATGGATGACACCTCTCCATGGTTAAGGTGACGCCTTTCACAGGCTGCTCCCACCTGCTGTGTTTCTTTTGCGTTCCAGTGCTCCTTGGTGTGGGCATCGACACGCTTCTGCAGGGGCAGTTCAAGAACCTGGCTCTTTATCTCCTGTGAGTATGGCTGCCGGATCGGAGGGAAGAACAGCGGATCTGAGCCCCTCTTGAGTCCCATCCTGGCCTCAGTGATTATGGAGGGGAGTCCACAGGGTTGCTAAACAACCTGTAGCTGGACTACGGCTCCCTCCCATCCCTTGGCTTGGATGCATCTTGTGGGAATTGTAGCCCAATTACGCCTGGGGTGCCTTTGCTATTCTAAATTATGATGGGGGGGGGAGGCATTCTGAATCCCCTATTGCATGAAGAATAAAAGGCTGAATTAGTTCAGTGTTTATCTTCTGGATGTTTATGAACAGCAAAGCTGACCAGAAGGTGACAAGGCCAATCTTCTTCTGGCCTTCTGGAAGGGAATGTGGAGGTTCTGAATGCAGAGGTTCCATCTAGCTATTGGGATGGGCATTGATGGGTTTAACCCCATAAATCTATCTGGCTTCCCTTAATAGCTTCTGGGCTTTCTTTGGTTTTATGTCAGTGAATAATAATAATTGCCTTCCCAAGGTTCCTTATAACCAAGGGGGCAGAACTTACTTGCAAGGATTTTACATGAGTTCTGCAAAGCATTTGGGGCCTCACCAGTGGCTTCTGGGTATCTTTCTTTCCTTCAAAAACTTCTCTCTGTGTTTCTAACACATGAGGGATTTTCCCCCTCCTTCCTGCCTTTTTTCTCCATCATCTCTTCCTTGTTAGACAGCTCACCAACCACACAACTCTATGAAGCAGAACTACAACTCACTTTGCCTGGTTTTGAGGCCAGCCCTTTAACCACTAGGGCGGACTGGCTCTGTTTCCCCATTCCTCCTTCTGGAAAACCCCCCCCCCCATATCTTTCCAACTACTCTGTGCTTTATTATTTTTTAATCAAATATAAGCCGATTGCTACATAAGAACACAGAGTTTTGCTTTAAAGCTTTCAGCCATGATCGTTCCACATTCTTGGTCTCTTTTTTTAAAAAAAAGAAATACTAACAAAAAAGAAAAGTAAAACCAAAACAATATAACTAAACATCAAAATCAAGGGACGCAAAGAAAAAAAATAAGATCACTAACAAACCACCTCCGAATGCCCTCTTCGTGTTGTCCAAAGCAAAAGCTCTGATGTAAATATTGACAAGTAAAATATCCATTGCTGTGAATGTGATACAGATTTATCCTCCCAATGCTAAACGTTATTGATTGTTCCTCCAGGCATGAAAAGTATTTGACGTCTTGAAAGTTTGAAAACATTGGGGGTGTAGCCAAGAGGAACATATACATCTCACATGGATTCATATTAAATTAATATTCTTGTGGATTTGAGCCCAAAATGTAGCAATTAAGACAAGCAAAATAAAAATTATGTTGCATTAACCTCATCGTGAGCTCAAATCTCACATTACTTAAAGAAACTCGTATCGATTTACATGAACATGTCATTTTTCCTAAGATTATGTAAATAACATCCATTTCAGCCAGCTCCTTTAATCCTGGAGCGTCCAGAGATTGGACCAAATATATTTTATTTTCATTTTATTGGTGAAGTTTATGTGCTGCTCCACTCCCAGAGCCAAGGAGGCCCTTTTCGGTTCACACAGTCTCTGATCCGTGGAAAAGGAATGGCTGACTTTGCAATGCGTCTTTTTTCCAAAACTCCTCACAGATGCCGTACCTCAGAAGCAGCCTGGCTGCTAAACTTGTGTAGATCTGTTTATTTATTTAAAAGGTTTGTGTGGCTGCCCATCTTAAACAACTCTAGGTGGCTCACAATAGCAGTAGAACCATAACTACGGTATAATACATAAACACAAAACAATCAAACAAAAGCAACATTTTTGTAATCTTCCCCTTAGGATGTCCCACAGCAAACTCAAATACCCTCATTCCGTTCATCCTACCCTACCCTACCCTATCCGAGGGCCTTTGTAAAAAGCCAGCTCTTGATGGCTGTGCTGAAAGACTAAAAGGGGGGTGAGGGGTGGCCAAATCACCGGGGGTGGGGGAGGGTGATCCAGTGTGACGTCCAAGATTGATTAAATGTGGAAATATACATGTTGGACACAACGCATTAACTCCCCCTCCCCATTAGTCATATTAATGGTGCTACATTAGACCCCCGTCTCAAAATGGCTGTGGGAATCCATTTGTGGATTTAATGTGAAAGCATATTTTAAAATTTTGTGTTCTGATGTTATCCAGACCTTAAAAGCAGCCTTAGACTAATGGGAAGAAGTAAAGGCCTCCCTCTCTCTTTCTGTCTACTTTAGATCTGTCCTCAGAAGGAGCAGCAATGGTTCAGGTTGTGTAACAGAGGAACAGGAATAAAGCTTAATAATCCTCCTCCCTGTGGATAAAGGCAACGGGTAGCCCTCACTTAGTGACCATAGAACATAGAATAATAAGGTTGGAAGGGACCTCGGAGGTCTTCTAGCCCAACCCCGTGCTCAAGGCAGGAGATCCTATGCCATTGCAGATGAATGGCTGTCCAGTCTCTTCTTAAAAGCCTCCAGTGATGGAGCAGCCCCAACTTCTGAAGGGAAGCCGTCCCTCTGGTTGATTTCTCTGTCGGGAAATTCCTCCTTGGTTCTAGGTTGCTTCTCTCTTTAAAGAGGTCATTCAGCAACCACTCAAAGTTATGAAGCAGAAGTAGGGGTACCCACTTTATGACTGTCATGCTTGTGCAGATTCCATTATGGTCATAAGTTGAGGACTACTGTACTTAATTTCTGACACTTGATGTTAACTTTTCTCCCTAGGAGGCTAGCAGAGGTGGGCAGCACGAAGCCTCCTGTCCTGACATCCGGCCTTTGCCTTTGCAGAGCCCGAAGCGGCCAGCAGAATGGCTGATGTTCTGCAGAAGCCGAGGCTCTTTTGGGAGGCTGGCTTTCGCTTGCCCCCAGGTTGCCTCCCCTAACAGATCTCCATGCTTTAGTATTTCAGGGATGGCTGTTTCTCTCTGGGAAGTGGCGTTCTTTGCCAGCCTCCTTTTGATCTCCTGCTTCGTGTGAGTTTCGTTCCTGTCCTTCCAATTAGGCGCAGGGCCTCAGGTGGGGGAGGGGGGGCACGCAAAGGGTCATTCAGTATCCGAAGTGACCAGACGGATCCATATGAGGCATTGGAGGCAGTTCGGTATAAAGACAGGGGCTGTCTTCGAGAATTGCAGTGGGGCATCGGGGGACGAGAACAGTGGAGAAAACGCCAAGGAAAGAATGAGTGGGGCCGGGGAGGGGGCGGGAGAGAGAAGCCCCCCTGATGCACCTTCTCTGAGTGGGCCCCCCGCCCTTGAAAATGCCCAATATTGTTTGCTGAGGGAGGCAAACCTGTCCAGCTTCAGCCCCTCTCCCTCTTGGCAGCCCCCGGAGGGGATCCACGGTGGACGCTTGCTGGCTCCGAGCCAAACGCCGGGGAGCTTTCCAGAAGTTCCTGGCTTATGCCCTGCTCTCCATCGCCTGCTTCCTCAGCCCCGTCCACATCTGGCAGGTCGTATTCCCAGGTACGTGGGGAGGAAGGTGCAGAATCCAGGAAGGGCTGCTGCAACTGGGAGAGGATTCAAAGGCCTCCCATCTAAAAGGAGGGTGCCCCAATTCACCCTTTGCAGAGGGCGGAGGGGCAGCAAGGAGGCCTAGAGGGCAGTGGCCAGAGAGGAGGGGCTTGAGCCCAGGCTGAGAAATTAATTCTTGGCAGTTGAAGTTCACACATCTCCAAACTGCCACGGTAGAGAAACCCTGAGTGTAACTTTCTCTCCACGTGTCCTGCAAACAGATGGAAGGAATTAGCTGATTAAACATCAGGAAGTCTTGATTTTTTTAAAAAAAGAATATGTGAAAATTATTGGAGGGAATCCAAGATCAAAATGATTGTCTGGAGAAGCAAGTAGTTTGAACTGCTAGATGGGACAATGGGCCTCCCTCTATATTTTGCTATGTATTTTATCCTAATCAGGATAGCTTCACCTTCCTTCCTTCCTTCCTCCCTTCCTTCCTTCCTTCCCTCCCTCCCTCCCTCCCTCCCTCCCTCCCCCTACTTTTCCAGGCACCCTGCTGATCCTCACCAGTCTAGCCTATTTCCTGCTGAGTAAGCAACGGAAAGAAGATACAGGAAATGGAGCACCAGAAGAGAGGGGTGACCATCGTGATGAAGTTATAGATGAAATGCCTGGAGACAGGAGTAGGCAAACATCCTCTTTCCACCCTCCATTCAGCTCCCTTGCCGGCTCTCTGAGGAGCTTCTTCCAAGCTTGCCAAAGGCCGATCGCCTTCATGCGTTCCTCATCCAGCGTTGTGTCTATGAGGAAGCCCGTTGACTTTGAGGAACCGGTAGAGGAGATGGCGCTGCCCCTCAGAGGAGAGCCGGAGGGCTTGGCCAAGGAAAGCACCTCTGAAACGGCCTCCATCCTTTCTGCCCAGATGTGATGCCCCAGGTGACTCAAGAATAAGCTCTTCTCTTGCAGCAGCAGTCTAAGGCAGAGACGTCTCTGGCCATGGCCAACAGCCAAGAATCCCGGCTGGTTGTTCTCTTCACCACGTGTCCCCATCACTACCAAAAGTGTGTGTGTGGGTGTCTGTTTTTCTTTTGTGGTGTTTCATTATTTGGTCATAGCAATGCAGGTAATAGCTCTGAAAGCCACGGGAAGAGAGAAATTGTGCAGTCCGAGCAATGGATAACATTGCTGAAGAGATTTCTACTTGGAAAGAGGAATATACAGAGGGCAGGGGGATATTTCTAGAAACAATTCCTGTTATATATCTTTACTATATCAAACGCTATCAAACAGTGTGGCTTTCTAGGAGAAAATAAGTGTACAGAATTATCCTTTGTCTAAGTTTGTTTGGGAACTTCCAGACTTTGGAAAGAGGAGGAGAAATAAACAATCGTATCCATTGACTGTCCTCCTCCCCCCCCCCAGTTTCCTCCAAAATCAGGAGCTCCGGAGTTTCATGGTCACCTACCCAAGCTTCCTTCTTTTTCAATTTCCTCTGCTGAGCCTTTCCCATTGCTGAGCCTCGTGTCCAGGCCAGCGGTTGCTCTCCCGTCTCCCTTCACCCTCTGAAGGAGAAATTTGCTAAGCAAATAAACCTGGAATTTCCTAGAAGGATCAGGCAGGTTAAGCAAATAATTTGGGGATTACCTAGCAGGACCACCTCACCACTGGCATTCAGATGGTCAAAATCTCACATCACTCTTAGTTCGTAGCTCTTGGAAAGACCCGCAGGTTGCTTTTGGAGGATGGGAGGGGGCTCTGCCCCCCCCCGTTGCTTCTGAGAGTTCCCCCTGGAATCTCATGCTTCCCACAGCATTGCCTGCCTCATTCATTTGTATGTCTGAGCAGGAATTTATATTTGCACTCACAGGGCGACTCTTCCTTGCTTTCCAGTAAAAAGGAGGGGGTTGATTTATTCTCCAAAGCACCCGAGGGCAGGAAAAGAAGAAATGGGTGGAAAAAGAGAGATGCAGCCTGGAACTACGTGGAAATTTCCTCAGAGTGAGGGCAATGACTCAGTGGAGCAGCTTGCCTCCTGGAGTTGGGGGTGCTTCATTGCTGGACACTTTCAAGAAAAGCTTGGACTGCCATTTGTCAGAAATGGTATAGGGTCTCCTGCTTGAGTGGGGGGTTGGACTAGATGACCTATAAGGTCCCTTCCAACTCTGTTAATCTGTTAGCCCTCAAAAGCTATGCTAACATTGAGAGCTGCCACAGACCCAGAGTAATGACACTGTGAAAAATCAACGGGCTCTGAGATTTGTATCAATCAAGATCAATGTTTGCTTCTTAACCATACAAAGAATAATGAAAGCATGAAGATGTGTATAAAAATGTCGACATTTATAAAGACCTGCATCCCAACTCCTGCCAGGCCAAGTTCATTTGCAAAGCTGCTCCACAAGTCTGGGAACCAATATTACTTGAGCCAATAATTTGGGTCATTAATAAGGTGCTAATTAACAGGTGGCAGAGATCTTTGAGGCACAGGCAGTTTTACAATAAAAGAGAACGACACCCATTCTCAGGAAGAGTATTTAAGCTTTCAGTGTCCAAAAAAGGCACGGGGAAACCACACGGCTAATGTAGCCAAGATAACCAAATGTACTTATCTATTTGGTCTTCAGATATTAAGCTGGACTTGGAAATGGCTTTATTTTTTGTTTGACATCCCTTCAAAATTCTTGCAATATTCAGTAAGGTTGGACTAAAAGAAACAGCACTAGAATTAGGCACTAGGGGGCAGCAATGGCACTCGGTGTGCATAAGAATTGCAAAATTCAGGACTTTTCCTTGGATTTTGGCATTCCTAGAAATCTCAGCGTGGGGTTCATTGTTCTGAGGAAGCTCAGAGACAAACACACCGCCTGGAGTCCTCAGCCATTGGGCTGCTGGCCCATTTCACCCCCGTCTCCTTTCCAGGGACTTTCAGAGTTTCAAGTCAAGGCCATCATCACTTCCCAAAGACAACATGGCAGAACTTTTAACTTGCTCCCAGTCAAAATGACTCAGACAGAAATCTCAAAGGCAGCCCAGTCACTAAAAAGAATAATAATCTGATGTTTATAGAATGTTGGGCTAAAATTAAGAACAGGACGTGAGAGCAGCCTTCCAATATCTGAGGGGCTGCCACAAAGAGGAGGGGGTCAACCTATTCTCTCAAACACCTGGAGCCACCGGTGGAAACTCATCAAGTGGGGGAAATGCCCTGGAACTAAGGAGGAATTTCCTGATAGTGAGAACAATTAATCAGAGGACCACCTTGCCCCCAGAGGTTGTGGGTGCTCCATCACGGGAGGCTTTTTTTAAGGAGAGATTGGACAGCCATTTGTCTAAAAGGATATAGGGCAGTGACAGGCAAGACCGAGTGCCCAAACTTCAACCCAAAACCCACTTATTTATCGCAAAGTGCCAACACAGCAATTTAACCTGAATACTGAAGTTTTACTACCTAAAATAATGATAAACAAGGCAGAGTTCAGCTAATTGTTCTAAGAAAAACATGATAAATGCACTTTTTTGCCCCTTCATTTTTTTCCTGCTTTTGAAATATTACATTTAGCAACAATAAAAAAGAAAAACTTTTGTAATTGCATTTTTCTTTCCCTCCCTCTCTCTCTTCCTCCCTCTCTCTCTCCTCCTCTCTCTCTTCCCCCCCCCTCTCTTTCTCTTTCCCAGGAGAAACCCGATGGAGCTGGGCTGGGGTGATGGTGCATGTGCCCACAGACAGGGCTCTGTGTGCCACCTCTGGCACGCGTGCCATAGGTTCGCCACCAGGGATATAGGGTCTTCTGTTTCAGCAGTGGGTTTGACTAGAAGACCTCCAGGGTCCCTCCCAACTTTGTTATTCTGTGTTTTCAGGTGTTACTATTCTTAGATTGGTCTCATCACAGTAGGAAGGATTCGCTTTCCATTAATTGGGGAACATCCTCACAGCAATGCCTGTTTTCTGTGGCAGCTGCCCAATCCGCCCACCACAGAAATGAAGCAGGAGAGAAAGGAAGGAGGCACGTGGGTCGAGTTCGCTGCATGACCTCTGTACCTTCAGATTGACTTTCCTCAGCTAGCCGGAGCTGTATCTATGGTTGTCCTTGAAGATACGTCTGTAGCTGATCTGAAGGGTGCCTGGCTTTCCAGATGTTCCATGGGATTCCACATCTGGCCCTCCGTAGCTCAGCAGGAGGGAATCTGGAAGCCGTACTTCAGAACATCTGAAAACCGACTCCCAGTTACGGATTCTTTTACTTGGTGCCAAAGCAGCCCTTTCTTGGCTGGCTGGCGTTACAAACAGGCAGGCTGATCTCTCTGTGTGTCTGAACGGGCCACACGGGTCAAGGGCAGGTAGGCCTTCAATTCGACTGCAGCCATAGTGCACTCACAACGGTAGGCTTGTTCCTGGTGTGATGCAGAGGATCAGGTTGTCAACATGCAAATGCTGCCAGAGAACAAAAGCTGATCAAGGCAGGATGTTCTGTTTCCACCGCCTGGATAATAGCAGTCTCAGAAAAGAGAAATCGGATCAGGCACCCGTTCTCCTGTTGCTGCTGCTGAGCATCCAGTCCCAGATGAATAATGGCCTGTCTCTTTTTTCAGGAGAGGAGAACTCTTCCGAGGCAGGGCAATCAGTCCTCAAAGCATTAAAAATGCAAACCTTGCTGCTTTCTTGTGGCTCCTCTTCCTCTCATCTCAGGTTATCCATCCCAAGCAGAGCAGCACAGGTAAATTCCTTGGAGCGAAGCCCCCCTGGCAGGAGCATATCTCGCATCTAGGCAAATCTGCAAGTGAAGACAAAGAGCTCCATCTTTTATTGTGGCTTAAACAAAAGCCATGGCTACCTACCTGGATCTCAGCCGCAGGCCAAACCACCTGGTTCATCTCACCTGAATCAAAGGAGCCCCTTTTTAACTGCCTCTTGTTACGAGGCCTTTGACAACATGCCCAGGACATCCTAGAGATATAAACCAGAAAGATAATATTCCCTTGGGACAATCTGAGCTGTAAATTACCTAAATTAAGATCTTCCTGTGGCATTTATAGCAGGAGAAGCTTCCTTCACGGATGCGGAATAGGTCAGGGCAAGCACATCCTTGCAGCTGGAGAAAGCTTGATGGTGAGGCCATGTGGTCAAAAATGGCCAGCAGGATCAAAAGATCTTCCGAGGTCTGAGACAGCTGCACCACCTCCCCAATATCTCCTTGTTTAGGAAGAGGTTATGGAGATATCTGGATGCTGCTGCTGAGTATTTGGCTTACAAAAAATAGGTTGCAGAGTTGAGAATAGAATAGAATAGAAGAATAGAATAGAATAGAATAGAATAGAATAGAAGAGAAGAGAAGAGAAGAGAAGAGAAGAGAAGAGAAGAGAAGAGAAGAGAACACTTTATTGGCCAAGTATGATTGGACACACAAGGAATTTATCTTGGTGCATAAGCTCTCAGTGTACATAAAAGAAAAGATGCGTTTTTTTTAGAGATATATAGAGATAAAGGCAGTGGTGGGATTTGTTGGAAGAAATCATTAAGGCAGACAACCGGTTGTTAAATTATTTGAATCCCACCACTGGATAGAGGTAGTAGATAATGATTAATAATGAATCTGTAATGCATTTCAACAATGATCTTTAAGAACATTCTCAAATAATTAAAGATAATAATTAAGAACATCCACATTTGGGGGATTCTTCAGTTTTTGAGTGCCCAGGTTTCATGATCTTCTGTCAAAACTACAGGCAGAAGAAATGTGGGTAATAGAACATATTCCGTTGGTTCTCCATCTTCCCCTGGATTTGGATAATGCCGTAAATTTGGCCGGGGGGAAAAAATTCACTTGTGGTCTCAGTAAAAAAACAAAACCAGGATCCCTTGCGCTAATTTATCATTTCAGTATTCTGGATTTTTAACCTCTGCAGGTGCCTAGAGCCCAAGACCAAACTTACTTTAAGTAGGTAGAGATACAATTATGGCTGTAAATAATTTATCCTGAGAATGCCCATTGTATATTAAATTTCACAACCCTATTTTATCAAAGACATTCTGTGTGTTCAGGTTTCTAATCCCTTTTAATTTGCATTCTAAATTGTATCACACCAATTTCTCATCAATGGAGGATGAGATTGATCTATTTTTTTTTTTTTTACAGATTTTGTGATTCTCATAGCTGCTCCAGGATTTACTTACTATTGTCCTCCCTTTTCAAGGAGTCATAAGTACGCTTCCACCTACGAAATGTATAAAATTGGGGAGACTTTATCTCCAATGAATTTTCACTGAGATAAAATATATGTTAGATTTCTTATCTCCTATCTTACTGGTAGTGTAGACTGATGCTTTAAAAAAAACCTCTTACCTTCTAGTATCAAGAAGGGTTACTTGTATATTACAGTTTTTTTTCCAAGCTATGAGATTATCCTTATTTATGTTCCAGTTGTAGACCTGCTGTCTTGATAAATACAGATACTAAGATTTTAACAGTAACCATAGACTGCCTTTTAGATCATTCTTTAATCCATTTTGCATCTTATGAAACAAATTTTGAACATGCTACCAGTTCATAGGGATGGAGCAGAGATTCTTGAATTACAGAGAATCAAGACTCAGCCTGAAGTAGGAAACTGATGGGAAACCGGAATAAAACGCAGCGACTGGGTCTCTGTAGGAGCTTGTATTGTGCTCTGTTTCAAGGCAGATAATGATCTTATTACAGGTTCCAATTACCTGCCTTTAACCTTAATAATTATAAATGATAATACTTTTCTTGGTATCCGTTCAGCTCAGGCTAGATTTACAGCAATGTCAAGATTCTGATAATATTAATAGGAGACTAAATGTAATTTTTAAAAATATACTTTTATTATTTTAACAAACAATATCAGGTAACTACATTAATCCAAGATACATATATAGAGGAAAAAAACCCTAAAGAAATAAAAATACAAAAGGTACATGCTGTAAAGGGAATGGCAGGGAAAATCGTTTCATGGTTCATTTGAACCAGGTTGAAACTTGGGGCCAATTCTTATGTAAAATGTAGAGGTAGATTTTTCCCATTGATATTCAAATCTCTAATTCATTCTTTAACTAATTAATCAAAGTATCCAGCTATTTAAAGCATGGAAGATGTTAAAGATTAGGAGCCAGTATTTATCTCCATCCTTTCTGAACTTCCAAGATACAGTAAGCTGTAAATACAAATTTGTGATAACGGAAACTGATTTCTTCATCTCAGGGGTGTGTAGGCCAAACATACCGCAAAGCCTAATGTTCATACAGTTGTGTCTTTCCAGTTTCAGACAATGTTTTAATAGGTTTAAGTAAGATCGAATTAATTGTTTTAGTTAAAAACTATGAAAATATTTTTTCAGCTTTGGTATCTCCATTGGCACCTCTATGTACTTTTAATTATGATACCCTTAATCCTAGACTTTTTATAATTATGTACAAATATAGAAATAAATATTTAATATGTACAGAATCAAATGACGGATAATGAAATTGGCAATTTTAAGGAAGAATAACCACAACTAATTTTCCCACTAATGAGAAAGAATGACCCAAAGAGTTTTGATCGGCCATAGACGAGGGTCACGATTACATTGCCAATTTCTAATTCTAACTTTTATCATTATTATTCCCAAGTGTCTAAATCTACTTGGGCTGTTATTAATCTATCTGATTTCAGGAAAGATTTTTGCTTTCACCAAGAACTACCCTCTTCTTCCTCTGTCCAGGGACGCTAACAAGCCTACGGAAGACAACGGCCCTGGGGTCAGAAAGTCAAGATGTATGAAAAAATGGCTTTATTTGTGGCTGCCATCTTGACTTTTCTGAACCCCCCCCCCCGCCTTTCTTGTAATCTTGGGCTGAGCCAAGATTTTGTTTTCTGAACATTTTGGGTGGTGGGGAAGGGGATCAGAAAGGAGTGACTGCCGAAGGCTGAGCTTCAACTCTTTCCTCAGCTAAAGAAGAGGAGGGGAAAAAGGAAAGGAAAGAACAGCTCTGACGTGTGTCATGCTTGTGGGGAGGCCCCATTTACCCCTAACTAGTGAGATATAAAACCCCCCAATCAACGCTTAGGCGGCTTTTCCCAGCTGCTGGCTTGCCCTGAGTCTGAGCTGGGTTGAGACACCGTCTCTCCATCTCCTCCAGTCAGCAGAAAACAATACTGGCGTAAAACTGGCACTCTGCTCCGTTGCCAGTCCTGTCCTGTTTTCCTTGCGTCTGCTTGAAAACACCGATGAGTTGGGGCAGTGGGGGATGAACAAAAGCCACCCCCGCTTATCCTTCCATTGTTTCACTACTCCAGCCTTGAGCTGACGGTCAGGACGATTAGCCAGCGGAAGGGCTTTCCTCCTGGACTGGTGGTGGCTCCATCGCTGGAGGTTTCCAAGAAGAGACTGGCAGCCGCTTGTCTGGAATGGTAGAGTGTCTCCTGCCATGGGCTGGGGGTGGGACTGGGAGACCTCCAAGGACCCTTCCAGCCTTATGATTCTATGCAATTCTATATAACCTGTAGGGGACACAGCTCTTCTGGCCACAGAGCTCCTCTTTATTCGGCTCTTTAAGGGCAGAAGAGCAGAACTGAGCCAGCTCATCAAGGATAGGAAGGGCCAAGTCGTCTGAAACGGCCAATAAACCCCAACCCTGATCCTCTCCATAACTGGTCAGTGGCCTCATCTCCAGCATAAGGGATGGCAGAGACTCCCAGATGTTATACACCTTGAGGCAGCTGTTGAATAGTCTTGGCTTAAGGCGGAAGCGTTGGTTGTCGCCTGGCGCAGGGAAGGCTCACTTAAAGCTGCCTCGGTCAAAGGCTGGGGGTGGCATGAAGGCGATGCCCACGGGACACGGAGAGGGACGATGGGGCAGGTCTCCTGCTGGCCCAGTAGAAACCTGAACAAATCTGGTGAACTGTTACAGGTGGTCCTTCACTTATAACCATTCGTTTAGTGAAAATTACAGTGACTTATGACTGTTTTTCACGCTTACTACCATTGCAACATCCCCATGGTCAACTTGATCAAAATTTGGATGCTTGGCAAACTGACTCATATTTATGACGGCCGCATAGTCCCAGGGTCATGTGATCCCCTTTTGCGACCTTCTGACAAGCAAAGTCAATGGGGAACCAGATTCACTTAACAACCATGTTATTAACCGAACAACTGCTGTGATTTACCGGTACTTAACAACTGTGGGAAGGAAGGTTGTAACATAGGGCAAAACTCACTTAACAACTGTCTCGCTTAGCAACTGAAAGTTTGCGCTCCATTGTGGTCTTTAGTCAAGGAACACCTGGATATGGTCATTGACTAAATCAGACTAGCGGAGTGATTAAATTAATGCCAAGCCATGCCTTTTCTGCTTCCTTCCCTTATCTCCAAGTTCTTTGAAACCATTTTCCTGCTCCCTCTGCTTCAGTCAACCTCAGGCGGGATCTGGACTCTACGCTCTGAGTCCGTTTCCCCTGCTGACCCTCATGGATGACTTTAATTCTCCAGGGTAAAATCCTGGTCTGAACAGGCTGCGCTAACATTTTGCTTTCAGGGTTTCCTATGATTTAGGGCTGCAAATTAGAAGAAACTTCTTCAAGTGACTTAGAAACGCAAGGCTTGGGAATAAATATACAGCAGCTAACAGCTATTCCCTCATTAATCATTAAACTGGAATTCTAATAGCTCCGAGGGCCAGAATATATTTCTCTCCACGAGAAGGATCGGATAAACAGCTTAACCATTTAAAAAGTAAAAATCAAAGCTGGATTCCACACAGTTTAACAAAAGTTAATGAGAACCAACCCAAAGACAAGCTTGGAAAAATCAAACGGCAAAAAAGTTAATCTTCTTGGAATTTAACTTTTATTTCTCTCGCTGTTTGTATACTGCTGAAGATTGTTTTTTAATTATTTTTTGTCTGACAGCCAAGTTTTTTTCCTGAAGAGAATTTATATCTGTATTTCCCAGATTAGCAGATATTTTTATATTGCTTACGACGGAGCATTATTCAACCCAGACCATAATGCTATCATGGTTTATTGGACGGCTCCCAATAGAGAATGTTTAGCAGGCATATTTTTGGAACCCATTACTTACTTTTCATGCTTGTTGGATATACAAAGAACAATTTCCACAATTGTAGAACTGCTGGGGATCAGAAAGGTGAGATAAATTTGGGAATTGCTGGTGTTTTAAAATCCCCTGTTAGAAGTGAGAGGCACCATTAAAATGTGATATACAGTATGTGTATAAACTCGTGTAAAAGAAAACACTAAATCTCCTATAAAGTCCATTTACATATTTCCCAAGATGTCTACATGCCATAACATGAGGATAATGATGACCTTGGGATGCAGATCCCTGGATGCCTATGTAAATCAAAGGGAAATTCCTACTTACCCGAGGAACCATCTCACCCCAAGGGAATTCTGGGAGTTGAAGTCCACCCACCTGAAAGTGGCTGAGGCTGGGAAACACTGCTGTAGAGCAAGGAGGAACTTCCCCGCTTGCTGCTGGGAAGGGGCCTGCTGAGGACCCCATTGGCCAAGGCAGGTCCAGGAGAAGGGCCTTTTCTGCTGTGGCTCCCGTCCTCTAGATTAACATCATGCCCCTCAAGGTGAGATCTACCCCCGCTCTCCTGGACTTCCGAAAGGGTCTTAAAACCTGGCCCTGTAAATTGGCCTGGGGTCCCGCTGGGGGCATTCCATGCTGGAGGTAGTTAGTGGATTAAGAAGACCCCACCCCCTCCCAGTTGTATTTTGCTTTTTAACTTATTTAATCTTTGTCTGTCATGTTTTTATGTCTGCCTTTATGATGTTGGGAGCCTCCCAGAGTCATTTGACAATGAGATGGGCGGTAGATAAATTTATTAAATAAACACGAATGAAGGAGAATATACCTGTCCCAGGATAATGTTGCAGAATCCAATCTGGGTCGGTCACCAGTAGAGAGAATCTCCCTGAAGATGGGCTCCGGCATGAGTCCGAAAGCTCGGAAGGCAAAAACTCTGGCCCCGGTGACCGACCCAGATTGGATCCTGATTCCTGCAATGAGTTTGTTTCACTCTGTTTTGCTCCTGGCAGCTATGAGGCATGGCTTCCGAGGCTCCCTGTTTTTGTACTTTTGGGAAAAAATGGCTTGTAGCTGATGGACGGCAGCTGATTCAATGGGCAGCAATGTCGTGCAGCCCATTTGCAGCACAAGGATCTCTGGGGGACAAGCCTTGTGGAGCTGTGGGGTTGTGGCTGATGGACCAGAGAAGGGGGACAGTCCTCCCACCTCCTCAATCCTGCTCTGTTTCCAAGAGCGAGGAGACTTTCCTGCACGAGGGAGGTCTGGTCCTGAGAAGGGCAAGGAAATACAGTCCCCACACCCCCCAACCCCTACCCCCAGCCAGCCACCCCTCAGGAAATGGGCTGCTGGCAGGGAAACCTAATCTGGCCGCTGCAAGCCAGCATCAGCCGTCTGTTGGGAGGCAGGAGACGGGAGATCTGCAAGCCATCTTGCAATCTGCAAGATCGGATAAGGAAAAGAAGGATGTGCATTTCTTCTGCCTCTTCGCCAGACGCCCCACTCAGGATTGTTGGGTGGCTCCCCCAGTTTCACAAGACCTTCACCAGACCGCCAGGTTTCCACCAAAGGGAAACCAGAGAGCTGTAAACAGCCGCTGGGGGGGGAGAGAGAGAGAGAGAGAGAGAGGGAGAGGAAGGCATGTTGGGTGCAGAGAGAACTGGATGGGAGAAAGGAGGGCTGAGAATCTGAGAAACAGCCGGGATGCTGATGGGAGCAGATGGGGGTGAAAGGCTGGGAGGCTCCATTCTCCAAGCAGAAATCCTCCGCAGGACAAGGTTTCCAAACATGCCTCTCCCAGGGGCTCAGTGGGATCGGTCTAGAAGGTGGAACGGTGACCTCTTCATCGCAAAGGGCTGGGATCCCATTTCCTGCCTTCTCTTGGCAGGGGCCTTCTTGCTGTAAGGTCTCCACCTCCCCATTTTATCCTAACAGCCTTCTTATAGCCCCAGGTTATCCTTGCAACAGAAATACCTATGGCTCAAAAGCAGTTCCTCCTTGCTCTGCGGCAGTGAGTGGACTTCAACTCCCAGAGTTCCCCAGCCAGCATGAATAGCTGGGGAATTCTGGGAGTTGAGGTGCACTCATCTTAAAGTGGCTGAGGTTGAGAAATACAGTTTTAGAAGACAAAATCACAAACCCCTTGGGAAGGTTGAGCAGATTGCTGTGCCGAGCAGAGAGTTGGATCAAATAACATCTGAGGTTCCTTCCAACTTGTATATACTTTCTATGACTTTACGATTCCTGTTACCTCCAGGTTTTTAAACAATGCACAGTTTCAATTTAAACTCTGCTCTTTCAGGGTTTTTTTGGGGGGTGGGGAAGAATTACATTTTCATTAAAAACAGATTCTAAAGATGAAGCTCTTTAAGTGTCTCCTGACTTTTGAGATTCCTTCAGAATGACTTTTCTGCTTTCAATTGCCTTTCTCCAGAAAGTTACTTTAAAATTAATATGGCAGATGCTGGTATTAGTTGTGGGATAAGTGTTTGTATACAAAAGTGGTTTTGTGAGCTAATAAGTAAGAATCTGGGGAGATGTAGAGAATATGTATGAATGCAAGTGTCTAGGAAAAATGTGTGGTATGTACAGTACTTATGCGTGAGGGTGACTATGGGTGACATGAATGGAGCGTGAGGGTTTATCCTTATGTGGTATTGGATTTTTGACATTTGACTATATTGTATATATGGATTTATTCATGTAAGAGAATAACAGAGTTGGAAGGGACCTTGGAGGTCTTCTAGCCCAACTCCATGCTCAAGCAGGAGACCTTATACAATTTGAGACAGGTGGCTGTCCAGTCTCTCCTTGGAAACCTCCAGTGATGGGGCACCCACAACTTCTGAAAGGCGAACCATTCCACTGGTTAATTGTCCTCACTGTTAGGAGGCTTCTCCTTAATTCCAGGTTGGCTCTCTCCTTGATTAGTTTCCATCCATTGTTTCTTGCCTCTGGTGCTTTGGAAAATAAGTTGACCCACTCTTCCTTGTGGCAGCCCTTCAAGCATTGGAAGTCTGCTTTCAAGTCACCCCTGGTCCTTCTTTTCACTAGACGAGGTATATCCAGTTCCTGCAATCGTTCTTCATATGCTTTAGTTTCTAGGCCCCTAACCAGCTTTGTTGCTCTTCTCTGCAATCTTTCTAGAGTCTCAACCTCTTTTTTACATTGTGGAGACCAAAACTAGATGTAGTTATTCCGAATGTGGCCTTATCAAGGCATTATAACACTTCACGTGACCTTGATTCTATCCCTGTTAATGCAACCTAGGATTGTGTTGGATTTGATACATTTGTTATGTGCTGTAATGTGCCCTTAATGACTACATTAGACTTGGGCATTTTATGGCCCCGGGGTCACATCTGGCCCTTTGGCTGTCAGTCTGGCCTGCATGAGGTCAATCAGAAATTAGAAATCAAATGTAAATAGGTGTATGCATGGACACAATAAAACTGCATTGCTTTTATTTTCAAGGCGACTGCTATTTCCACCCCCACCCCCTCGAGTTTTCATGTGTGTGTGAAGGCATGCTGCACATCTTCACAACCGTCTTGGTTCAGCTCTCCAGTTACTCATGTAGCCTCTTGGGAAAATTAATTGTCCACCCCTGGACTCCATGGATAGGTTTTCTCCATGATGATCTGTTCTTAACCGGCTCCTTCAAGTCTTCCAAGGCTGCATTTATATCCCCTCTAACTGAGTCCATCTTTCTTGCTGCTAAGTCTGCTTTCCTTTCCTTTCTCTTTCCTATTAATAGCATAATTTGTTCTTAAACTCTGTGCACGATGCATTGCCACAGCTCTTCAGGTACCATAACCTCCATATTTACTTTCCTTTCTCGTTACAATATTCTCTAGTCTATCTGCAACCAACATGTGTCAAGTTTTATAAACAGAGGAACAGAAATTAGACCGTTGCTTCCAGCTGATGGTGGCTTGCTCAAAATTGAACGTGTTTTTCCCAATTAAAAATGATCCCTATTATATACCACTGCTGGGATTATTCCTGACTGCAATTGATAAATCAACTCAGTTCCACTTCCATCCGTATTTCCAGGCCTAATTCTGGAAGCGGCACAGCTGTAGTTAAGTACAATGGTAGCAGCAGGAAATTTTTATTGTCTTTATTTTACTTATCAAATGTATAGAGCCACCCATCTCACGAGCAAGTGGCTGTGGTGGCGTACAAGAAAATTAAAATAATAAATATCTAAAGTCATGATCATTTACAAATACTAAAGAGAATTTTTCCCCTTCGTGCCCACATATTCTTTAACAGAAAACAGTCAAGGCGAGTCTATCTGTCTGCCTAATCTTTGGAGGAATCAGCGTATTATGATCCTGCAGTCTGTTCAGTCTAAACAATATTTTTAAAAATCAGTCTTTTTCTTCCAGCTCAATTAAAATTAATAATGCTGACTACTGAACAAAACCAGTTAGCATCATTCTCCATATTTCAACATATGCATTATTTTTATACTCAGCCGTACTTATCCGCTGCCTAGAAGAAAAGCGAGACATTCAAAAGCAGGAAGCATTAAAAAAATATTGTCTATTGTTACATCTTAGTGTTGAAAGCAATGATTTCACCGTTTTTATCTGGATTTTATTCATAAGACCCATTGTGAAAACAATGAGTAGCTCATACAAAAATGCAAGTACAATTTTAATAACCATAAACTGCAACTCCATTTATAGCTGGTATAGTCTATAGCCTTTTTTGTACAAATAAAATCAATTAATCGTAAATCTACACGTGGTGTTTTACTAACCTAAATTTACATTAAGCCTCAGGGGCTCTATTAGCTAAAGAAATCATTTTAATAATTTTACAATCTATTGTTGTGGACATACCTTATTATTTTATTAAATATATTTTAAAACCCTGTGGACAGAATACAAGATTTTGAAATAAATACAACTGACTACATCTATGACGTAGAAGTACCCAATCAAACCATGTTTGGTCTTGGTTAAAAAAAGTCAAGATGGCAGCTGAGATGGCCTGGTTGAAATTCCACAGGCTGGCATCTTGCCTTTTGTGACCATACCTTGTGGGCAGCCCTGGCCTTGACGCTACCGTCAATCAAAAGAAACGTCCCTGCTTCTCGAAATAGCTAGGATTCTACAAATGGACCAAAGCAGACATATATCACTATAATCAACATTTCAGCCATTCTTGAAGAGTGAATTAAATCCTATTTACTGGCCATGTCCGTTATCTCTGCTGTGCCGCTACTTAAATGTTTGGCGATCACCATGAAATAACCCACAATGGCTTCTATTACAAAAATTAAGTTAGTGACAACAACAACAAAACCCTTAGATACAATATCAGATGAAAATACCACCAAAATCACTGTATAAGTAAACAGAAATTAAACACAAAATGATGCCATCAGATCCAGACAACCTTCACATGCCTTCCTTATATAAATACCACATTGCAAAAAAAACCAAAACAAAACCCCACAACCCCAACCCTGCACCACAGTCCAATAAAGTATAATCCAACAGTTGAATCCTCCCCAAAGTTGGGGAAAAGCCAAGAAAAGATAACAAGCAAAACCATCAAGATCCCTCCCAGATTAAAAAGAAGAAGAAGAAAGAAAATGAAAGAAGCGTTTGATTTTTGTGGGAGAAACACTGCATGTGTGTCCGTCTGTCTGTCTGTGTGTGAGTGAGTATGTGTGGGTGTAGAAGAAGAAAATGAGTGGTGTGTGAGAAAACATGAATGTGTGTGTGTGTGTGTGTGTGTGTGAGGGTGTGTGTATGTGTCAGAAAGAGAGAAAGATCTGAATGTTTGAGTCTGGAGTGTGAGTTTGTCTCTGAATGACGTGTGTCGAATTGTCTGTGTGCAAAAGAGAGAAAGTGTGAGGAGGAGGGAGGGAGCAGGGGTGCTTTGGGGGAGAAAAATTCAGAGGGAAAGGGAGAAGAGGGGGAGATCAAAGTTTGTTGGTTAACGTCTTCTTTTAGGCTCACCGGGTGTCTGAACAGGGAAAGAAGAGCATGGACAAGGCAGGGAAAGGTGGGAGTTGTTCACCTTTTTTGGCACCTATCACAAAAATTACAGGGGAAAAAAACCTGGGAAAAAAGGTACCCAGGTTTACTTGTATATGAAATTACTTTTTCCACCCTGAGAAAGATGTATTTTGCAGTCGGGAGATTTTTTTTCCAGTGAATCTCTGTTTTAAGGAACACATGCTAGTGATCATATGGACTGGATGGCTGCTTCATGGGAAGAAGAAGGGCCTTTCTGAAACTTCATCAAAGTGGAGCGACCCTTTGAAACTTCCCACAGTCTCACAATGTATGGAAATGTTCAAGTCGACCAAGTAAATACCCATGGACATGATTAACGGAATCAGGGAAACAATACCAGGAATCCTTAAATTGCTTTTATAATATGGTGTTCCTTCCATTCCAATGATTGCATTAGAAGAACCTATCAACCCCACAAGCCGGCTGCATATGCCCTGGCTTTGACCAAATTAAGATTCCACAATCATTATAATGATCATCATTTACTGATGTGAAAGAATGCATATACAAATTCATAATAGTTTAATGGATTTTATTTTACATTCAATTCATGTTGACGCTTCATATTGTAATGGAAATCCAACCGTTAAATCTGGAAAATTAGAATAAACTGAAAGATCTGCAGAAATTGATTACAATAAATTTGAGATATTTATTTATTGTTAAATTTCTACACTGCCTGTTTCACCTATGGAAGGTTTGCACCAACGTCATAAAACCATATAAATACATGAATAAAAACATACCTTAAAAACCACGTTAAAAACAAGTTAAAACTTACGTTCATTTGAAGTACTTTGGTTCATAAATGGACCAGTTCACCTAACTGAAGGTTACAAACAGACAAACAGAAACAAGAGTTTTAGTAATATATTAGTAATAGATTGAGCTTTGTATGTTGTATGCTCACAGCTGCTGTGTCTTTAACTCACCTGGTTAAGCAAGCTGTGGGAATACAAACATTGTATAATAAGTTGGCCAGACACCAGGAAATGTCTTCAGTGTCCCAAGATAAATAGCATTTTTCTCACCCTCAAGATGAACTCTTCTCCCGTTATCCTGGTCTTCAGAATCACCTTCCTTTTATTTTTGAGCAACTCTAAAGACTTTGTTGTTGTTGTTGTTGCTGACGATTGCGACATCCTTGCCAAATCCTAGCTCATTCCAAACACAAGTCTTCCTTGACATCCCCTTTCCAGACTTTCCTCTGTTCACCTCCTACATCGGGGGTGGGGAACTATGGCTCCTGGATGACACGTGGACTTCAACTCCCAGAATTCCCGAGCCAGCAATTGAAGTCCACAGGTCATCAAGGGGCCATAGTTCCCCACCCCTATCCTACATGGATAGGATCAGAATGTTCTTTGGCTTTTTCTCACTCATACTGGCTCTTCTGGTGTCTTTCATTTTATCCTTATGAGAAATATTTCTCATTAGTTTCTGGAATTCTCTTACTTACCCAGTTCTTCTGCCATGGACTCTCAACTCTCACCAGCCTGAAATTTGCTTTTTGGACTTCCAAAGTCTGACCACAAATTCTCAGTCCCAGGAAACTCCTGCATTGGGTGGTTCCTTTCCCTCAACCTTCTTTCCTGCACTTCTCAGTGGTCTCTATGTCCATCCTTTGGTCCCTTCCTCCATCTTCTTCAGGCAGCATCAGAAAAGAGAGAGGGGATTTTTGGAGAGCCTGTGTGTGTTGGCAGAATTTATCTCCCAGCAATTTGCATGGTAATTTAAGACCCCCGTCATGATTATTTCATGCTTCCTGGAAAGGCCTGCAATTTATAAATTTGTGGTCAAGCGCTCCAGTGTTTTTATCCCTTCCCTTGCAAGAGTTGGAGCCGGGGAGGTGAGAATCAAGGAGCCTCGGATCAGAATGAATCACTCAGGAAACACAGACCAGCTGGAAGGTCCAAGGAATGGCCTGCAAAAGGAGAGAAAGGAAACTCAGAGTCTGAATCTAAATACTCCTATCAGGTTCCTGGCTTGTTAAAACATTTCTTCATATTTTGCAGTTACTTGATTCTGTAATAAAGCATCTTATAGGAAACGGGTGAAACTGTCGACTTCCAGAAAGAGAGGTTATTGCGAGGGGCAATTAGTGATACCTCCGCATTTTAATTCCACCTATTCAGCAGTGCCATATGGGTTGCAATCCTGAGTAGGTTTTTCAAAATTTATGGTGTCCTAGGAGGATTTTACGCAGCTGTCATAGCAGTCAACTCCAAGCTAAATCTGTCTCGGAGTCAAGCCCCAGCTGCAGGCCTTGGACTAATATATCCAATATGTCTGCCTCCATCCAAAGTTTAACAAGCTTTGTTTCAACAAAAATTATAGTCTGACTATCAAAATATACATTACATAGAGAGGAAAGCAAACATTTCTAAATGCACAAACCAAAAGCAGAAATTGCACACCGTTGGTTCAATAGTAGAAGGAAATCACTTTCAGTAGATCAAACCAAACTCTAGTATACACAAATTATTCTACTGTGTCAATAATCATTTAATCTCTTGTGATCTCCTTCTTTGGATTACTGCATGGGACATTCTGACATGATTTTCCCCCTCTCGCTTCTACCTCTACTAAGGTCCAGCTTGGTCAGTTCTGTGGGTTATTGGCTGGAGAGTTAGTCTGCTCTGATGGTGAACGGGGAACCTTTGAATCAGAATCCGCTAACAAGGATGTTCAGAGAAGCCGAGTTTATGCAACCCAACAGAACTGAATACAATAATACTACATTTATTTCAGAAAAAGGCACCTCAATATGTTGTCTTTCTTGAATTTTTTTTCCCTAACAGACTAAACCTTCAGATTCGGTACGATGCAATTACTTTCTCTTATTCCTAAATTACTCAAGTCTTCCCAGCCATTTTTTCTTCCAGAATGAGCGTTCTTATAACACTAAGGGGGATAAACTCCTTTTTATGTCTTGATGCTGCTATCTGGAAGGAGGGATAATTTAAAGCCCTCTTGGTGGGCCCCTTCTGTGTAAGAAACGGTTAGGACAGGCAGCCACTGAGGCAGCCTGAACCTCCCTTCACCCCAGCCCTGGCAAAACAGGAAGAGGCTTTGAAAGAGAGAAATAGGCAGCTTCGTAGACCTCCCTTGCCTCAATCCGGATAGCTGTGCATCAGGCAGACTTCATCTGGAGGCATTCAGGGGAGGGATTCCAAGGGAAGGCCAAATTCCTAAGGATGTTTTCCAGAAAAAAAGAAAGTCGTATGTGTTAAAATATAAGAAAGCAACAATTGTACACACAGAATTCTAAATAAATTGTCAGTCTAGCTCAGTGTTTCTGAATCTTGGCTACTTTAAGGTGTGTGGACGTCTACCCCACAATTCCCCAGGCAGCAGTGCTGGCTGGGCAACTATGGGAGTTGATATCCACACGACTTAAAATGGCCAAGGCTGAGAAATAGGGACTAGCTAAGCAAACTCCTTTTTGAATCAGCTTTTGGGTTTCTGCATGAGTTCATACAGCTTGGAAGAATGCCCTGAGCTGAGCCAGAAAATTAAAAAATATTCCAGTGGCTACTTTCCTCGTGACTTTTAGTGAAAAGATAAAGGTGCAGACTACTTTTTCTCATTTGCAGTTTGCTAGACTTGGGATGGTTTGAGCACATTTCCCCCTTTTCCCTTTGGAGAAACTCAATTCCATGTATTCATGGAATACATGGTTAGATGCTGTAGGGGGCGCTGTTGTGCCATTCCAGGAACTGGCTCTGAATCTTTCCGAAGTTGTTCAAGTGCGGAGACTTGGGCAAGATCTCTCCTTAGGCTGCCGGCTCTCCCCGAGGAAGGAGACTTGGTTTCCCCTCTCTACTCAGAGGCCCTTCCGCCTCCCTTTCCCCCCCAAACGATTTCCTTCAAATGAAGTCTTCAGCTGGCTGTCAATCAACAGGCCTCCAGTGTCCCCAACTACTTCCACCCCTGTGATAGTCCAATCCCCGGCTATTATTCCGATTCTCTCTTCATTTTGCCCCCCCCTCCTCTTCCCTTTGTGCTTATCCTGGCCATTCATTTATTTCTGCATGTGGCTCCTGAGCAAATACATATCGTTTATTATTTGAATGTTTTATTGAGTTGGGCTCAACTTTTAATCAATTCTATATATAATAAAGGAGAAGATTTGTAGCCCAGGGTTGAAATGAGGAGTCCTCGGTGCTCTGAGCTTGGTGGTTTTCTTGCAGACATTGCGTTACTCTTAACTAAGTAACATCATCAGTGGCTAGTGTCATCAACAAGACTAGCACTGATGATATTACCTAGTTTGGTAATGAAACGTCTGCAAGAAAAGCTCAGAGAGCACCAAGGACCCTCAATTCTCGACAAGGCATCTCATCAACCTTGGGATTGTCTACCTGAAAAGGGAAAGCCTGAAGGGTCACCTTTGCAGCTAGATATTGGTACTCTGCATATTCTGAGAATCAGGGTCCACTCCAAAGCCCCTTATATGAACCAAGGGGAAGCATTATTTAGCAGACCCCAACATCTCAAGTGGGATGGGAGATGCATCTGCTTGGAGTATGGAAGCTAGAGAACATCTGAAGGTGAATCTGGTGAGATTCAGGCAGAAGACATCAGGCATAAGGTAAAGGGCTCAGGAGACGACTTTAAACCTTTAAATTCAGCCCAAAGGTGCTTTTTCAAGAGGCAACTGGACTTTCTGTTTTTTCTTTGAAGATGTTTCGCTTCGCATCCAAGAAGCTTCTTCAGCTTTAAATTCAACATTTTAAAAAATCCTATCTTCAGATGCATGTCAGCCAAGCCCCATTTCCTTTCTCTGAGCTCAGTCTAAAAGGGAGGATTATTTTTGTTACTGAAGAAGCATTTAAACTTATGAATTGCAGGTAAAATCCTCTCTTTCTTTTCTTTGGTAAGATTCTTCAGGCACGATATCTGCTCCAGCCACATTTCTTACACATTTATTTATTTTAAATGTTGGCATGCTGCCCATTTCCTTAACAGGTCAGGACGGCTTGCAGAAATGCAATTAAAGCCACAGAAATATCATTACAGTAAAAACAACCTTAAAACTTTATTAAAGCAATAAAACAATGCACTTTAAATAATTAAATTTTAAACAGTTTAAATGGTTAAAAGGCCTGAGTAAGCAAAGTAATATATTCTAAGCCCACTGGAGCTGGGCGGCCAACACATTTAATTAATTAAATAAATAAATAACGAAGAGAGGGCTTCCTTCAGTTCCAGCGGCATCTTTCCTACCACGTGGCCATAGAAAAATCAGAATTAACCACCAGTACTAAAAGTACCCCTAGCAGATGCCATACCAAGTGTCCACTGATGACCAAAGGGTGTCAGGAAGGCAGAGAACCAGCTGCTCCTCCTGCAACTGGGTGTAAAGCATTTTGCAAGCCTCCTGAGTGCCTGGAGTTGGGTTCAGAAGAGAACCATCAATTGTTTTCATGTGGGATTATGGTGGCATCTTGAGAAGGAACCACCTACCTCCTGTGGCTGCCCTCTAGGCCGGAAAAATGTCCAGGCGTGGCAGTTGAAGTCCTCAGATCTTAAAGTTGCCACGGTTGAGAAATATGGCGTTAGACCTTGATCAGGTCTCTGCTCCAGCTACGAGGCAGCTGGTTGGTGCTGGTTGACTGGTGCTAGTCAAAAGTCCTCCTTGCTATAGTCCCATAGCTGACCAGCCCCGGAGACTGGACCCAGGAGTGCCCCCAAACCCAATTCTTAAGGGGGAGAATGACAGGCGTGTCTCTAAACCTGGAGGTCCCGTCTGTGGAAGCACAAACGTCTCATCTGTCTTTGGTTTCTTCTACCACATCCAGTTCTTTGCAATCTGGAGTTATTCAGAGATGTCCTTCCCCAACCTTACAGGAAAGGGAAGCTGTAGCTGACATTTATATGGATGGGTGTCCTATTATGTTGATATACTCCTGCTCGTGAAGGCCAGGCCCACAGGAGCCTAGGGCCTTTGTGGCAGCTTACAGGACCATTCGAAGGGGGATCAGCAAAAGTTCTCCTCACCTGGCAGAGAAAATTAGGAGCAGAACCTCTGCAAAGGGGCACCTCCAACCTCACTCCCTCAACCACTCCAGGGTGCAACAGCTATGACGAGAGCTCCAGGAGGGTCACAAAAGTCACACATCCCCATCTCCCCCTCCCTATTTTTCCTAGTGCATCCTACTATTGAGAGCAGGACTAAACCACATTTACATAGGTATGCTCCTCCAATTTATTCTGCCCAATGTAAGCTCCTTCCCGTGAGGCATTTAATTTGTCTGACTTTAATGAAGACCATAGCTCAGTCTCCCGGTTCAAATTCTATCAGCCCTTCTGACATTCCACATTTTGAGGCAGGCATTTAAAGGAGAGCCATTTACCATTTGGGCTCCTAAGTCATTTGTTGTCCATTCAATTTTGCATCCTCCAGCTCTTCCTAAATGGCAGCAAATCAGTCCAAGGTTTGAGGTTCTTTGCTTCTTTTTCAGCAGGAACCCAGGTGGGTCTTCTTTGGCCTCTCCTGAATGTTCACGCAAAAGGAAGCAAAGTCTGTAGACGTTTGTGGAATAGCCCAGTGTGCAAACAGACAATGGGACGATGTTTCCGTCTGATCTCTCTGAATTCCTCTTGCCTAAATTTTAATCTCCATTTTCACAACCCCATGCACTCCTTCTGCAAGGCCGTTCAGCGGAGAGTGCATGGGGCACTTGGAAGTCCATCTCCTGTCCAGCGTTTTCCCAGCCTCCACCAGGAAGATAATGGTCTCTCTTGGCAAAGGCCCCTCCCTGCCGCCTCTAATCAGTTGTGGGATGATCTACAACAGAGAAATGTGTCTCCTTCTGTGCTACAAAGAAGGAAAGCTCGGCTCCTGTTAGGTGCGCTTTGACTCTGTGGCCATTTTTTCCCAAAATTCTTCACCAGTGAGAGGTGCTCATGTTTCAAGCCTTGTTAAACCAGTAATGACTCAACCTTTTTCTGGCACTTTGGATACTGTGGTGAACAAAGGTGCTTCATGTGTGATCTCCATCATTGTGATTCTGGGGGTTGGGGGGGGGGCTACCAAATAGGTGGACCATTTCCCAGACCAATTCTGTTTCTAAGACCCCCAAATCCTATATAAACAAATCTCTCCCCCCCACCTCTTTAATTGGTTCCCTTTTGTTTACTGCCACCTCCGTCTCCGCCTGCCAAATCCTTCAGATTGCTTAAAGTTGGATCATTGAAGGCCTATTGTTCGGACTCCCTGGACTCTCTGGTTTCAGTTCCTGGCTTCGAGGCCTGGACTCTGATTAGATTCATCTGTATTTAAGCCACTTCCATGGACTTCCTTCCCATGGCTGGGAGACCCAGCCTCTCTCTCTGCACTGGGAGAAGTGGAAGGTTCGCTCCTTCTGCTCTCTTCCAAAGGACGCGTTTGGCTTGCTGCGCAGATGCTCTTCTGGCTCCTGGCAGGTGTGCCACACCTGGCTCCCTCCTAAGGCAAAGTCATGGCTGAGAGCCCATCCAGAGGGCCTCTTCTCCTTCTTCTCCTTTGCCTGGAATGAGGCCCCTCGACCCCCTGCTTAGAACACTTTCCTGGTCCATCTTAGCAAGGGGGCTTAATAGGAAAACCATCCCTCTTTTAGATCAATGGGTCTACCCAATTTCTGCAGCGCTCGGTGAAGTTCCAGGTACCCTAACAAGACAGAAGGTTCCCATTTGTGGATAAAATTAGTCCAAACCAATTAATTCTGCTATTTTTTTCCCCTAAGAGATCAATTTTTGCATCTCCTCCCTAGAGACCAGTAGCTAGCCAGGCTTGGCTCTCTCAGAAAGGCTAAGCAGGAGTGAGGCTCCCTCTTTTTCTGCTGATGCTCTTGGGCTTCTTCCTGAAGCTTTAGCCTTTCCAGTTTCTCTCCCCCTCCCCTTTGCTTTGTCCTTGGATTCTATTCAGAGGTCATTGTAGGACATCTTAGAGGTGGCCAGCCTTGGCAAACCACTTCCGTTCTGCTGCCCAGAGGTCTCCAGGTAGATACCAGTTTCAACTTCAAGGAGACCTCACAGATTCCCACAGAATAACATTCCTCTTTACCTGCAAACTTACTCTGGTTGCTGGGTTTGCAGACTTCTAATGGGTCCATTCAGATCCCTGGGACTTTGGTTGTGTCAAAGGTCTCTAAACTCTTCTACAGGGAGCAGGAATCCTCTCCTGGCCACAGGGAAGCCCCCCAAATTAAAGCGGCCAGAGCGTAACACGCATGACCTTTCTCCCCTGAAGGCTGCAATTCTGGGCTGGTTTTCCAAAAGTGATCAGGATTTCCTCACCGAACAATTACAGTGAAATTCTTAGGAATCCCTCATCTGCTAGGACGATTCAGGATCTGGGTCATTTCCTTTCGCCCTTTCTCTTTCTCTTCTGCAGCCTGGCTGTGCTTGGGGAGGGGGGTGTTGGCTGCAGCTCCCTTCTGAAGGGCCCGTCCTTCACCTTGATGGGTGGGAAGCCTCAGCAAGGCTTCTCTTCCCAAGATCTTCCACTCTCTCGGGTCTTCTCTTCCAAAGAGTGTTTCACCTGGAGGGGCCTTTGGGTCAGATTTCCTCCTCTGCCCAAAGAAGCCATCATCCTTTCAAGCAGTGCTTCTCAACCTTGGCGGCTTTAAGATGGGTGGGCTCCCAGAATTCCCCAACCACAGAGCTGCTGGGGCATGCTGGGAGTTGAAGTCCCCCCACAAAGTGGCCGGAGGTGGGAGACGCTGCCAAGCCCTCCCTAGGGATGGAGCCAGGCAGGGCCAGAAACTCGGGCGTGGGGAAGCCGGGCTGCCCGGAGCTCTGGAGAGGATTTCCTTCCTGGCTCTGAATATAAAGGCGTCCCCCCCCCCCCAGCAGCGCCGGGCACAGCCAGCGGCTCTTCCAGCAGCCGAAGGCCGGGGGGGGGGCTGGGGGAGCCCCTTTACGGGGCCCAGGGCAGAGCGGGGCTTCCGAGGCTCCCTCCCGCCGCCCCGTCGCTCGCTCGCTCGCCCTCCCAGGCCGGGCACCCCAAGCGAGCCCTGCGCCCCGTTACCCGGCTGAGGGTCCGGACCGCAACCCCCCGGCCGCGGCCCACATTTGCCAGCCGCCCCGGCTTCCCTTCCCAAGAGGAGCTCGGCAGGGAGGGAGGGAGGGGGGCGCTGCGGCAAAGGCAGGCAAGGAGCCCCCGAAGTTCAAGCGCCGTCCGGGGCCGCCGCGGCAGCAGCAGCCGAGGGGGGCTGGGGGGGGAGCGGGGGGCTGGGCTGCCCCGCCCCCCGAGCCCCCGCCCCCGGCTCCCCCGCAGCCTCTATAGAGGCCGGCCGGGCGGAGGCCGTGCAGAGTGGTCGCCGAGCGCAGCCGAGCTCAGCCATGGACCGCCGCCCGCTCGCCCTCCTCCTGCTGCTCCTGCTCGCCGCCCTGCCCGGCACCCGCGGTGAGTGCCAGCCGCAGCCTCCGCCGGCCGGCTGCTGCTTCGGGGACCCCGGGCGGGCGCCGAGCTCTCGGGCACCGGGCTCCCCCGGGCAGGGGCTGGGCTGGCGCCTGGGGCTGCGGGCTCCCCGCCTGGAAGGGGGCGGCGGCGGCGGCGCGGGTGGACGGGAGACGGGAGGGGGCGGCAGGCAGGCAGGCCGGGCGCCTTTCCGCTGCGGCGACCCCCGAAGGGGCAGCGAGCGAGGGGAGAGACTCGGCCTGGTTGGCCCGAAGCGAAAGGGGGGCGTTGAGTCTCTTGGCAAGTGGCGGGGAGTCCCTCTGGAAATCCGGCGCTCCCCGCAAAGGGAGAGCTGGGGCGGGGGGCGGGGGGCGGGCTCTCTCTGGAGGGAAGACCCTCTCCCAGCCTTTGGGGGCTTTGAAGAGGCTCCTTCAGGGGCTCCCCTCGCCTCTAGGTGGGCCCCGGGTGGAGAGAGCCGGCTGGCAGTCCGGTGCTTCGGCTTCTCTGGGGGCTCCGGGCTTCCCGACTGCCCAGAAAGCTCCGCCGCAGCCCCTCGTCCTCTCCGCTCACGTCTGAAGGGCAGGCTGGCATCAGGCAGAGATCCCGAGTGCCCTGGGAAGAGGTGGCGTCTTCGCTCCTGAAGCCTCCAGCGCTTCTGCTGTGCAGAGGGTCCCTGCTGCGTGTGTGTGTGTGGATGGGTGGGTGGGCTCCTCTGTTTCAGAAAGTGTGGGAGCTTTCTGCCCGCCCCCTCCCCTCCAGGGAATTTTCTTCTGGGTCTCTGCTAGCATGGGAGGCAGGGAAGCCAACTGCAAACCACACACCTCTTTTGGGTGGGGATGGGGGATCTTCTGGGAGGACCAGCCTTCTGGTCAGGTCTGTTACGGACCAGATCTGGCCCTTGAGAGTCACCTTCTTCCTTCAAGGAGGCCCCTTGGATGCTTCTAAGGGAGGTTTCTATTCAGGGAATGTTCGATCTCCTCGTTTTCTCCCTTTTTACTCTTTCCCTCTCACTCTAGAGGGTACCTGCTTCCAGGGGAGGGTCTTCCAGGGTTCCCAGTCAAAGGTGGTTCAGCTTTCCAGCTGAGATTCATGTTCATTTCTGAAACACTGAGACCTTGTTCACTCAGGAGGCTCTCCGGAGGAATTGCAATTCACATCTGCACGCAAGTTACACAACTTTTCTTTGCATTTCTTGTTCTAAACGGCAGTCTGGGTTAAAATCAGGATTAAGTTCTTTCGAAGCTGCCCGCGCTCCTTCCCAAATCCTCCTCCTCCTCTATTATTTCCCAGGGATTTTGCAGCGGTGCCCTCAGGAAAGGGGCACAGCTTGAGAGCCACCTGCAAAAAGTGGAGGGACGTTTTTAGGGGTTTAAGAGAAAATATTTTTAGCAGGACAAATCAGATTTGGTTGATGTTAATGTGGAATATCAATCAGTTCTGGATTTTAGATCTACCCTTTGTAGAAGGTAGCTAAGAAACCTCCTTTGGGAGCTTGCTGTGCCCAACACTCTCTCCTCTGGACCTTCCTTCAGAGAGGCTCCCTTGTGCCAGAGGTCGCTTGTGCCTCACCTAACAAAGTTGGGGGGGAAAGCCGCAAGATTGAAAAACGGAGGCATAATATTCTCAGGGGCAGCATAAACCACTTCAGTCTGCAGATGGTTTACATCATAAAACAACCTTTAAAAATGATTCCACTTTCAATGTTATGTTATATGTGACATATATATATATATGTGTGTGTGTGTGTGTGTTTGTTTGTGTGTGTGTAAATGTCCTTTTTTGCTGAGCGCAACTGCAGAACCACAGCTTGTTACGCTAGAGAGGAATCTAGTAACTTTTCATCCTGTTCCCTGAATTATTCTGCACCTCCAGCTTCTACTAGCTACGGAGAGAGAAAGCTACACACCAGCATTGTGCGGTGCTTCAGATAAGATTCACAAGAAGGTGTTTCTGAATGTGCAGAAGAGCATATACCACAACTGTGTGTAATCATGCAAATAAACAGACCTGCTTTAATAGGTTGCACACAGATGCAGCATTTTACACACTCTTTCTCTCTCCTGCCTTTTTCCCTTCCCTCTTTGTCTTTCCTCTTGTGAAGATCTGATTAACCCTAATCTGCAAAATTAGGAATCCTGATTGCACAGGATTTCCAACCCAGCGGAGGCTATAATTATGATTAAGTTGCATGTGCTTACATCCTTAAGTTTAGACTTTCCCTGACAATGGACGAGCCTTTTTTCCAAAGGAGATTTTCCTTTTCATTAGGCATTAGGAAAAATAGCCGAATAATAATCTATCAGTAAGAAAAAAGGACTAAATATGGCCACTTTTTATTACAAGTTAATTAATTAATCCAAATTTTTTTCTGAAGAACTCAGCTTGTCCTTGAACATGGTGCTTGTGGAAAACGTGAGGTGAATTTTTGAATCCCTTGGAGCTATACAGAGGGAGCGCTTTTGACGAAAGGTGCAAGTAAGATTTGCATAAATTTTGGCACTCCAGAGCTGTGCTTCTCTCAACCTTGGCAACTTTTAAGATCTGTGGACTTCTGCTCCCAGAATTCTGAGGTCCACAGATTTTGATGTTGCGAAGGTTGAGAGAAGCAGGCTCTAGGATGTCCCATTATTTTCTGTCTGCAGTCCACTTCATGTATGAAAGACTAAATTCTTCCAATTTTTGAAAATTGTTTGCATGTCTCAAAGTTGCATTAGAGAACAAACAGAGAGAATACATTTTTTTCAACCGGGACGGACAATCAATGCTTCTCTATGGTTTTAAGAATAATTCAGTTTGGAGATCATTGTGCTGAGTCCAGTGCACCCCGTTCCTTTTGCTTCTTGGTGCTGCTCCTCTCAAGCCCAGGGGCGCAGATGGCTCAGAGAGGTATGCATGCCTTGGGGGGGGGGGAGGGCAGCGGAGGGGGAAAGAGCATCAGGTAAAACCAGCCCTCCGTGCCTGCTCCGTGACTTTTCGCACCCAGGCCACCGGTCCCTTGCATTAGCCAATTCATGTCTTTATAAGACGGAATGTTTAATGTAAAATGTTAGGTCGGATACTTTCAGTTTTTGACTTTTAAATTTTACAACTCCTTGTGCTATTAACATATTCAAATAGATTAATCGTAAAGGGGAAATAGAGGCAAGGACTAATGACTGGAAGGGGTTGAACCCATAGCAGGCTGGCGAGGTTGGGGTCCAAAAAAGCTAAAGCTCAGAACGAGGTAAGGATTTTAATTTTTTTATGTTTTTTGCTGTAAGAAGGATTTGGAGTGAAGTCTGAAATAAAAGACAAGAGGGTGGTGGGTGTAGAAGGGGAGGGAAAATAAAAATGGGGAAAGGCAGAATTGCTTTAACACTTCGTTGGCATTGCCTGACATTTTTCCCCTTGGAAGAGAAACCATGCCTGGCATGGTTGAACGAGGGCAAAACGCAGCTCCAGATCCCTCAAGGCACTGCAGGAATCCACATTTAGCAAATCCAACTCTCCAAACCAAGGAAGATGATTTATTTGCAGCCCAAGGCAGCAGATTTATCACCAGAGGGGCTTTTGCAAACCCACTTCACGGCCTGTGTTTCCCTTTTAAAGAGCGGCCCCTGGAGCCAGGCACGATATTCCCAGGGCCATTTACCATGGAATGGCTCTCTTCTCTTCCCCTGATTTAGGCCAGCACTTCTGCTCATATAGCCCAACATTGCATTGGCCTTTGCAACTCCCATCATGCCACTTGTTCACGGGAGAGTTTAGAGGAAAGTTATGAGGATGTTAAAAAAGTTTTTTGAAGCCAAGGCCAAGGCAGCTTGTTTTGGTCTCTGGTTTGGTCTCCTCCTCCCCCCCCCTTGGAAAACCGATTAGGTCAGAAAATGTCCTTTGTGACAAAATGTATTGTGCATTTTATAAGGTATCTCTCTAATAAACGTACTGGGCCCTTCTTAATAACTATTCCAGGGCACCCCTGCACATTCCTTCATAGGTGTCCAGTACAGCCCATAATGAAGTGACCTGCTTTAAGACAACCTGATCTGAACAATCCAATTTGTGTTATTTGTGCAATGCCATTATGTCGCACGCTTCTCCATCCAACGCCTGTGGCTTTTGTGGTGGGTCGCAGCCAGCTACTTCTCACATTGTAGCAACTTCTTTTACGTAGCAACAGGCTGCCTGCGCCGTAGATAACGCTTGCAAACTCAGTAATCTCTCTCGCTTGCTGGGTTGCCATATGCTATCTATTGCTTCTGTGTTTCTCTTTTATTATATATTGCATTATTGCCAAGACTTTCTGTTCACGTGGGCTCTTTTGTGCTGCTGCTGGTAGCTTTCGGCTATCATAAAGAATTCCTTCCTTCATTGACCTTAAAACGAGCGAGCTTTTCTGGCTGATAAGGGTGGAGTGGGAGTGTGTGTCTGTGTGTGTGTGTGTGGGGGGGGGGAACCAGTTATCTCCTGGTGCTGCCACGAGGCAGCCGGGAGGAAAACACTTCCAGTGCTTGTAGGAGTGAAGGAGCAGCTCCTGGGGATTCCTTGTTCAAAGAAGCCGTCTTGTAAGAGGATCCATCCTATCTTGGATGGTGAGGATTTCTGAAGCAGGAGCTGGGGAGGAGGGGGGGAAGGAAGGGGGTGAGAACTTCAAACATTCACAGCTGCTGCCCCTAAGACTTAATTGGCAGCCAGACTGACCCGCTCTGTACCTGCAGCCGATGCCGCCCTCCCTTGGCCCTTCCTCCCTGCCCAGGATGGCTCTGCCTGCATAGGTGGGGAGGGCTGTGTGTGTGTGTGTGTGTGTGTTGCATTGAGATTTCTTTCTTCTCTTGCCTGCCTTCTCATGTGGCCCCGGGGTCAAATTGTTTAGCAGGAATGACACTGGGGAGGCCAAGTGCCTTTCAGCTGCCCCCTTTATCTTGGGTAATTGCCGCCAGTCACTCGGGACAATTAGCTGGCTCCTTTTAAAAAACCCGCTAATGCCTGTTCCAGTTTCTCACCCCACTTTTGTCTCCTAAAAACCACAACCAAGAAGGAAGGGCTGGGATGGTTTGTGCAGGGTATCTGAGGCCTCTCCTTTGTTCTGCCCTGCAGGGAAACCCATCAGCCTGACTTACCGCTGCCCTTGCAGGTATTTTGAGAGCCACGTGGCCAAGTCCCAGCTCAAGCACCTGAAGATCTTGACCGTCCCCGGATGCCCCCTTCAGGTCATGTAAGTGTCTTCTTCGCACCTTGGATGCCGGTGGGAAGCTCTGGAGCCCCATCCGTCAGAACTGCAGCTCTCCCTCCCCCCCTCCCTCCCTATATTTTGAGATAAAGATTCAACGGTGGCGTTTAATTAGTCTGCAATAAAAGATATAAACTAGAATCTGAGTGGAAAAGTAGGTCAGTTTTCATTCTAGATCTGATTCTCCTCCTCCCCAGCTATTGTGAAATTTGAGGTCATTCTGTTTATTTTCAGTGATGTTTATGTTTTAAAAATGTTACTATTGCTATGATTTTTATTTTGCATTGCAGTGTTTTTAGGAAACGTGATTGTAATCTAGCTGGAAAAGAGAATGGTGTTAAGTTTAGAAAAATTGTCTTTGTATTTGAAATGGCGGAAGCAGAGACGGAGATTTGGAGTGAGTTCAGCCATCCTCTTTTTTAAAAACACCCTAATCCTCCTGCTTTTTATGAAACTCAGATGAGATCTTCCTGACTGTAAACGGACAAAATGATCAGAAAAGGGACAGGAGAAGTTTTTCTGCCCTCTTGTGGCTCCTTAGCATAAATGGTTTATGTCGTCTGGAAATTTAGGTTTAATTCATCAAGATGATTAAATTAACTGCATGGGAAATGGTCTTGATAATGGCCAATAATTGCTCAATTGCTGTCACTGTACCAGTGAAAATTTTGTATTTTATTTTGCATGCGTTTTTCCCTCATGATGAACAACGATGAGGGTTTGTGGTTAACATCTCTAATATTTCCTCTCTTTTGCTCTTTTTTTGCTTTTGCCAATGTAAAAACAGAGTAAACGATGCTTCTCTGATCTAGCTAGTTTACATGTTAAAGGTAAAGGTTCCCCTAGCACAAATGTGCTAGTCGTTCCCGACTCTAGGGGGTGGTGCTCATCTCCGTTTCAAAGCTGAAGAGCCAGCGAAGACTGTCCGAAGACGTCTCCATGGTCATGTGGCCAGCATGACTCAAAGCCAAAGGCGCATGGAACGCTGTTACCTTCCCACCAAAGGTGGTCCCTATTTTACTACTTGCATTTTTTACGTGCTTTTGAACTGCTAGGTTGGCAGAAGCTGGGAAAAGTAATAGGAGCTCACCCCGTTACGCGGCACTAGGGATTCGAACAGCTGAACTGCCGACCTTCTGATCGACAAGCTCAGCACTTTAACACTGAGCCACAGGGTCCCTACTTACATGTTAATCCTTGGTAATATCAGTTGAATGCTTCATTTATGCTTCAACGTGTATTTTATATGAAACTGATTCTTTTTAAGGGAAAAAAAGGAACAAGAAATAAACTTGATTAAGGCATATTTATTATTAATTATTATTTATTAATCAAATTTCTATACCGCTCTACTCCCGAAGGACTCAGGGCGATGAACAGCCAAGATAAAATACAAATAATACAAATATTAAAAAAATCCCTTAAAATTATTAAATATTTTGGCCGAAACACAGATTAAAACACCCAATTTATAAAATCACAAATTAAAAATTTAAAAAAGGAGAGTTAGGCCAGGCCAGCCTGCTGAAATAAAAAAGTTTTGAGAGCACGATGAAACGTGCGCAGATCTGGGATCCTCCATATCTCCGGGGGGAGCTCGTTCCAGATTGTAGGTGTCCCCACAGAGAAGGCTCTCCCCCTGGGGGCCGCCAGTCGACACTGTTTGGCCGACGGCACCCTGAGGAACCCCTCTCTATGGGAGCGTACTGGTCGGTGAGAGGCTATTGGTAGCAGAAGGCGGTCTCATAAATACCCCAGTCTGATGCCATGGAGCGCTCTAAAGGTGGTAACCAAAACCTTGAAGCGCACCCGGAAGACCACCGGGAGCCAGTGCAGCTCGCGCAGGAGGGGGGTCACATGGGAGCGCCACGTCGCTCCCATAACTACCCGCGCGGCCGCATTCTGGACCAGCTGGAGCCTCTGGGTGCTCCTCAAGGGGAGCCCCATGTAGAGAGCATTGCAGTAGTCCAGGCGGGAAGTGACGAGGGCATGAGTGACCGTATTTAACGAGTCCCGATCCAGAAAGGGACGCAACTGGCAAATCAGGAGGACCTGATAAAAAGTCCCCCTGGCCACGGCCGTCATGTGCTTTTCTAAAGACAGCCGTGAGTCCAGGAGGACACCCAAGTTGCGAACCCTCTCCATGGGGGCCAATGACTCGCCCCCAATAGTCAGTGATGGCACCAACTGACTATATCGGGATGTCGGAAACCACAGCCACTCGGTTTTGGATGGGTTGAGCCTGAGTCTGTTTCTCCCTATCCAGATCCGCACGGCCTCCAGGCACCGGGACATCACTTCAAGGGCATCATTGGGGTGGTCCGGAGTGGAGATGTACAGCTGAGTATCATCAGCGTACTGATGGTACTTCACCCCGAAACCGCAGATGATCTCATCCAGCGGCTTCACATAAATGTTGAACAGAAGGGGCGAAAGGACCGACCCTTGTGGCACCCCACATACAAGGGGCCTTGGGGTCGACCTCTGTCCCCCTGCCAACACAGACTGCAACCGGTCGGAGAGAAAGGAGGAGAACCACCGTAGGACGGTGCCCCTCACCCCTAACTCCTCTAGCCGGTGCAGCACGATACCATGGTCGATGGTATCAAAAGCCGTTGAGAGGTCTAATAGGACCAGGACAGAGGAACAACCCCTGTCCCGAGCCCTCCAGAGATCATCAACCAATGCGACCAATGCCGTTTCCGTGCTGTACCCAGGCCTGAAGCCCGACTGGAACGGATCCATATTGGAATGCAGCCTTTAGAATCTGATTTCATGAAGTTGATCGTGACTGGCAGCCCCATTTTTCTCACAACCACTGCCTCCCTCCCATGTTTCCCCGGTGGGCAAATCTTTCTATTTTTAGAGGCCTCCAGGAAGACTCTTAAGACTTGTTTTCTATTAGCTTTTATCTTGTGGGTTCTTGATTCAGTTGTATTTGCTGCTATTTTCTATCTTATTGTATTTTGCTGTTTATATTTTGATTTTGTTTTATTTTTCATTTATAATTCTCCGTTTGTAAACCATCCTGGGTCTTCTGGGAAATAAAAATGATGCAGCTATAAAAACAAATCCATAAGTACTTGCATCTGTTGGGTGAAGAGTTTTATGCCTCAGCAGCAAGTTATAATTTATGGATGGTTTAGGCTGGGGGTTTCTCAACCTTGGTGACCTTTAGATGGGTGGACTTCAACTCCCAAAATTCCCCAGCCAGCACATTACAGCTGGCTGGGGAATTCTGGGAGTTGAAGTCCACCCATGTTTAAGGTGCCGTGGTTGAGAAATCCTGGTTTAGGCCATGAGATACAGCAGCCTTTCTCAACTTTGGCAACTTTGAGATGTGTGGACTCCCAGAATTCCCCAGCCGGCACCTTAAAGTTACCAAAGACTGAGTTACAAACTCAGAAAATGACTTTTTCTACCTCAGATTAGTCTCTCGATTCAATTTAGTCTCTAATTGTGATTTTGAAATCCGAGTCCCTGCCTCCCATTGACTCTTAATTGGAAATAAGGCATTACTTACGTTTTGTTTACTGGTCTGACAGAACTTAATCACGTTGTCAGGAGTAGCAATTTTTTTTCTGAGCAGATTAATTCTTCCAAGATGCTAAGTTCTGGTTTTGTTCTTCTTTTACGAAGGAAATTGTAAATTTTGTTTGGCAGATTTAATGGCAGAATGGATCAAAATTTGCAAACATGTTTGAGTGAGCTTTCTGAAAGAATAAGGTCTTCTAAGTTTCACCTGAGGAGTTTCAGAAGGTTTCCTGTTTTCAGGATTTAAAAAAAACGATGCTTGTGTGGAAGAGGCAGGAGCCTAAAAAACGGCACCATTTGTGGTGTCTAGAGGGATGTTAGAAGTCGCAGAGGTTGGAACAGGATACGGCTTGTTGAGTGATACAGTGCAAAGGGTAGCAAGCAAAGAAGGGCAGAGATTCTGGCACTGAGGGATTGCAAATACTGATCTAAGATGGTCTTAAAGCAGGGGTGAAATTGCCTGATCCGGTAGCGATGGAGGCGGGTGGTTCGGAGAACCGGAAGCAAAAAATCCCTGCCCCCCACCCATGCCCAGCTGAGCTACACAATCATCAGAGGCTTTTTTTTACTTTTAAAAGCATTTTTTCTACAACCTCTTTGGCCGAAAAAATGCTTTTAATTTTTTTTTTAAAAAAGCCTCTGATGATCATGCGGCTCAGCTGGGCTCGTCAGAGCCTTTTGAAAGCATTTTTTTCTGCAACCTGAGGTTGTAGGAAAAATGGTTTTAAAAGTAAAAAAAAAAAAAATTGGCCACGCCCACCCAGTCACATTACCCCCACCCCCACCAAGCCACGCCCACAGAACCGGTAGTAACACATTTTAGACTTCACCCCTGTCTTAAAGATTATTTGTTCCCATGGATCAAAAGAGGCAAAGTGCAAAAAAAAAAAAAGGGGGGGGGCTGCTTTTAATCGATTGGGTTCCTAGCTTGGTACCTGCAGGGCCACTAACTTCAGGTACCAGTCGCCCGTCCAGTTTGCTTGGCTGATAAGGGCACCTTGAAGGCGTTTCTCTCCATGAGATCTTTTATCTCCCGGCTGCTTTGTCCATCCAGAGACCCAGATGGGGCCCCCTCCCGCTTGACAGTCTGCCAGGGGCATTCAGGGCTGAGCTCTGGCAGATCAGTTTTGATTGTTGAAAAGTGAAAAAGTTGTTCTCAGTGCTGGATTTGTCTCTGAGGCAGGACTGGTTTTGTGGTCTTATGCCCTTTGTACTATAGACCTTGCTTACCGTCCACTCATTTAGCGACTGTTCATCCCCCGCCGTCCGTATGCTCATGATTTGGCCACGGGGCACTTTGATGCTGGTCTCCTTTCTTTCCACCCTTCCCAGCACTGGGGAGCTTCCCCAGAGACCTCCATCTTCACGTGAGGTGGCCAAAGTAGGACCACTTGAGCCCGGTCATCCGTGTCTCAAGTGAGAACTCTTTGAGCTGATTTGTTCAATAACCCATTTGTTTACTTTTGTGGCTGCCTGTGGCATTACCAGGAATTTTCTCCAGGACCAAAGTTGAAAAGTGTTAGCTTTCTTTTTATCCTGCTTCTATCCCGGGTCTTCAAAATCCAGAAGAACTCATCCTGCAATTATCCTTTCCCCTTAAAACATCCCTCTAATATAAACAAGATAAACGTTAAAGCCACACAGGAAGAGGGGGCAAAACCTTACATGCCTCCCTCATGCTAAACAGAGCCACAGTTTATTTATAAGTATAGTTGTGTATTTGAAGAAAAATTTTAAATTAGTCATAAGTACTTCAACTTCGGTGATTTTATAGAGAAGCTTTATAATTAACTTCTTTCTATTTTACTATTAAATGTGGTTGAAATGAAGCAAAAGTACACTTTCTTGAAAAAGAGTAAAATATGTGAACATGAAATGTTTCATCTTTTCATTTTCAACTGATGAGT
Organism: Pantherophis guttatus; assembly: GCF_059756535.1. NCBI lineage: Eukaryota > Metazoa > Chordata > Lepidosauria > Squamata > Colubridae > Pantherophis > Pantherophis guttatus. The sequence goes on from NC_142067.1 coordinate 131,219,542, forward strand.
TTTAGAAATTGATTTATATTCTGCTTCTATTGTTTATAAATAGAATTCTGTCTGAGAACGTGGATTGCTAAGTAGAAAAGATTAAGGAAGACAGATTAATAACGTGTCCCATGGAAACATTTTCCTGCAGCATAATGAAGCGCTCATTGTAGAGTGTAGGACTAACACAAAAAGAAGTTTCAAACTTTCCTTATCAGTTCACTGGTGAGACACAGTCTGTAGCTTGAACAACCTACTTTCAGAATTTGGGGGGTATTTCATGTAATGAGGAAACCCGCAGATTCTGGGTGAAATGTTCATAAAAAATAGCCTTTTCCGGGGAAGGGGTTCAGCAAATATCAGAAAAGCTCTTTCGTTCTACAATTGAGGTTTACTTATCTAGACATGCTTATATGTTAAAGATGGTTTGGCACAGATGAAGGAGTTCAGACAAGCAGTAATAAGAATTCCCTTGCTCTGTCGATTGCTGACTCTCAGACTGTTCTCCCATCGCAGAGTTGCTGAATATTGTTGCTGTCAGAGAGTACAAAATGGTGTTGAGTTTGTTCTTTCAGTTCACCTCCAAAAAGTATGATAATTTGAGATCCCTCCTCTGGCCTTTTCTGCTTAGCAACTAGAAGCTGGAAAACTATGCCCTATTGTTCTTCACTCTGCGTAGGGGTTCTTTTTTCATAGAGAGGTTGGAAGAGGTTCAGAATTTCCCAAACTGGCCAAAGGAAAATAAAAACCTTCAGAAGCACACCTTCTTCTGAAGGTAACTCAAAAGCGTTGGATGCATTTAACTTCAGACCACCGGTGACCTTGGTTTGAAGGTGGCCCAGCTATCGCTCAAGTAGGCTGCTTTGTGTCAATTTGTGGTAATAGCCACAAATGTTTTTTAATGGTTTTAATTTCACCATAATAATAAAAAACTTTCTTTCATTGTGTAATGTTATAAGGAGCAGATGTCTTTATTGTCCCTTGTCACAAAAGTTGAACTAGCAAATTCGGGTTTGGTTTATGTACGTGAGTTTATTTTCTATTCTATCTTTTTTTTCTCTCCTTTCTTTTTCTCGGCAGTGCAAGACTGAAAAACAGCAGTAAACAGATCTGCATCGACTCCAAGTTAAAGTGGATTCAAGAGTACCTGGAGAAATACTTTCAAAAGTAAGCCGCAACCCCAAAGAGGCCTCGGTTTCAGCTGAGTTTTTGGAGGCTGCTTCACATCTGTCGCCAAGAGTGATTCTCAGTTTTGGGGCCTAAAGAGATAAGACTCATGTGGACCAGGTGACAAAGTGGCCGTCAGTTACCCCACAGTAGTTCTCACAAGTAACATAAGCGGAGGACTTGTGAGTTTCACGCACTAGATTTCTGGAACCTTTTGCACATTCTTCTGAAGTTACCCCAGAGCCAATTTTGGAAGCTCTTGGGTCTGTTCAGATGGTCTCTGCTTAAATATATTTTCTTCCAGGCTTTTTATTTCGAGCAGTTCAAGGAAGAGGTTGACCCCAAGCATGTCAGACACAGTGAGGAGGGTAGTCTCTTGGCAGCAATCTTATATATGAATGTTTTTACTGGAAATACTAGGGTCTTTGTAGACGCTCGACTTCAAAAGAGTTGGCCTCATAGCTGTCCTTGCCGAACTGAGCCCTTTGAATTTTCCTCCATGCACCCCGGAGATCTATTTTTCCTCTCTGCTTAAGGCCACATTTCAAGCCAATCACAAATAAGATTATCTCCTCTCTGTCAAATGTTACATGTCTGCACTGCAGCCATTTAACTCTCGGCTGCTTAAAGGGGGCCTTGCCCACAGGTGGCCAGATGTCATACTAATATCTAAAACTATATTAATGTAGCCTATCTACTTTTCACTTGTTCTAACAGTGTACTGCATATATTATGTACTGTACATTCAAACAAAAGTTGCTAGTTTAATACTATAAAAGCCCAACTATATATGGGCATTTCTTAAAAAATGCTTTTTAAATAATAAAAACTATGCTTTTTTAGATGGGCTGTTGTCAGTTGTTTCATCTTCTCAGCTTTCTTCTTGTATTAACCAGGCTGTTGCAAGGATGCAGTTTTGGGAAGTTCAAGACTTATTTTGAAATCTTGAAAGCTCCTGCTAAAATATCAGCTCATTGCTCACTAATCTCTTTTGCCTTTTCTCTTATGCAATTTTCACGCAACTGTTGTGGGTGCAGGGTAGGTGAAAGTGCCAAAGTCAGTTCTCGGTCAAACTAGTTAGGTGTTATGAAATAGCTGTTGGCATAATGGAGAAAGGCTGTTTTGGGGCTGACCAGTTTCCATTTTAATTCGTCATCACATGGATCCCTGGGGAGCCTCCTAATCTACGCCCTTCACACCACCCCACATCCAGTTAGCCCAGAGCAGTATCACTGTTACCCCAAATAATGCAGATGGCACACATGAACTACACCCGATTGCACACCCTGTGTGCCCCATACGGTGGCTGAGAGGCACCTCCCCTGCCCCAGAGTCCCAGCCCCTGTTGTCCTGCTGCTAAGAGCCACAGGGGATGGTCAGCCTTTTCTACCTCTGCCTCCCAGTTGGCCTCGTAGCTGTGGCTACTGGCGTTGTTCAGTTGGAGCTGCCAATAAACCTCTGTGAATCCAGAAAATGTTGGGACTGGCACCTTTCCGAGAAGACGTTGTGCTCAGTGCCAGGAGCCCTTTGTGAAGCTGTAACCCCAACAGGGTCACAGCAGGACTCTGGTGGGTGTTAGTCCCCCAAGCCCTTTTGTGCTCCAAAAAGTCCCTTTAGAAACAGCCACAGGGAATGGCAGCGGACAGAAGACAGAGGCGGTGGCAGAAGGAAAGGGGCAGCTGGGCAAACCTTTGGCGGGCTCCAATGTGAGGCTTGGCTTCTGAACATTTTAGGACTGAATTAGAATCCCAGATAAGAATTATCACTGCACCTGCTGACTCGATGCGTTTTTTCCGATCTCTGCTTCCAAATTACCCTTGTGATCCAGTTGGCCGTCTCTGGGGCCGCGCTGGCTTTAACACCCCCAGCTGCCCAAGAGGACCGGCGTGCCTGTTTTGCCTCCATTATTACATGTCCCTGAGTTCAAAATAAAGGTCAGAGGAGAGCTGTGCCTGAAAAAATCCAAAGAAGTCAGCTGCTGCGTATTTTAAAATAAAGTTAATAGCGATAATAGTGAAGGAAGCCCCCGGCCTAGCAAACCCCAGGGAGGTTAATGAGATTGCACCCAGAGTAGCAGGTTTTGGCTAGTTAATGTAAAAGGGACTTTGCTGCTCAGGGCAGTTTGCTTTCTTCTCGGACAGTTGTGGGTTAAAAACCCAAGTAAATCCCAGACATGCTTTTTGCCCCTGAACGGAGAGAGAGGAGGGAGAGTTGTGCCTTTTGGGTGTATTATGTTAAGCTTCTTTGGCTGCCATGAAATTAGCTTTCCATGGTTCATGTACTGTTATTCTGTATGTTGTGAAGAGCCCTGGTGGTGCAGTGGTTGGCATGCAGGGTGGCAGGCTGACTCTGCATTCCACTGCCAGCAGTTCGATCCTGACCGGCTCAAGGTTGACTCAGCCTTCCGTCCTTCCCAGGTGGGTAAAATGAGGAGCCAGATTGTTGGGGGAAATAGGCTGACTCTGTAAACCGCTTAGTGAGGGCTGTAAAGCTCTGTGGAGCGGTATGTAAGTCTAAGGGTTGTTGCTATTGCTGTCGTCGTTCTTCTTTGTATACATTGCACCACAAACCCTCCTTGTTAAGTGAAAAAGCAGCACCAGCAATAAAAGAGAATCCAAGCCCTCCTGAGGTTGCTCTGCTTGAGCTTGGCAGACCTTTCCCTGGCACAGGAATCGGGAGGCTCAGGCAAGCGGCACAGCCCTGTTGTGTTACTCATGGGAGGAAGATCCCAGGCGAGCAGTGTCGATAGGATGGCTTCTAGAAAGCGGCTAGGAAGGTGAAGAGGGTGCCGGGCCCAGGATCTGGCCTCTTCTCTCATCTCTGAAGTTTCTTCCTCCCCTCTGGAACTTTATTGTCTTCCACATTGTACTCCCCATTGTTTGTGTGTGTGTGTGTGTAGGGGGGGGCATTAGGCACGCAGGTACTCCTCTTTAAATAACCCAGGGGTACCACAAAGTCCAAATCCCACCAAAGGAAAAGCTTTGCTTTCTTCACTTAATTTTTTTTTAAAAAAGTATACTTTTACACTTCAGAACTTAAAATTAGCAAGTGGTATAAAGAAATTTTTGGCCATGATTAGAATTCAGTTCTATGCTACCTTCTCAGAAATGCCCCTGATTTTGTGCTGGTTTGTTGTAATTAGATGCCCTGTTACGGTGGAAGTCCTTCCAAGTTTCATTTACAGTTGAAATCACCTGTCCTCCGAAAACGTAGAAACTTTTTTGAGTTGAGCACATCTTCTGGTTGGCTTGAAGGACATATCTAGATGGCTTTCTAGATATGGAAGTAGTTTTCTTTTTTTTGGCTTTTGGGGTGCTACTTTGAGTCCGGTCTACAGCCTGGAACATGCAAGAGGTCGGCCTCTGCTTCCCTTTGTGTTTTGCATCAGCCAAGATCAGCCGAGACCAGATGGGAAGGTGTGAAAGACCTCTCTGCTTGGATATCGTGCATCGCGTTGCCCTCCTGGCCTGCACTGGCAACATTTGCTCAGAAGGGATCTTCATATCCAGATGTAGAAGGGCTCCGTAAAGGAGCCCTCCAGTTTGGAAAGGCAGCAGAAAACAATTTAAAATAAATAAAAGGCAGGCAAAGGCCTTTTCTGTAGAAGTTCCCAACATAAATATAAAACCAGGTGGAAAAGTTTCTTGAAACCTATAGTTTTAAAACACAGCTGCTAACAGGCTAGGCTCATTCAACGGTTCAACCTGGTTTAAGTGTTGAACGAACTGGTTTCTGAGATCACACCATGTCTTGAAAAATAAACTAACTAATCCAAATATTCACTGAATGGACTGGCTTTGTGCTGAGGCCTGCACCTAATCAAACTTAGCATGCTGCATGTATATATATACCTGCTAGCTCTTTAATTAGCTTATTTAAGGCTCTGGTGTGACACCCCCCCCAACCCCCCCGTGTCCTTCTCTGGAGTGGCCTAAATTATTCCCGAGCAGAATTCTGATTTTGTACTATGAACACCATTGGAATCGACCTTAGCCAGCAACGGCTTCCTATTTTGTAAGTGGGGATGGCAAGCTGGTTTCCTGCTCATTGGGCCTGTGTGCCTGGAGTTGGCATGTTCGTTTTGATATCTCCATCCTCGTCCCACGGAGACATTGCTTGATAGACTCTCCCTCTGTTCTTTACCCACAGGAGAGTCAAGATGTAAGCGAGGAGCAGCGCTGGCTGCCTGCGGGATGCTTCTCCGTAGGAGCCGGAGACCTCCGTCCCCCTCACTCTCTTCCAGCCACCCACCCCCACCCCCCACCCCCGATCCTGGGCAGAGGAGAGCCTCTCTGGCTCAGGGCTCCATGATGAAGTTCTCGGCGCCCTCCGAGGCTCCACGGTTGCCCGAGTTCCTTATTTGCACAGAAACATCTTGTCTTTGCCAATATTGTCCGATGTAGCAGGAACTGCTTGGTTTTTCTATTTTATTTTTTGTATCACTAACTTCAAGAGCAGCAACTTGTATGAAACAGAGCATTAATCCCTTCTGCTGTGCAGAATCCGGGCAGTGACCCCTTGATACGTTTGCGTGGGGGAGAAGGAGGGAGGGAGGGGGGAGACTTTGGGGAGAATTATTCAAAGGGTATGTGTGTGAGAGAGATGGCCAGCACTGTGTTATGCGAATGGCTCTTCTTTGCATGTGCAAGAGTCGCAGCTGAGGTTTCAGGCATCCAGACGGCAAAATCATAATTTTTAGAGCGTGAGAGACATACCTGTAGAAAAGATTTCTGGTCTCCACATTCAGAATCGAGAGAAGGAGTGAGTGCATGTTGAATATTTTTATTTCTTCTCAGGGAACTCGATCTGTGCCATAAGCGACCAAATTTTATGAATCGCAAGCTTAAAAGATTTTTATTGTAGCCATTACTAAGATACTATGAATTATTATAAACACTTTTACAAGTGAGTCCTGTGGAGTTTGCTCCTGGTCCAAATAGCAGAGCTTTTTTTTTTAGTTGTGGTAAAAAGTAGCTTTTGAAAATCAGACTTTATTACGTTAAATGTAAACCAAGCTGCCTTCAGAGCCCTTTTCCTTTACTTAAAAGAGAAACAAACGGTGCGCCTCCTAACGCAATCCGTACCACAGCGGACAGAGAGGTTCTCCTAATCTTTTCTCCCATTTTTAATCACCCAAATAGCAATAACAAATTGCCGTCCAGGATACAAGAGTGGAATTCTTTCTCTGGGAGCAGAGAGTCAGGACTCCGGTGGCCTTTAAATGCAGCTAGAATGCAAAAATATTGTTCGAATTGAAATGCCAAAGATAAACTCCAGTTAGTACTAGGTTGCCTGTCTTAATCAACTTCTTCAAATATATTTCCCCAGTATTTTCCCATCTACAAATTCAATGTACCAAAGACGAGACACATCAGTTTGTTACTATTGGGAGAATTGTAAGATGTTTTGCTAGTATGGTTTAGTTTTGTGCGTTCCCCTCCTCAAAATACACTATGCAATGAGTGTTCAGTAGCTATAATGGGGCGGAGGGTGGGGGGAGAGAACCAGGACTGCAATCGAGGCAGCTCCAGATTGCCCAGCAATGACTTAAATCAGTGTTTCTTCACCTTACAACTTTAAGATCTCTGCACTTCATCTCCCAGAATTCCCCAGCCAACATGACTGGCTGGAGAATTCTGAGAATCGAAGTCCAAAGAGTTTAACGTTGACAAGGTGGAGAAACAGTAACTTAGATAATGGGACTTTCGGAGGGGGTGTATCATTGTGGACTGGTGGGGGTTCAATTATATCTAACACTGCAGGCACGCATGCATCACATACACACTCACAACCTTCTAGTCATATCCATTCCACGCACAATTACATGCTTCTGGCCCTACTGGATATAATAAGATTATTCTGCGTATTATGCTATGTTCCTAAATACCCTTGGCAAAGCTAAACACTATATAAATCTAATAAAACAAACAAACAAACATAAAACAAACTCTTCAACTCAAAGTAGTCCAACCTTGCTTTGGCTCTTGTAAGATTCTATTAATAACAGGAACTTGCTGGGCAGGTGTTACCTTTGGAGGCTATGCTACATATTGGGAGTGCTAATTAATACTTCCTATTCTTAATATACGCTTTTACTAAAGAGAAAATGAATTTAACGTTCAAAAACTATCGAGGGACACGTAAGAGTTAGGGTTCAAATTCCAGATGCTCCGAAGGTATCTTTGTTTCTCAGTAACCCTATTTTAAAAAAGGCATGGAAACTGCAAAGAGACCAGAGGTTTCAGCAGACTCTTAGAGAAGGTGGAAAAACTGGCTCATTGCTGGATTGCCGAATTCACGCTGATTCCACCGGGAGTGTCCAGCCGTGCGTGATGCTTACGAGAGGTTCCTGGTGATCCCCCTCGGCTACGTCCATGCAGCAGTTCCAAAACCCCTCGGTAAGAAACTAGTTAGCCTGCCTGCTCTGCTGTTGCTTAGGAGGGAGAAAAAGGAGCCATGAGAGAGAGAGAGTGGGGGAGGGGGAAGAGAGGCTCAGGTGAAGCCCTGTGACGCATCTCGGCCCCATCTTGAGGCACACCAGCAAGGGTTCCCTAAGAGAAATGCAGCTCTCACAGCCTGGAGGAAGATCAGATCAGGGTTTGACAGCGTGGATTGTTTTCAGGGCAAGCAGTGATTCATGCTATTGTTCTATGGATGGTCTAGTTAGCAGGCCCACAGGTTTTCCCAAAATAATGTGAAAAAGACTTTTCATCATGAAAAGAAAAATGTATAACTACTTCATGCTATTTGTTTTGTAAATATATATTTTTGCAAAGTATGTAAGCACTTGTTAATTTTCTTAATAAAGTTTGTATTCAGTGTTCGATGTTCTCGCCCTTTATGTCTCTGTATCAAATCTCTACAGACAAACCTTAGTGTAAAGGATAACGTTATTCTGTTTTTGCTACAATGGCCTATCCCTGAGGGCATTTTTAAGGACCACAATTTCCCTGAGTTGCACTGATGTAGTAGATGTAGACCAGGTTTTTCTCAACTTAGCAACTTTAAAATATGTGGGCTTCATCTCCCACAATTGATGGAAGCCAAGGGTAGATGAGAAATCTGGGAGCTGAAGTCCACACATCTTAAATTTGCCAAGTTTGAAAACAAAAACAAAAACAAAAACACTGGTCTACATTATAGCCACACGACTTGTTTAGTTCCCCATCCTGAAGCTGTCAAAACTCCTGCTGTCCTAAATCCTGCTGCTCTCAGAGTGAGTTGTTATTACACATCAAGGATGGTGTATGTTATGCTGCTATTTGTACAGTTTTAATGTACAGGCCCATAATTGGTGGGTCACTTAACCAAAACTCCAGTTCTTTTCAACATCAACACTTGGGTGAAACCCCTCTTTCAGTTGGCATGCATAGTGTTCTGTGCACTATGTTGTGTTCTCCCCCCCAACACACTACTTCCTATTACTCACTGAACATTTTAAAATTTTATTATTGATTGACCACTAGGAGTCAGCAAAGATTTAAAGGTTATTTTTAAAATCCTTTGGCTGCCATCTAGTGGTTACCTGATTTGTGCAGCTGAGGTGGAACCTTGAATAAATATCAGTCCTCCCATGTAAACCTTATAGGAAACACAACCAGATGAGCTACATCTGCTTTAAGGATATGTTAACACAGTCTTGCAAGTCCGAAGTACAAACTTCCCACCACCACCACTTTTAACTGCCTGATCCATTAGGGTGGGCCCTTTCCTTTCCTTTCTCTGACCATTAAACCCTTGGGGGCTCTTCCTTCTCTTGTCTGATTGTTTCTTGGGCAGCACCTCTTTCCCTTCTCCCTTAAGGTCATCCACACATTGCATCGCAATAAATGTTGAATGGTTGGAGTTTGAGAAAAGACGGTTTGCTGGGGAAATTGGTGTAGGACCCGTGAAGTGCCCTAAATACAAAATTTGGGGCGTGAGATCAAAGAAGCCAGGTCTTCTCTAAGAGCGGCAGACGCAGAAGACGGTGGAAAAGGAACTCGCCACCACACAAGCTGCAGAGATAGAAGAGCCTAGTTCTCCCAAGGACGCCAGGGAAACACCTAGTCAGGCCTGAGGTTCTGGTCTCCACAGCCATCCCAGGATTGTAGAAGAAGTGCCAAAGAAGGTTGCAGCCCTTGGCTGACCTTAAGGCTCTTCAAAAGCTGAACCAACCATTACACGTGGATGGTTCCTCAGGGTGAAGTCTTCAGTAACTGGCCTCTTCTTGCATTTGCTTCTTTTTACCTCAGAACAGCAAAGCTACTCAATTCCTAGTTCAAAGTTTTCTAACGTGAACATTTTTATATACACATTTTTATCTACATATACACAGTATTATATATTTATCGTTTTTAGTTTAGTTTTTGCTTTTTTGCTTTTCCCCTTTCCCTTTTTAATTAGACTATTGTTTTAATTATTTTTCATCTTACTTTATTTTATTAAATTGCTTATTTAATAAGCTGTGTATTTAATTATTGATCAAGGCAACAGGCAAAAAAGGCCAAACCCACGAATTCCATCCAATCCCTGTGAAGGGGAGAATGAAAGAGGAGGCATAGAGACAGGAAATGCTTCATATTATATCTCCAAGACCAGATGAACTCCATCTCAGAATTCATAAGCAACAGCAGACGGTCTGGCCAAACCATGAATATCAGCGAGAGATGATAAAACTTCTCTGAGGTATAATCACTGAGTGATCCTAGAGAGCCGAGGAGTTCCAGTTGTTCCAGTTTTTAAAAAGAAGGGGAAAAAAAAGAATCTTAACTACAGACCAGTCAGCTGAAAAAACACTGCTGTTGTCTTTGACCCATAAGCCCTCCAGAGTCGTTTGGGGCAACCTTAAAATTGAATTAAATAAGCAAAATAAATCAGTATCCTGATCTAGCAAGGGGGCCGGTTTTGAAGCGATCCCTCGAGGAGAGCCAGACCAGCACAAGTGAAACGGGGTCTTAGCGCTTATCAGAACCCTGGAGAGTTCAGGGCAGGAGCTGGGAGGGTTGTTGGTGGAAGAGCTGTTCCTCCAGCACCTGCTTCCCATTGGCCGAACCTGGAAGAAGAGTCTTTGCTCTCGGCTTGCTGCTAAGTCTGGATTTGTCTCTTTCTGAAATGATGGGGGAGAACTCAGAAATGCTAGAAGAAACAATCCCTGCTTCTCACAAGAGGCAAATCCTTAGCCAGGGCCAGCATAAGCAGGAGACCTGGGTTAGGTGGCTTAATAGGCCGTTGTAGGTTGTTGTACTCCAAATGCTTTTTTAAAGGCCTTTTCTATCCGAGTTGCTCCTATGTACCTATTTCTCTCATTCCATTCCTTGTCTACAATCCATCTCTGCTGAGGCTTTCCTGGTTTCAGTGAGGTGGGGGAGGGAGACGATGTATTTCATTCTTTTTTAAAAAAGAGAGAAGATCGAAGACTTCCCTGTGCACTTCAGAGGGTGAAGACTTAGCTGGATTTTGCTGGCTGCTAGTGCATTAGGAGGCACTGAAGAAACACGGCCCAAATTCCTCATCCAGAATTCTCCCATGTCCTTAAGTTCCAGGACAAAGATGCAACCCCAGCAAAGTTTCATGTGTTTTGTCCCCAGACTCCACGGGGTTTCTGCAACCAGCTTCTCTGCCAACCATACAAAATTCATTTTTTCCTTTCTTGTACAGCTTCATGGCTCTACTAATACTCCAATTCTGGCTTGGACTCAATAGACATTCCTCCTCCTCCTCCTCCGCCCCTCCCCCCCCCATGTAAAGCAACACACTGAGAGGGGAGACCTCTCTTCCCTTTGAAAGTTTGGGGAAAGAGAGGCGTCCTTTCAGAAGCAGAGAGGGGACCTATGTGTCCAAACTTTCAAACTTGCTAGCCTGTAATTCAGCAGCATCCATTCCACCCTCAACCTAATTCTCATCCAAAGCAAAAGCTTGGACTGCCATTTGTCAGAAATGGAATAGGGTCTCCCGCTTGAGCGGGAGGTTGGACTAGATGACCTATACGGTCCCTTCCAACTCTGTTAATCTGTTAAATCTGTTTCTTGCTGGGCTCCCCTTGCAATCTTGAGAAGACCACCATCTTCGTAGATGGGCGACAGCCGGATCCTCTCCAGGAGGGCCTCCTTCCTTCCTTAAATTCCGGGCTCCGATCAGCTTCATAGCAGGAAGTGGACTCCCTCCCTCAGGTAGTAGAGCTACACGACCGATTTGCTCCTGTTTGCACAGCTGAGAAAAAAAGGACAAAAGAAGGAATTTCACCTCCGATTGTTTCTGAAATCCATCGGAGGGGGCTGGTGGTTTGTTTTGCTTTTGATGCTTTTGGCTTGCAGATGTTTGGACAGCAAAATGCTGACAGCAACATCTCAGGAACAAATAGAGACAGGCTTCAACTGAACCTGATCTATGTGCAGAAGAGGGCTGGCGGGTGAAGGAGCAGCAGAGGTAACCCACAGTAATCTGGCAGATGCCTTTGCAGAGAACAAATAAACGTGGCCTGGTCCTTCTTTCATCCGCCTCCTTTCTCCCCAGAGTCCTTCCGAGAAGGCCGCACCTTTGAACATTATTGTGTCTTTTTCTGTGCATTGCAGTCGAGCTTTTTCCGTGGATGAGGAAAAAGAAATAGCAGTTGGTGTCCAAAGCAGGGCTGGATGAGGAGGGAAGGGAGGAGGAGAAGGAGGGAGAAAGCCATGGGGTGAAGGAGGCAGAACGGGACGTTGTGACTTTGTCTTCCCTTTCAATTTAGGCTGTCCTAGATCTGTGCAAATAATGCTGTGGCTCGGATCCAAAGGAAGCTAATCTGATTCAGGGCAAGCAGGAAAGAAGCCTGTGATCCTTGGATCTCCTCATCTGTAGGTACATTCAGGTTCACTGCATGCGCTGAGGTCTTAAGACGTTTGCACGCCTCCGTCACTGATTCCAAAGGGGTGGATGGAGGTGGGTTTTTTTAAGCCCAAATGAATAAATGAACAATAAAGTTTCTTAGCACCAGCAAATCATAGAGCTGGAATGAGTCATCCTTCAGGGTCAGCCTTGATTGCCCAGGCTCCTTGTGAACACATCCGGTGAACGTGAACAGGTGCTCATATTGTATCCAGGAGTTCACAGTCTGTGTGAAGATAAATGAAATCCCTTTAATTAGAAAAACCTTCGCTTTTATGGCCAGGTCAGTCAGTGATAGCAGAGCCCAGAGGAAATTCAATCTGGGGCCTAGACGTCACCACTGTAGTGCTCCTCTCTTTTCCAGGGTTTCCTAGCATGCAAAGGATTCTGGATTGGAGATTTCAGGATGGACTTGGGGAAGGGATTTTCAGCACAGCTACTTTCGCCTTGATGTTGTTCTAGTCTCTGAAGATTTTAAAGACGGCATCAAGCCACCTTCTCAGCAGGTGATGATTAAAATCTTGATTTTAGTGACACAGCTGCCCTTGGATGATTTTATCTGTCTCCTAAATGGACCCGGCCTTATTCGCCTCTGTTTGCTTCCTGGAGATACCAGGATAGATCTTGAAATGGCAGCAGAGTGGATGACAGCTCTCTTCCATACACCAGGAACCCTCCTCCTGCGGGAGAGGACATGGCTGCTGGCTGAGAAGCTTGGGAATTATATCTTTCCTATCAAGCTAATCAGGGTTTCTCGGCAATTTTAAGATGTGTGGCCTCCAACTCTCTAAGCATCTTAAGGTTTTGAGACTGAGAAACACTGGCCTAACTAGTAGTTGGTCAGTGGGGAAAATCTTGGATTCAACTTGAGTTCATTTTCGTAGAGGAAAACTTTTCTCCTTGCACCAGAGATGAAATGTAAAATTTGTTACTACTAGTTCTGTGGGCGTGGCTTGGTGTGTGTGGGGTAATGTGACTGGGTGGGCGTGGCCAACTTTTTTTTTTTTTAAAAAGCATTTTTTCTACAACCTTAAGAGGTTGCAGAAAAAAATGCTTTTAGAAGCCTCTGACGATCAGGCAACTCAGCTGGGATCGCCAGAGGCTTTTAAAGGCATTTTTTTTTCTACAACCTCTTCGGCTGAAGAGGTTGCAGAAAAAAATGCTTTTAGAAGCCTCTGATGATTCCAGCTGAGCAGTGTGATCATCAGAGGCTTTTTTTTTACTTTTAAAAGCATTTTTTCGGCCGAAGAGGTTGTAGAAAAAATGCTTTTAAAAGTAAAAAAAAAAGCCTCTGATGATCGCGCAGCTCAGCTGGGCATGGGGGGGGGCAGGGATTTTTGCTACCGCTAACCACCCGCCTCCATCGCTACCGGATCGGGCGATCTGGTCCGAACCGGGAGCATTTCACCCCTGCCTTGCACTGAGTAGCAACTCCACTGAGTCACCTTTTGTGTTTGAAGTTACAACGGCCCTGAACAAAGTGACTTATGGTTGCTCTCCTTGCCCTTACAAGGAGCTGCAGCTCCCACCCTGGCCACGGGATCAAAATTCGGAGGTATTTACAACGGTTGCAGCATCGGAGAGTCAGCAGTTGGCCTCTGACAAGCAAAGTCAACGGGGCAAGCCAGATTCACTCAACAACCATGGCAGAAAAGGTCACAACATCGGGTGTGATTCACTTAACAACCGTCATGCCTAGCAATGGAAATTCTGGTCCCAGCTTTGGCCATGAATTGAGGACTTCCTACATAACCAGAGAAGCAGGCAGCACCTGCGTGCTTGTTCAAGGCAGCATCCCTGGGTGGTAAAAACAGAGGGAAGCAAAGCGACCGGCCCCAGGCTCTCTGCACGGAGCTTATTTGTTTTATTTATGCTCTATTTTAGGGTTAGGGTTATTCCGCCTTTGCTGCTTTTACAAATGACTCATACTTTTAAGCTCTTTTACCTTGAACAGCGGATTCATTTTAAATTTTTTTTAACCCTGCTAATTACATCTGCAATTAATTAGTTGTTGGTAACTAATGCTGCCGTTATGATCCCTGAGTTGGTCTTCCAAGGGCAAAATCCAAAGGCTTTTCTTTTTAAAACAATGCTTATTTTCACAGTTTCCTCCTGGAGCCTCCAATGCAAATGGCTGAACGAGCAACCGTCACATATTTCATCACCCTGTGCCAGTTTGGCCACAACATAATAAACATTGTGAAATGTTCATTTCTGAAAAGGAGAATGTGGTGTCCAGTTAAAGGTCTCCCGTGTCTCGATCAGAACCACATAATTATCGTTGACACACACGAAGGACCTCCCACTCACAGCTCACAAGAGTTGGGCAATTCCAGCTCAATGTTTGGGTCAGCAGAAACCAAACGTTTCCCCCACTGGAATGTCCTTGGGGAGAACGTAGAGGTAGAGGTGTTGGACGAGGCCTGATCGCATATGGAGCAACGGTTCCTGCGTAAGACGATGGAGACCTTTGGAGCCTGGAATCCATTGCAGCCACTTTCTTGCACCTGCGCTGAGTTTTCCATCTTCTGATGCCCCTCTTAAGATTTTCCCCTGAAATCATGGGGGGTGTGGTGGAATGTGATTTGGGATTCATAAGACTTTAAAAAGTACAATTCAGTTCACCCAATTTTGAACCTGAAAATATATGAATTTGCTTTTTCTCTTTAAAATAGAATTGTTGGTTATGAATTGGACATGCAGTGAAGTTCTGTCTGTCCTATATTTGGGTCAGAGACCGAGGGGCCATGGCTGTCAGAAAGAATTCAGCAAATGCTTGGTCAGAAATATTTACATTTAGGTCAATACTAAGTAGGGCCCAGGAGGTCCCCAACCTTCCCCCCAATCTCAAATGGCAATGTATTTTTTTTAATCCCCCCCCAAATTTGCAAGACTTGCACATTCATGAGAATTGGAGAATATTGACATTTCATAACATTTGGGTTATACGATATAAGACTGTTGGCCTTTTTTTAATGCTCTAATTTTTAAAAAAAATTAATGTTGGGAAAAACTCTTACTAGATAAACAAATTAACAGTACACAGAGCAAAATCCATGGAAGAGAATTCAAACACAAACAGATATTGTTATTTATCACTTCCTCTAACTAAGATATTGATGCAGATTCAGGAAGTACAAATTCCTATCTAAAATCTCTCCTATTCCCACAAGATGTGGGAAATCCTTCAGAGAGCAGAGGAAGACCCGAAGGGATCAACTATTCTTAACTTGATCTTAACCAATACAGAGGGCACAGTCAACCCATGAAGAGAAAATAACATTGAACATAGTCAAATTTTATTTATTTATTTATTTATTTGCTTACTTAAGTTTCTATGTGGCTTCAATCAAAAAGAATTCCAACTAAAGCCACTTGGACCTCAAGTAAACAGATTTTAATAAACCCATAGCAATAATTATTAGGATTCTCTGGAAGAAACAAATGGAGAAAACAGTTCAAGCTAAGTAATAGTTTAAAAAAAAGAGAGAGAGAAGATATTAAGAGAACAATTGGAAACAATTACAGTAAGGAAAATAATGGAGATCAGCAGAAGAAGCCAACATGGAGGCCAGAAAGCATAGCAAACAAGGGCATACATGGAGGATGGAAAGGGGGCCAGGACACAAGGAAGAGAGAAAAGTGATGGTGTTATGGTAAAGTTGAAGGTGATTCAAGGTTGATAAAGGTTACAAAGAACCAAAAAGGTCTTCAGATACATTCAAAATAAGAGGGAAAGTATCTACCACTCAGGAAAACTGGCTAAAGGATCATAGACAGAGAAGAGAAGGCGAAAGGACCCCGTTCCTTTTTTGACTTTTGTCTTCTGAGAAGGTCACAGCAGGTGGCAGCACCTAATCAAAGGCTGTGGCAAAGCAACCCACACTCTACTCTGCTAAGGAAGGTATTTGTGAAGTCGACAAAAGTGGAGCTCAAACTGAGGAAAGCTTCTGAGAAGGACCCAACAGGTCAACCAGGAAAGCTGGAAGAAGGAGGAGGATTCTGCCTCAGGGTTGAGAGAAACAGAACCTGGGGATGCTCTGGGAGATCAGCAGAATTTGCTGGACCTTGAGGCAAATTTCACAGATGGGGCTCCCCAATGAGAAAGAGTTCAGAGTCCTGTCTCCACCCAGTTTAGCTAAGGATGAGAGGGAGCATAAAGGGAAGAGACTTTTACAGCTGCCCCTCAGTGGTCTCTGTGAGCCCACCTGTACCCCATGACCCCACTTCACCAGGAGGGACTCACAACCGGCAATCTGAGGAACAGTGGCCTCCCTCAGACCAAGACCTTCTTTTATAACAACCCCCCACCCACCCCTACCCTGTGACCTCAGTTGATGAAATGCGCGGAAACCAGGAGGGCACATTTCAAGAAGGGCCTCCCCCCCTCTTGGCTCAACAAGGTCTCCGTAATTCCTGCCAGATCTGCTCCCCCCTCCTGAACTAGATCACAAATGAGGGGGGCTTTATTTACCACGGACCTGGCATTGCATAGCATCAGCCAATTGCCCAGGGCCTGAGGATCTGTGCAACCTGGGGAACGAGAGGAGCATTGGAGGCCGGAGCGCGCCACCGCTCGAAGACAGCGAGTGCACGCTCCCATAATATGATATGGCCCCCTGCTCCCACCATATCTGCCCCTCCCACCCACAGTACTGATATAATATCCATCAACAGCAGAAGCTCTAACCCCCTCCTTGACCCTGAGTCCCGCACCTCCCGTACCGCGCTCTTCAGACGGACCAGGCCTCCTCCCCCGCGGGTTCTCCCCCAAACCCACACAACCCACCCCCCTCCCAGAGCCCTTTAAAATCCTATCTAAAAACTTCCCCAAAAAACCCCACAACCCCCTCTTCGCACCATGCCACCTCTCGGGATTCCAAAATCCGTCATCAAGGTAGGCCCTCGATAGTGAGGAGGGCTAAACCTGCGAGAGGGGGGAGTCTCGCAGCGCAAGAAGGTCAGCAGCTGTAAACATCACAAAAAACAGAGGTGGAAAGTAAACTGGTCAGGGCTTCACCAGATAGTCCAATAGTACTGGATCAAGAGTAGATCTTCGTACCAGGAGCTGGGCTTCACTGCCCTCTCACGGCAATGGAAGAGGCCAGTGTCATCCCACCACGTTAGGAGGATAATTATCCCAGTCACCCTCTCACAGTGACTGGGCCAGATGACACCGACAATAAAGTCAGAATAGTCCATCCTTCTGTTCAGTGGACAGGGATTGTAGGCACGCTGGTGCACTTATGCACGCCCCTTACAGACCTCTTAGGAATGGGGTGAGGTCAACAGTAAACGGTCGAAGGTTAAAGTTTTGGGGGTTTGGGGAAGATACCACAGTCAGGTAGTGCATTCCAGGCATTGACCACTCTGTTGCTGAAGTTGTATTTTCTGCAATCGAGTTTAGAGCGGTTTACCTTGAGTTTATATCTATTGTGTGCTCATGTATTGTTGTGGTTAAAGCTGAAGTAGCCACTGACAGGTAGGACATTGTAGCAGATAATTTTGTGTACTACGCTTAGGTCAGACCGAACTTCTCTCCATATAGACTTGGACCTATTAAGGACTACTCGTTGAGAACGGTTTGCAAATCCATCTGGGGGTGAAGTTATCTATCCCACTTTTTTCTAGCTTACGAAGAAGTAGGTCGTGGTCTACTTTGTCGAATGCTTTGCTGAAGTCTAAGTATATTATGACCACAGTATTTCGCTGGTCTACTAATTTAGTCACTGTGTTGAAGAATGAAACAAGATGGCATGAAATAAGGTTTGGCATGATCTGTTTTTAACAAACCTATGCTGGCTGCTAGTTATTACTTTACTCGTTTCTAGGTGTTGGTAGATCTGTTTTTTTATTATCTTTTCCAGTATCTTCCCAGGTATTGATGTTAGGATGATTGGTCTGTAGTTTCCTGGGTCTGTTTTTTTTCCTTTTTTGAAGATGGGAAGCACATCAGCTCTTTTCCAGTCCTCTGGTAGTTCCCTGGTGTTCCAGGGTTTTTGAAAGATGTGGTGCAGTGGTTCTGAGATGACATCTGAGATGACATCTGACACCTCACTACCAACTTGCCTTCCATTGAGGACCTGTATCCTGCACGAGTCAAAAAGAGGGCTGTGAAAATATTTATAGACCCCTCGCATCCTGGACATAGAGCACTGCACACCAGAACAACTAGACACAAGAACAGTTTTTCCCCGAATGCCATCACTCTGCTAAACAAATAATTCCCTCAAGACTGTCAAACTATTCACTAAGTCTGCATTACTATTACTATTAATCTTCTCATCGTTCCCATCACCCATCTCCTCCCACTTATGACCGTATGACTGTAACCTTGTTGCTGGTATCCTTATGATTTATATTGACTGTTTCCTAATATGATTTGATTGCTTATTTGTTCCCTGTGACTATCATTAAGTGTTGTACCTTATGATTCTTGACGAATGTATCTTTTCTTTTATGTATACTGAGTATGTATGCACCAAGACAAATTCCTTGTGTGTCCAATTACACTTGGCCAATAAAAAATTCTATTCTATTCTATTCTATTCTATTCTATTCTATTCTATTCTATTCTATTCTATTCTATTCTATTCTATTCTATTCTATTCTATTCTATTCTTTAGAACTCTGGGATGTAATCTATCAGGTCCTGGTGATTTGAATTCATCAAGATCAGACAGGTGTTCTCTTACTGTTTTTTTTTTTTTTGCTTATTTTAACTTTTATTTCCAGTCTGTTTTTTACAGTTATGTTTGTGGTAGGTTGGGCTATAGTTTCTTTTTGCGTGAAGACCGATGCAAATAATGAGTTGAGCAGCTCTGCTTTCTCTCTGTTGCCTGTTACTTCCTTGCCATCATCTCTCTTTAGTGGACCGACTGTTTTCTTGATTTTTTTTCTTGTTATTTATATGTTGAAAGAAACTTTTTTTGCTATCTTTGACTTCGTTGCAAGTTTTTGTTCATTGTGAGCCTTTGCTTTCCCGACTTTGTCTTTGCAGATTCTGGCTATCTGTTGATATCCTGCCTTAGTTATGTGTCCCTCTTTCCGTTTTTTGTACTTGTTCGTTTTGTCTTTCAATTTGTCAGAGAGATCTTTGTGCAGCCATGCTGGTTTCTTCTTGGATTTCTTGTTTTTTTTTTCTCAGCAGTATTGTGCTGGTCTGGGCTTTTATGATCATATTTTTCAGAGTTTCCCAAGATTCTTGAGTTGTTTTCCCCTTTAGGATATTCATCCAAGGAATTTTTCCCAAGTTCTCTCTGAGTTTATTAAAATCAGCTCTTTTAAAATCTAAGACTCTGGTATCATTGTGTACTATTCCTTGTGTTTGCATTATGTTGAATTCTAGTATGACATGGTCACTCTCGCCCAAGGTTCCTGCAGTTTCAGCTCCCTCTCATCGCAGATAACACTGAGTGAGGCAGCCAACCATAATTAAAATACATATAAATCAGTTAAAACGTAACACAACATGGTTACCACAGCAATTGCTTAAGTAAATATAAAGCTAATTGCAAAAGCTTTTGATGGAAAACATTTCTCTGTTTTGCAGCCTGGGTTGATGTCCTCTGACCTCCCCTGTAACTCTTCACCTTTCCTGCTCAATCATTAGAAGAGACGGAGGAATCACTGTTCTCCCATTCACACAGCTGCACATGCACCCTGTCTCATCTGAAACTCTTTCAAGCATCCAATATTTGGGTTGAAAAACTCCAGCCATGCATTCGATGGCAGCAAAGAAATACAGAACCCCAAAACTGCTTGCTGCCATCTAGTGGTGCTTTGTGGTAGATTGTTCTCTCTTCCCTTGTTCCTTCCCAATGAGGAAGAGGAAGAGATTCCCAGGGAAAGTGCCAGGGCTTCTGAAGCAGCAGCCGACTCAGACAGGGTGGCCCAGAGGAGGCCCAGTACAGCACACACACACACACACACACACACACACACACACACACACACACAGAGAGAGAGAGAGAGAGAGAGAGAGAGAGAGAGAGAGAGAGACCCCTGCATCGTTCTTGCATGGTGTCTCCAACTGGAGCCGGCACTGCCATGTCAATCAGCCACGATGTTTATTGTTTCAACCTGAGGTCATCGCAGATAACACTGAGTGAGGCAGGATGGCAGCCAACCATAATTAAAATACATATAAATCAGTTAAAACGTAACACAACATGGTTAACACAGCAATTGCTTAAGTAAATAAAAAGCTAATTGCAAAAGCTTTTGATGGAAAACATTTCTCTGTTTTGCAGCCACTCAAGTGAAGCTTACCGGCCTCCACAATAGTGTCTCCTTAAAAAAAAAAAAAACCTCTTTAGATGTTTCATTCTAAGAGAATTAGGGCCGGGAGCGTTTCCCCTTCCAAAGGGGCTCCAAATTCTGTCCCCCCCCCACCAGGGGATGGAACAGGACAGCAATGCCAGTCCTGCGGGAGGTCTTCCAAATTCCTCAGGCACCCCGGGCAAAAGCCCTCGTCATATGATACCTTAAGAAAACAGCCCTCCTGAACGGCCGACGACCTTCGTTAAGGCAAAGGCTGCCCCATCAGGGCAGGAGCATCCAGATGTGATCACTAGATAGCAGGTTAGCAAATTGCCTCTCTTGACTGGCTTAATGGTGGCCTGGATTTTCCCCGCCTGTTCTGGGCATGATGTGCGGCAGGGACACACAGAAGCACCCGGTGGGGCTTTGGGTACCTGTCAAGGTGCTTAATTCATTCCTCTTGACTGTGTTGGGAACACTCGCTGGCCTTGAATGATTCAGGAACACATGCACCTGGTGCTAAAGGAGCGAAGGCAACTGCTAGGAGACCAGATCAATGCTCCTCAACCTGAGCCACCTGTGTAGTTGAGCCATTTGTAAGGTGCTTGGTCTAGGGCAAAGGCAGCAGTCTAGAAACCGGGAGGTGGTGAGTTCTAGTCCCACTTTAGACATGAAAGCCAGCTGGGTCACTTTGGGCCAATCACCAGGAAACAGTGAGTTCTAGTCCCACCTTCAGCATGAAAAACTAGGTGGCCTTGGCCCAATCACTCTCTCTCAGTCCCACTCACTCATAGGGTTGTTGTTCTGGAGAAAATAGGAGGAGAAGCAGGGGTGAAATGCTCCCGGTTCGGACTGGATCGCCCGATCTGGTAGCGATGGTGGCAGGTGGTTCGGAGAACTGGTAGCAAAAATCTCTGCGGCTCAGCTGGGATCATCAGAGGCTTTTCAAAGCATTTTTTTCTGCAACCTCTTGGCCGAAGAGGTGGTTAAAAAAAATGCTTTGAAAAGTCTCTGACGATCCCAGCTGAGTTGCCTGATCGGCAGAGGTTTTTCAATAGAAAAATAGAAAAAATGCTTTCAAAAGTTTTAAAAAAAAAGGTTGGCCATGCCCACCCATTCACATTACCCCCCACCACCACCACCAAGCCACCCCCACAGAACTGGTAGTAACAATTTTTACATTTCACCCCTGAGGAGAAGTCTTGAGTTATTAATAAAGGCGGCATTAAAATGTCCATTATTGTCGTTTTTTTCTGTCCTTGTAGAATGATACCGGTAGTTTGTGAAAACTGGGATCCATCTTGAGTTTTCAGAAGCCCAAACTGGAAATACAGCAAGGTAACAAAGTCCAGATTTCCCTCTAAATATATAACGAATGGTGACAGAAGGCAACAATTTGAGAAAAGATTTCTAATTGTTATATGGGTTACGTGACTGACTTCAGGCTTGAGGTAAAATTAGGCCAGACTTATTATATTTTTAAAATAAGAGAGAGGAAGCGTTTTTTTCTGATGGGGAGCAAGTAGCAGAGTCATTCATTATAATTCATACACCCACAGCTATAATTCAGAGTCTTGGCCCTTCTGTTAAGATTCTTATGCATTATATAAAAAGGGAGGGAGGCATTATTTACATGAAGGCATTGTCCTCGTTTTTTCCCTTCTAAGGGCATCGTGTATATTTATTTCCTTTTCAGAGGAAGCCCGAGTAGGAGCCTTCCTGAAATTTCTAATTTGGAAATTAATTTGTTGAATGTAGAGTGTAAATATAGTTTCTTACTGCAGAAGTCTTTGCCACTGAAGTCACTCTAAAAATACAATGATAATTGTATCCTGTAAAAGAGAGGAGTAAGCGGTGAGGAGACAGGGCAGCCGTCAAGGTGTTCCCTCAGCCCGAGTCCTGTTGGCTCCTGGGTGTAAAATTCTCGCTCTCCCCAGAGTGGACCAGATGTAAGTCTTTTGTAAGAGGTTGGGAAGCTTCCACTCAGTCTGCCACGAGCACCGCAGCACAATGCAAAACGGTCTTGCAAACAATCTGACATTGTTTCAGTGTTTCCTGAGTCCGAGATCTTGGCTTCTTTTATTGTCCTGATGGGATATTGAGGGCCTGGCAAGGATTTTCCCCAGGGCAGAAACCTTAAACTGACTCTGTTGTGGGTTGCTCTCCCTGAGGATGGTCCAAGATGTAGAAAGTTCAAGTGTGCTTCGCAAGGGGTCTTTCCCCCCTGTGCCCTCCGTCTTCGTGGTTCAATTCAAAGAATTCTTCAGAACATTTTTCTCTGGCCACATCACGACCCATTTTGTTTCCTTCAGAAGTTCTGAAGGTCAATTGTGTCCCCAACAAGATGCTGCTGTTTTTCAAATAGGCGAGATCTGTCTCAAAGTCGCTTTTCTGTGATTCTACTGAGAACAGGGCAATATTGCAACTTTTAACTCTCTTGTTACTCTGTTTGAGAATAATATCTTCAGAACAAAGATAACCAGGGTCCCAACCTGTCCTAGGTCATCCAAACATTCAAGTTGGGGTTCTAGGTTCTGCTAATTGTCAAGTGTCACACTCATTACAACATGAACACATCTGAGCAAGTGTATTTTAGATCTGCCAGGTTCAATCTTCTCAATATGATAAGACATGTAAAATTAGATGGGTTTCTATTCTATGTTGTGATGTAACTACAGCCACAAAGATCAGAATCATGCAAGCGATGATATTCTTGGTGGAAAAGTTGGACTTTCAGAAGCAGGAAAGGAAGAGTCGTGTTTCAACTTTGGTGTTGGGGTAGACACCAGAGAATGTTGTGGGTAGCCAAGAAGACAAACCAATGGCTCATCAAATAAAGCAACACAAAATTCTTATTAGAGGCACATACGCCCAGGCTCAAATGATCCTATTTTAGGCATATTATGTGGAGATCCAGCTCTCTGGAGAAGCTCTAATGCTGGGAAAGGTAGAAGAAAAGAGAAGGAGGAGGAGGAGGAGGAAGAAGGAAGAGAAGGAGGAGAGGAGGAGGAGGAGGAGGAGGAGATGGAGAAGAAGAAGAAGAAGAAGACAACCAATAGTAAGGTGGATGGTCTAAGTTACAGTAGTAATGGGTGCAGTGTTGGAAAGACCAGGTTAAGATTTGGTTGTCTAGTTGGGATCAACTAGACACGCACTTGATATATTTTTTGTATTATGTGAAACACAGATCTTAGGTGTGAGGTGGAAAGTCTGGTCCTTTATTAGGCTCCTAAATGAAACCTCATCAACAAAGTAATATTATTTCTACTGTCATTAAGATGCAGGAGAAGTCTATAACGGACCCTCATCTAATATATCACATACATGACACACACTGTCAACTTTATGATCCTGAATCAAATTTTACTGAATATTTTTTAAAATAATGCACTTCTTTCAAACATTACAGATAATTGAGCTGTTGCTGCACTGTTATCTCTTCAGGAAATAATAGATATTATTAAACCTATGTAAACAGGAAGAGCTGCTGGTCCCAGTGGCCATCCAGTTGAATGGTACGAGATATATATAGGGTTATTTTCTTAGCTCCCACGTTATTGGGCGTCTATAATAATGGGTTTTGGAATAACTTTTTTCCAACTTCCTTTAATGAGATTTCATCATTCTGATTTGAAAGGCTGGTAAATATTCCCCTGATCGTGGAAGGTGTCATCTAATGTCTTTGTTCCAGTATTGATGCTTTAAATGGATGATCTAAAATCCGAGTAAGTTTATGAGGGAAGGTAAATTTATAAAATGAAAAATTACTTCTGCTTTGATAAGAGTACTTGGAGGTACTCTTCGTGTTAATTCTTTTAAGTTATTTCACCAGACCATGAAATTATTTTTATGCAGGGAGGATGAATCCTAAGATTGTCCAGATTTCAGCTAGCGTATAATAGTGGGAGTTATAGCTTTCCATACTTCTAGTTTTATTCTTAAACTTTGTATACTTTGACTTCTGTTTCTTTATAGAATGCAAGTAACCAGGTCTAGAAACTACTATGGCACAATTAGAAGGACACCACAACTTGGCCACTTTTAAATTCTTTCCTCTGAGGACCAAGTGCTCTTCACCTACGGTGGCATCAGGAGTTTTCCTTTCCAGGGACCAAAAGTTGGGTGCAGAACGTCCTGTAAGCAAAAAAATTCTGCTCTGACTGTCATCCCAGCCCTCTTGAGGGCCCCCCACCCCCCACACCATGTGCCTGCGGTGGGCATCAGGAATTTTCTTTAGGAACCAAAAATTCATGTCTTTCTGAAACTGGAGTCCAAAATCCTCTCTAAGCATCCTTATACCCACACCATATAGCAAGAAAAAAAAACCCCTAATCGCTTTAGCTTTGAATAGCTTAATTGCTGCAAGGATGTAATTCCAAGTTGAGGTTCAGGCTGTAGAGTGGAAACTGATTTGCAAGTTGCTGTGATACATGATCTGAGCAATTCTCTAATGATCTCTTCTCAAGTTGAATGAGTGCCTCTTAATAATTAAAGCATTTTTTTTAAATAGCAAGGTTTTATTTTGTTTAACTTTTGTGAGATTGAATTATCTTCCAAGAGGAGTAGGGCTAACTCCTCCAATCCCCACATTTCTTCACTATGCAGGCAGGGGGTGCCACTGTTGCAATTATCTCATCTCGCCTTTGGACCTTTTCATTACCAGAAAAGTTGGTTCTTTCTGTCTGTCTTTCTTTCTGACAGGCTGAGGTTTGGGGATGAATTCGAGGTGAGGCAGCAGGAACTACCCAACCTTCTCCAAAGCAGGAGGTGAGAGCAGGGTAGAACAGCCCACTGGTGGGCCTTTGCATTTGAAGGCAGTGCCACGTAGGAGCAGGGCCAGGTTTTTTCTCTTCCATTGTAGGACACTAAATCATGATTTTAAGCTACATGAATGCAGATGCCACTTAAATTGTAGGAAAATCTTCCTAGCAGTAAGAGCACTTTGGCAGTGGAATTAATTACAGAAAACGGTGGTGGGCTTCTCATATTGCACCGGACCAGGGTCTGGATCGCCTCCTGTCAGGGATGCTTTAATTTAGATTTTTTTTCCCTGAGCAGGGAGGGGGGATGTCAATGGTCCAAATGCCCCTTATGACTTTATGTTTCTATGATTTCATGTCGTTTTGTAACCAGCTGTATACACATTCTACTCTCTGTGTTTTGTGCTTGGGGGAAAAAATAGCCATGCATTATTATTCCTGCCCAGATTTTGTGTATGTCCCGTGTTTGAGAACTGTGAAATTAAATCCCCGAGGACATTATGTGGGTGGGGAAGGCAGAATAAGCCCCTTTCTGGGGCCTCATCTTTTACCATGCCCCATAAAATGGATCGGATCTGGCCGAAGGTTGTCTGATGCAGGTTTATCCAAGAGGGCCTCATTTCAACCATACATCGGTAAGAAAATGAAATTGGACGGTGGAACCACAGGAAGTGCCCTCAGCGCAAGGGCCAGTTAAACTAAAAATACAGACTCAACACTAAAAGATTCTCAGGGGTCCTCAGGACACAGCAAAGGAATTTAATTTAAGTGGGTGTGTGAGAGAAGGAGATAGTTTTGGAGGACCTTTATAATGAGTGCCTTTCTATTTCAATAACATTAATACTTTGCAACTGAAATTCAGGCTCTTCAACCTAAGGAAGAAATGTCCCACTCTGTGCACATGCATCAATGGCTCCTTGTGTGTGTGGTTTTTTTTTCCTCCACTACAAGGAATTGCAAAACTGTTGGGAATTTAACAATTCTGTGGCAAAATCTCTGGCTTCTCGGTAGAAGTGCAACTCAAGTTCATTGAAGGAATTTCAGTGGTAAAAAGTAAGAAGGCTGAGAGTCCAGCCAAAAGCAGGAACAACATGTCATGGCTTTCCACCGAGGGAGGGACATGCTGTGGTGAAATCAGTATTGAATTACAAGGGAAAAACTAAGACCGCAAAGGAAGATCAAACTATACCCAAATGGATTTGGTCTCAATTATTGTTTCAATGGCAGATCCTCTCCTCGCTTCATATCTTTCCTTCTTTTTAACTCGGTCTTCTGAACGGCTCAACTAATTGTTGGTATAAATGGAAACAGAATCATTTTCTCTTGTTCTGGCCATCCGTCACAAGAAAATCTTAAAATAAAAGTTGAAATAGGTCAACAAAAGGTGGACCGATAGAATTACTCAGAAGAAAATAAACCCTTATTTTAATCACTAGGAATGTTTTCCCAACCGAACCCTTGGATAGTAGAAGGCGTAATTTGATCTGTTGCTTCAGATTTGTAATTCTGCTTTAAGAGAAGGGCCGTTCTACATACGGGACACCCCGGGTGAGATTGCCTATTTGCCAGGCAAATTATTTTTCTCTTCCTCGCAGATGTTTTGTTTGCTTTTTTCCCAGACGTCCTAAGACGAGGGTCTCTGGAACAAAGAGCAGTGTAGATCTCAGGAGCTTAAGGTCTTCTCTGGCACTTCCAGCTGCATTCTCCTCTCCAGCATTCCAAGCAAGGAATTAACTGGTTCAATTTTTTTTTATTAGGAATAGCTGTCTAATCCCGACCCATAAAGGATTCAAGCAAGTTACAATCCTCAGAGGTCCAGGTCAGAAGGACTAAGATAATCTCCTTCAGATCAGAAGTTATTGCACGTCTGCGGACTATTTTTGATGGTCTTCTGTATGCTTGACAGCATACAGGAAAGCTGGACAACCTCAAGCCATATGTGACCTCCCAGTTTCAGCCCCAAACTGAAGGGTCAGACTTTGCTGGCAAGGCTTTTGGTCTTTTATTTTTTAATTAAGAAAACCACACTGAAAATGCATAAAATCTTTGCTGGTCTTAAGGCAACCATTTTCCTTTAAATTCGCGCAGGGGAAGAAGCCTGGGTGCCCCCTTTCTGATAGGCACCACTGCGCCAGTAATGTGCCCAAGTCTTCAGGAGCCTTTTAAATACGGCTGTCTTTGCATGGTGCTTTTGGCTTCCCAGAAACAGCCTGATCAGAGAAGAAACTTTGTTGTACACCGGACCGCCAATCACTTCCAACAATCCCACGTCTTCTGATAGTCAAGACCTCAACCCATATCTTAGACCCCCTTGAATTTAAGCGTGGCATGCCCCTCCTCCCCCCTCCCTTCCCGTGGCTTAACATTAAACCTGCTTTATGCCTCTCGTGTTCCTCTCTGTAGCAAATGGAAGGTAAGTCATTGGCACGTTCAGCATTCCTGCCCTGGGAAACTCCAGCTCAAAACAATTTCTGACTCTTAGCCAAAAGAAAAACCTGCCCATCCTCCCTCATCATCCTGCTCCATATTTTTCATCTGCCATGATATGGCCAGATTCACATATTTTGATCTTAAGAAAAAATAAAGCAAGTGATTGCTTCAATATGTCATGAAAAGAAGCAAGTGTAGCACAGGCTAAGCTTCATTTAATTCCCAGTTCATCACCATCATTTTAAAAAGCATGGCCCGCTCCGATATTTGACTAGCCTAAACAGAGGGGTGTTTTTTCTCCACACAAGGCATTAACCAAACCCCCTATTGTTCCATCGGACCATTTCTTCCAGATGGTTTAGAAAAGTTTAGGGTTAGTCCATTTATTTTAGTTTCATCCCACAGGGAAGATGTGAGCCACACTTACGCTGCACGTGATCCTGGATGCCTCTGAGAATCCAAGGCTGAGATTCAGTAGCAAACTGCAGAAATTCAGCCTTGGGATTTTAGATAGGAAATAAGAGAGCTAAAACTTAAGCTTCCAGATAACGGTTGCCACGTTTAAAGTGTTTTAAAAACTCTTCATTTCGCATCAAACAAGCATTTCCCCCATACTGTATGGCAGCATGACATCATCACTCCAATATAATAGCAGCATCAGAAAACACCCTGGGTGTAACAATCAGAAAGAAAGACAAAAAAAGAAAAGAAAAGAAAAGAAAAGAAAAGAAAAAGTCTGGATAGCAGACATTGCAACATCTGGAGACCGCAAAAGAAAAGAAAAAGAATTGGAGAAGACATAAAATATAAAAAGCCTGCAAATAGGAGTAGAATGACAGTGGCGAAAGATAGCAAAAGTACAGGTAATCCTTGAGTTACGACCATTTGCTCAGTGACCGCTCAAAGTTACAATGGGCTTAATGCCGATCCGATGACAAGGAAGCCAATGTATTGGAAAGACGAGCCAGGTCAAGGAGAAGATGGACACAGGCAGCTGAGGACAGGAGGAATGATGCCAGGAAAGGTAAGGCTGAAAATGAATCAAGGTGGGTGAAAAATGCAAAGAACGACGTAAAGGGCTTCCACAGAGACATTCAAAGTAAAAGGGAAGCATCAGTAGATCAACTGATCAATGAAGCAAAAATAATAATAAAGCAAAATTTAATTGATTGTAATATTATTGTATAATATTGTAATATTATTATTGCAATGAAGCAATAATAAACGGCAGCTAGGAAGTGTGACTGAAGTTCTATTTTCAGTCCAACTTCTTTAATACCAAAGTACAATCTCCTCAAAGAAACCTTGAAAGCCAGAATGAAAGGGTAGGACTCCAGGTTGAGGAACTGGGTACAAAGAGGAATTGGCAGGGAATCCTTCTCAGTGAGTTTAAGTCTCCAGAAAAGCAACATCTATGGGAAAATGAGGGTCCAAATAGCCAGGATGGTGGGTGTGGCTTCCTAGTACAGATTCCACCTTCCTCCTTCTGCCATCAACAACCTCCCACCGGCCAATACGCTCCCACAGAGAGGGGCTCCTCAGGGTGCCGTCGGCCAAACAATGCCGACTGGCGACACCCAGGGGGAGAGCCTTCTCTGTGGGGGCACCAGCCCTCTGGAATGAGCTGCCCCTAGAGCTTCATCTTAGCCCTGACCTGCGTACTTTTGCCTGTTTTGACCTCCCCCCCCTTCCCAACAGCAGCTGCTGCTCTGAAGTCAGATGAATTGCATTCTGGTCATTAAGCAGGTCCTGAAGAACAAGCCAATGTGTTGATAGCCAGTCTAAACTTCTTTTTTTTTAATCTGGTAATTGTTTTAAAGAGATTGAAGAGGCTTCTTTTTACTACTCTACTATAGGTTTGACGCAAAGTCTAGGCTGGGTATTTTTGAGAATGTTTTAATTTGGCTGCTGGCCTAAATAAACCTTTCCAAGGTTAACTCCGTATCTTCTGCCTGTAATATTTATGGGATAATGTAAAGCGATTATATGTCTTATTCTGTACTGTAGCTATAATTCTTCATGATCAGCTGAGGGGTTTTTTTTCCTAAGGTTACTTTCAAGGACATCAGAGGGGTTTTCCTGACAACCACAATTTATTCCTCTTTCTTCAAGAAGTGTGGACATGAGTCTACTGATCTGATGGACGTTCAGTTGATTGATATAAAAAGTGTATAATTTACCTGCTTGAGCAGTACCTGATGTTATCCCAAAAGTGCTTTTCAAAAGGCAGCTGGACTTCCCCCCCCCCCCTTTTCATCCAAGAAGCTTCTTCAGTTCTTCAGAATGGAAGAAGCTTCTTGGGTGAGAAACAAAACCTCTTCAAGGGAAAAGGAAGAAAAGTCCGGTTGCCTTTTGAGGGGCACCTCCCATGAGATGGATGGACTGAGAATCTCAATAGACATTTACACAATTTTATGTTTTTAAAACATAACCTTTCTTTATATATCACTACTGCCCATTTCTCAAGTTCGAAATGATGGTCTTCCTTATGTTTCAGTGATTTGCACAAACATTTGGAGTCTGAATCATTTCAAAATTGAAACTACCCCATTCTGAGTTTGCAAATTGTTTCAGTTCTGATCATTGCCTTGATGATTTTGGGGGTGTTTCAAACACAAAATAACTCTGTTCTGAACTCAAAACCTACATTTTCAAGCATGAAACCCCTTCAAACCCATCAAAATGGCCTATTCTGAATACAAAATGGTGTTTCAAATTAGAAACACTCCTGGTATTAAATGCTTGCTAGGATTCTGATAGCTACATTTGCTCAAGGGCTTTAGCTGGTGCTTTCAATTATGTCCAGATAATTCCTCTGTTCAAACGGGATTTCATAGGCTCTTATATTTGAAAGGCCAATTATGGCCACCAAATCCAGGGTAGGAATCCAAATTAAAATATCCCCAACTGAAGGATAGCTAGGCTTCCCTTGAATATGTTCGGCAAAGGTGGCCTCTCCTCCCTTGTCTGTAATTGGTTCCAGATAAGAACAGGTTCAGGGCAGAAAGAAGTGGGACTCTTTGTATAGCAAGGATTTCTTGGGGTTGATGCAACAACTCTGGATTAATTTGGGGTTTCCCAGCACTTGAATAGACTGTAGCCCTCTTCCAAGCATTAAATAAAATTGTTGATTTCTTTTACTTGCACTCAGTGAGAAGTGCAATATTCTAGGAATAAGTGGGTGGTCAAAGTGCCTGATTTTTCAGAGTTGTTACTTGGGTGGAGAACAAATAAAACGATCTTTCTTCTCTTCAAGTGTGAAAATAGTCTCAGCACTTTTTGTAAGGTCAAAGGGCGATGTCTTATTTCACTCCTAGCTAGACTTTTGTCATAGTACGTATCAATAAGCTTTTTGTCTTATTTTTAGTTTGAATTTAGAAACTCTTAAGTTTTGCAATTAATGTTCTGAAAATTTTTGAGCCATTGTAGCAAGTGCTCTAAAGAACTCATTTCTTATTTTTCCCTTTTATTTTCATTAGTTACACATCCATACAATGTAGTAAGCAGTAATTTAAACCATACATTGGATAATATTTGAAATGTATCTGATATATTTGTTTTGTTGTATTGCTTTTTTATTTTAATAAAGCAAAACAAATTCATTAGTTGCAATGCATTTCTTATGCTGCTTAGTACAATCCAACTTATTTATTTTAGGAACATTCAGATCTGTAGTTATCCCACAAGTGCAAACTGACCATTGAATAGCCAGCATTTGAAACAATGGATCCTGAGCCCTTAGAGCAGTTCTTGAACCGGTTTAAATCCACACCTGGCTAATCTCAACACTTCTTAACAAGAGATCTCTTCCGATAAGCATTACCTGTTCCTCTGCTGTATTTTGAGCGAGCAGAAGTGCCTGAGAAACGAACAAGGAGATGTTCTTAAGCTATTGATTGATTGATTGTGTGCCATCAAGCCAATGTCAACTCTTATTGACCACATAGGTAGTTTCTTTTCCATGATGACCTCTGCCCAACATGATCCTTCAGGTCTTCCAACATTGCATTGATCACTATTGTAACTGACTCCATCCACTTTGGTAGTCTAGATGTGGAGAGACCTGGCCCATAGAATCACCAAGAGTCCGAATGGACATCATCATCATCATCATCATCATCATCATCATCATCATCATCACCATCTATTTCTGTCTGGAGAGCAGAACAATGGCTGAATAGGCACTCAGGACAAAAATCAGAAGAAAGGCTGATCTCGGACTTTGGAGGCCATGCCGAGTACCCAGGGGCCGTTTTCAGGGGAGGGTTCTACTACCGGTTCACCTTTTGTTGTTTGTCATTCTTCTTCCTGAAATGGTGAATTAGGGGGTGGCAGATTTGGTCTGCTAGATGATCACAAAGGATGGAAACTTCTTTGTATCTTTTGTGGCCAGCTAAGGGGCATCTGGATTTTTGCAGGCCAGGTCTGCTACCTCTATGATTTCTGAAAAGGGCCGGCTAACAGATTCAATCTGTGTTGTGATTATTGCGTGGATCTGGGCTAGATGTGACAGGAGCATTTGTCGGTTATCCTGACGTGCACTATTTTGACGCTGAGAGAATAGATTTCGGTTTGACATCTTTAACTAAAAGATGATGGGGGAGAACTGGAGGGTACTTGCAGACAAAGCACCAAAACCAAAACATTGCAATTAATTAAGATACAGGGTATTAGGTAGCACTCCTAGGTTAACAACCAGCCTAAGGAGGAGGAAGATTGGCAAATGGGAACTGGTATAGCATCGTGTATACTCCGGGATTATAAATTATATTGTCAAAATTACAGAATTGTTGGTTCCAAAATGTGTTTCTTATTAGAGGACTTTTCTGACCCCAAGAGGAATAATGATACATTTTTCTTACCCAAATGCTGAACAGAGAGTCCACGGTCATTTGGTTGATTTCGAAAATTGGTCCTGGCAGCAGTAACAGCAGTTATAAATGTTCTCCTTGTTTATTACACCACACAGGTTGCCAGATTCTTTGGGCCTGAAAAATAAGACATTGTATGGAAGACAAAAATAGATCTGCACTATCATTTTATACCCATAGCAGAGAACAGCAATAAAGTGATCCCCCCCACACACACACACACATCGTCCTGAGGATCGGCAACCAGAAAAAGCCCTCTGAGCTTTTGTTTGTCTGTCCTAAGGGCTCCCGCTTCCCTTGTGCAACATGTCGCTCTGGGGTTTCATTCCTGCTGCTGAAATTTGTAAATTTATTTTTTATTTGCCCAAAGAAAAACATGCCCTTTGCAAGAGACAAATGATGGCTTCTCTTGGGCCACGTGGAAGGTTTTTTAAAAGCCAGTCTAACATCTGAAGCAGCCTAGCAATGTGGTGTTCCTTATCGCTCTGCATTGGATGGGGTCAGAGATAGCAGCCGATCCTCTTGGATGGCTGAAGGAAAGAGCTGTCAGCAAGGCAAGGCTCAGGAATTTCCTTGGCTGGCTTTCTCCTCCCAGAGAGCTTGGGGGAAATTAAGTCCTCCAACTCTATAACTTCATGCCATTTTGACAGCTTTAGTTTTGGAATACATCTTTGCCTAAACACCAACTGCACACTGTTTTTAATTTGTTTAACCACTTGTTTTAATTCAGTTAAAACGTATTTGCATTTCTGAACAAGAATGGAGATTTTCAACGTGTGGTTTTCTGAGTCTCCCCCACCCCCACCCCACCATGCTTCTGTTCATTTTGATTGATTGGCTCTTTAAATTCCAGTTATGGGAGTCGGCAATGAAATCATAATTATCCTTCCCATAATAAGAGCTCACACTAATCTCATTTATCCCCCATAATCTGAGCATTAGTGTAACTGGCAATGAGGCTATTATTACAGCCAGTTAGTGTGCATCCTTGAACCTTATGAGCCTCGTTTCTTTTGATATTTCCCAGATAGGATTTACCAATCCAACTGCCTGACCCGCGTTGATCATTTAATCAATCCCTAAGAGCTGTCTGCTCTTCCCAAGGGACTGCTGAGCCCTCTTCTTCAGAAGACCTTCATGGTAATGGGGGGGGGGGGCTTGCCCCTGCATCAGAAGGTCCTGCCTTCCTTGTTCCCAGAGACAGGGGGGGGGGCTTTATCTGTCAACATCCTGAAGCCTCCGAAGGACTGGCGGACATGTTATGACAGGAAGAATTTTGGGGATTTCCATGTGCTTTGGACTGGGGTTATCTGTTGCTAAACAAAGGCCAAGTCTAATATTGTGAAATATGAATGGGGTTTTTTTAGTTGCAAGGAACATTTTATTAGAGTGGGATAAAATAATTGTAGAAATAAAGAGAATTTGCTTTATACAATTCAGATCATTTAGGTCTGTGTAGGCGCATGTTTCTTCCATGCTGGTTCTTCCCAGAAGAGACTCCCCCCCCCCATGTGAATAATCCCTGCAGACTCTTAAGGTTTAATGATTGGCAGAAATCATAGTGTGAACAGGCCTCCTTTAGGCAGACTTTTCTCACACTTATTTAAGTGGCCGGTATAAAGTTAGAGATGCTTCTTGCTTCCGTTCAGTTGTAGGGTTTCAGTAAGAGTCAGGATAGAGTCAGTCTTCAGCCCAATTCAGGAGCTCAGGAGAGTGAGGGAAAATCATACCCGGATATCATGCATTTCAAAGGGCCACAGATAGGAACATGACAATGCTATGATACAGGCAGGCATGATGCTTCCCACTGGTAACGCAAACCCAAAATATTTCTAAACATGGAAACCTTCTCCCTCCCTCCCTCTCATTTTAGCCCCTCTTTTCCCCCATGGAGTCAGGAAAGTAGACCCCTTTCTGTTCAGCTACAACTCTTGAGGAAGGGCTCCGATGGGTGAGTAGAAGCTCTCTTGGGTGGATGGTGTGCCAGTTTCCCCAGTTCTCGTGGCTGAGCTGTATCCTCATGAGAGAAATAGTTACCTCAACCTTGAGTTTGTAGAAAGGCCTGTCAACATAAACTAGGTTGACCCTTGGCCAAGTTTCACAGAGTTCTGGCCACAAGGCCAGGAAGAGTAGCCATCCTTGCAGCTTTAAGGTGGTTTCAGCCTAAGTATTGGGTATTTTCCCAGCTTTCATCCCCCTCCCACTTATCCACTGCTAGGGAAAACCTCCCCACAATAGTTCATCAGGGCACAACTGGGCTTTCTTCCAGGGCTGCCACTCAGGCTTTGTTCTTGGTTTGCCCTCAGATTATCGGTCAACAATCACATCTCACCTCACTTGTGGGGCAAACACAGCCATCATGTTCAACATTCTCACAATTTTACCTCTTTGGAGGGTTGCGTTCATGGAATCCAGGTTCATAAAATGTCCTATAAGCTGAAGCACCCAAAAATGCAGATTTATGCTTGGTCTCATTTATTTTAAATGCCAACCAACCAAACAGGATATTTTTAAAAATAGCACCATTGATGTGCTCCTGTGGGGAAATGGGTTGGGGGCTTTGTGAGACATGGAAGGGAACTCTGTCAGTTTTCGTCATCAAACAATTTTTAATACTTCCACCTCTCACAATATTAGACAACACAGTATCAACAGTAGAGACCTTCAAATTTCTAGGTTCTACCATATCGCAAGATCTAAAATGGGGAGCTAATATCAAAAACGTCATCGAAAAAGCACAACAAAGAATGTTCTTTCTGCGCCAACTCAGAAAGCTCAAACTGCCCAAGGAGCTGCTGATCCAGTTCTACAGAGGAATTATTGAGTCTGTCATCTGCACCTCCATAACTGCCTGGTTTGGCTCTGCAACCCAACAAGACAGACACGGACTTCAGAGGATCATTAGAACTGCAGAAAAAACCATGGCTACCAACCTGCCTTCCATGGAGGACCTGTATGTTGCACGAGTCAAAAAGAGGGCTGCGAAAATATTTACAGACTCCTCACATCCTGGACATGAACTGTTTCAACTCCTACCCTCAAAACGACACTATAGGGCAATGCACACCAGAACAACTAGACACAAGAACAGTTTTTTCCCGAACGCCATCACTCTGCTAAACTCATAATTCCCTCAGCGCTGTCAAACTATTTACTAAGTCTGCACTACTATTAATCATCTCATCTTCTTATCGTTCCCATCACCCATCTCCTCCCATTTATGACTGTATGACTGTAACCTTCTTGCTGATATCCTTACGATTTATATTGATATTGTTTCCTGATTGCTTATTTATAACCTATGATTATCGTTAAGTGTTGTACCTTATGATTCTTGATGAACATATCTTTTCTTTTATGTACACTGAGAGCATATGCACCAAGACAAATTCCCTGTGTGTCCAATCACACTTGGCCAATAAAAATTCTATTCTATTCTATTCTATTCTATTCTATTCTATTCTATTCTATTCTATTCTATTCTATTCTATTCTATTCTATTCTATTCTATTCTATTAATAGGGTCCTCGGATAATGCAGTTCTTAGCCCTTCCCTCAAAAGTCTATCCTACTGTCTTTAATAGGGCTAATTTCCAGATAAGCCTGCATAGATTTATTGCCTTTATTTTAAAAGGATTGGGTTTGCACAACACACAGCCATCATTCTCTAAAGAAACCCAATTGCTTGAGTTTAGCCAACATACTGAAGCACTAAGCATCCAAGCAGACTTTAATCTCAGCAGGAGATTAAAATAAGATTGGGTAGTTTGTGTTCTGCTACCAGATTCAAAAGATTAACTGTTGTTAAGTAGAGGAAAGCTTATCTCCCGAAATTAAAATATATAGTGAAAAATTATAAAGCTCTTTCTAAAGAGAACATAAATCATTTTAGCATCCTCATATATCAGTTTAAATTCATGAGATAACTGGACTAGAATATGAACTGTGAGAAGAGAATAGAATTTAAAATGAATTTTTAACCTCTATTGTTAAAAATATATATATATATATTTATATGAAAAAGTAAGCATGCTTTGTTTAGGCAGACATTTCCAATACTGGAACTGGAACAAGAAGCGAGAGGCCACAATTAAGTTGAATTTGTGAAACAATGCCCCCCCCACTCCCTCCCAAACCGAGAAATGTGTCTGCCAGGAACCCAGAAATCAATTGGGCTGATCTAGTAGAGCCAACAACGTGCACTTTTTAAACAAAAAGAGGTGTGCCTAAAACGGTCTTATAGAAACATTGGGTAAATTAAATGCTCACTGAAGAATGTTCATTCCTATGTGTAAAACACTCTTCATTTGATTTTCATTGAATTAGATGGATTTCTCTATTTGGGGAATTAGTAATTTTCTTCTTCTTCTTCTTCTTCTTCTTCTTCTTCTTCTTCTTCTTCTTCTTCTTCTTCTTCTTCTTCTTCTTCTTCTTCTTCTTCTTCTTCTTCTTCTTCTCCTCCTCCTCCTCCTCCTCCTCCTCCTCCTCCTCCTCCTCCTCCTCCTCCTCCTCCTCAGCTAGAACCACAATGACATCACAGACAATTTCATGAGGAGAATGTGCTTGAGGAGAGATCAGTTTAGGCCTATTTTTGAGCGAAACCACCCCATAATCTATCAAGAAAGGAACCGAGGCAAAGGATCGGTCTAAATAATAATTCCTGAAAGCCCATTTCAGAAAACCTCCTGGAGCAGCTTTGCCAACAAATCCTCATTCGTGCTTTGCATGTTTTCCCCGTCAGCACAGAGAACGTCTGGGGAAGATGGGGAAGTTATTGCAGATTCTCTCCCAACATCTCTGCCTACCAGGCGGGGAGTCTCTCCCTTGCTTCCTTGCTGAGGGATCTTCTCTGCAGAGAAACCAGATCCTGCCGTTACTCCCAACCAGGTTTGTGCAGTTTTGCTCTTGCGTGGAAGAAGCCAAGAAGCCTCCTCAGTCCCAGAAGAAAAGCCACCCTTTGCTGATTGTACAGCTAGTCCTCGACTTACAACCGTTCACTCAGTGTCATTCAAAGTTACAACCGCACTTCACACTTACGACCCTTGCAGCATCCCCACGGTCACCTGATCAAAATTCAGGCATTTGAGAACTGACTCGTATTTATGACGGTCACAGTGTCCCCAGGGTCACGTGGTCCCCTTTTGTGACCTTCTGAAAAGCAAAGTCAGTGGGGAAGCCACATTCACTTAACAACCAGGTTAGTAACTTAACAACTGCAGGGATTCACTTAATAACTTTGCCGAGGGAGGCTGTAAAATGGGGTGAAACTCGCTTAACTATTGCCTTGCTCAGCAACAGAAATTTTGGGTTCAGTTGTGGTCGTAAGTGGAGGACTCCTATAATAATTCAGTATTTCTGGCCACTGTCTTTTTTCTCTACAGACTCAGCTATTAGATTTTGCTTCACTGGTTCCACAGCGGGAGCGCCAGCTGTTGGTCTGGCTCTTAGCACAGTCGTTTCACTAACCTTAAAATGTATTAAGGGATCAATGTCCATAAATTCTTATTTTCCAGAACATTTTATCCATTGGCTGAAAGTGTCAGATTTTAAATACTTAAAACGTGTGTATAGAATGAGCCTAACTCTTCCAGCTGAATCAATTTGCCCTTGGTGTAATCTCTCTCACTTAAATAAACCCCGTATCCTAACTCCGCTGGCCCCCTCGCCCAGCCCCCGGCCTGTCATAATATTTAGAGGAGGCAGAAACACTTACTGTTCCACAAACAGCTCCATAAACACCAAACAAAACTCAGAATTGCGCTTCTAGTTCTGCATATTTAGCCCCCGGCATTCCAACGCAGATTGCTGTAATTTTCAGGAAAACAACTCTTTGCCATTCACTCTCAGGAAAACGATCTGGCTCCCACAGATCTAGGAGAGGCCACGGAGGCCACCGAAGCCGGCCATCTGCTCAGGGCTGGAGTCCAAACCTGAGTGCTCCCATTAGATGGTTGTGCTTGAATCCCCCCTACGGATGGGAGACCAACACATCTTTGGGTTATTGTTGCTACTGTCAGGATTTCCCCCTGACATCCAGTTGGAATTTGCCTCCTTGTAATTTAAATCCATTTTATGTCCCCTTGGATTATTTCACGCCTTGATCCTCTATGGGCCTCCTTCCTTCCAGAGATTTGAAGAAGGCTGCCACACCTTCACCTCCTCCGTCCGTCTTCTTTTCCTGAGATGAAGCATGTCCAGTTCCATCTAACGCTCTTCATAGGACTTATTTCCTTATTTCCTGGTAATCTTTCTTGCCCTTCTCCAAATCTATTACAATTTCTCTGAATCCTCCATAAAGTTTCGGGTCCAGAACTAGATGCAATATTTGCGATGTAGAATAAAGTTGGCAATTATCTCCAGTGATTCAGAAATTAGATTTCCATGAATGAATTTATTGTTGACATTGTCTTTTTATAGCCACATCACCCTTCTCGGTCACGTTCAATTATTCAATCTCTCGCTACTGAAGTCGTGTTAATCTGAAGGCCGGTATTCTCCTGACCCATACCGTATTCATGCAGTTTTGTTTCCTAGGTGGAAAATGTTACAATCGACTTTTTCAGTTTGGAATAAACATTTTCAACAAAGTAAACAATTTACAGTGTTGCAGAATAAACAATTTACAACAACAAAGGATTTGACCATTGTTGGACATCAAGAAAATTCCCAACAATTCCTATTAAACTGGAGTTTTGATTGCAAGCTTTGGGACGGGTTAAGAGAAATCCCTGAAATGTCAGTAAGGCCAAATTAAATTCTCAAAATTACCTTCCTAAAGAAAACAAAACAGAGACAATGACGGAGGGGAAAATATTTAGAATATTTCAATCATTGTCCACATTCACAAGTTCCAACTTTCTCTGTTTAGTTATGTTATTTGTATACTGCTTTGTTTCTCGTCCATACTATGTCCATCCAACCATACTGGATAAGGCCCACCAGTTTTCTAGAAACACTTTACTTTAAGAACTAAATGAATTCCTTGTAGCATCCCTGGCTAAGTCTAAGGAAAATCAGAGAGTAAAAATTCTCTCCATGTGATCCCTGTCGATCGACCTGGAATACAACAATTCCTGGAAAATCACCCAGTAATTTGCTTGGTAGAGTAGTGATTTCAACCTGAATCTTTCCAGGTTTAGTCCATCATGTAGGGCTGATTCCTAAGCAGATTTGCTTTTAATTGGAAGAAGTAATTTGTGGCTAATATTAAATGTCTATATGGTCAGATATTAGAAGGGAGCACCAAATACTGCAGGGAAAACAAAAGAGCCTCCCTTGTAACATTTTGAGTGCTGCAACATGATTGAAAAAAGGAGTTTTCACCCCCTAGTTTTCATCTGCAGAAATGGTCCCAATGATAGGTGGGGGACAGATCACCCTGGATGAAATCTATCTATGTGATCGCTAAGAGATGACATCAACGTGATGGCACATAATCAATCAGCGGAGCCCTTAATGCTCTCTGAGCTTGGTTATTTGCTTGTAGATTACCCAACTAGGTAATATCATCAGTGCTAAGAAGTGTGGGGATTCCACCCTGCCAGTACACAATAGCTTGCCCTGCGAGTGTTAATGGGGGCATGGTTTTCTCCTTGGCAATTCCTTGTTTCTGCTTGTTTGTTTGGTATTACTCCCTTCTTATTTGGGTGTTGGCTGCTCGAGGGGATGTGTCCTTGTATTTTTGTTGTCTCTTTTGAATAGTGTGTAAGTATGGTTTATTTCTATGCGTTTATCGATAGCTGATTGTTTGAATTCCAAGCTTTCAGGTGCCTTAGCATTTCTGGATTTAGCTTGGTCTAGGATGGCCACATTTTTCCAACTGAAATTGCAGCTGAGTCTGTCCACGTGTTGAGAGAGAGACGAAGGACTTTTCACCATGTCTTTGGACTTCTGGGCGGTGTTCATGGAAGTGCCCTGCTAGCCTTCTGCCTGCCTGCCCTACACTGTGGCTGTTACAGGCCTGACATTGTCTGTTGGAGATGAGTTCTGGTTTTCGTTTTCTTTTTGGGCCACTGGATCTTTTGGTTTCCTTAAGACATTTTATTTTGTTTCTGTGCTAGGGTGATGTTGTGCGGTTGTAATACCTTGTTGGTTATTTCTGAGATGTTTTAGATTCACGATCCTGTTTTCGTGGCCTGTATTGGTTGTGTTGTTGTGGGTTCAGTGGTCAAGAACTTTTAGATGAAGTTTAGATGTGGGTACCCATTTTGTTGGACGACGTTGTAATAGGCAGTCGGTTTCTTCTTTTTTTCCATTCTTCTGATGTTTTGGGTTGCTGTAGTGCATTTGTACTCAGCTGAATAATGTTCTTGCACAGCTCCTCTTGTGGAAGGTTAGGTTGTTAGTTTGGTAATGCAACACTTGGTTAGTGTGGGTGGTTTTTTTTTTGATAGGGTTGTGTTTCTAATTTGCTGCCATTTCCTCTTCTGCTGAGGATATCCAGCAAGGGCCGTGAGGCGTAGTTTTCTTCTACCCTTGTGAATTTTATTCCTTTGAAAATGTTGCTGATTTTTTATGTTTCTTCTCTAAGCGTTCCTTTTTTTGTTATGATAAAAGTGTCATCTACATACCAGATCCATATTTTGGGCTATGCGTGGGAGAACTACACGTGTGGGGATTTCGTCTTCTGCCTCTTGAATAGATTTAATAGATTTAGGATGTTCCAAATGAGGAAATGCTGGGGAATTCTCACTTTTCTATAAGTAGGTAAGATAGAAAGGTCCCTCCTGTTTTCCAACTGGTCATTGATGGGATCAGTTACAGGATGACACAGAAAAGCAGCCTGGAACAATGAAAATAAATTTTACTCTTATGCTACTGAATCCATCTGGGAGGGAGGCTCTCCTGGGCCTCAGGCAAATGCATTCCACAACATCCCACAGGTGAAGCTTCTTCTATTCCCCCCACCCCCAAATATCTTTATTAAGTTCCAGAAGCAGACATTAAAATACCAACTAACATAAAGAGGAAAAAAAGGACCGGAGAGGTGAAAAGTGAATAAAAATACATCAAACAATTACGTAACAAAACTGACCTCCAACTTATTTCAGTACAGAAATAATAATGCAACAAACCTCTAATTTAAATGAATAATTGATATTTAAAGTATCTTAAAATACTACTAATAAACACTCAAATAAATCAATATTCATATGATATTCTTAATTTCAAATGGTCAAATGTGAATCGTGTATTTTAAAGAAAACACAATATCTCTATAGTTAAATCAGATCTAATCCTCAAATCTCAAAGCCAACCGTTGTTTTTTCTTATCTTATAAGAAATCTAACCCTGGTCTCCAAGGGGCAAGAAATTTAGGCTGGTTATTGTCTCTTCACTTCCTCTATTTCTTTTCTAGGAACAGCTTCACCTGTTGAATTGTCACAAAGGTATTGGCCAGGCAGAGCAAGAAGCCCAGATGTGGGCCTAATCATCTTCTTTTCAAGAAGGGCTCAAACGATAAATGACAGCAAATGAATGAGAGGCCCTTTTGCATGCCAGGAGTTCCTGCGAGACAATTAACTGGCACCAGTGGCTGAAACTTTATTAACAGCAGTTTTATCCTGGCAGGAAAGTAGCTGTGAAACAGCCCCAAATGGCAGTTTTGCCTTATGTTCCTAATTGTGAACTGCAGGATGAATGAATCTTGTCCCTTTCTAGCCAATGAAGAAGAGTTCCATGATTTTTGTGCCTGGAAAATGTCACCAGCAACTTCACAATCCCCCCCCACCCTCCCCCCCCACAACCGACTGTTTCATCTGAACTGATCTTGAGAGCCATAAATCTCCTTCTATCCATCTCCCTCCCTCTCTCTTTCCCTTCTCCTCCACCCCCTCTTTAAACTACATTGGAAGCTTTGGAAAAGGATGGAAGGTGTATTTTCATTCTAAAATTTCATTTGCCTTTAGGCTGTCTGTCTTGTGGAGGAGGGGGAGGAGGGGGGGGGAGGAGGAGGAAGGTGGCATAGTGGGTGGACCATAAAAAAAAAGGTGACATCTTTTCACTAATGCCATGCCAAAGAAAACCTGTAGCCATTGTATATAGGTGCCTCTTGCAAGGGGGGGGGGTTGAATAGAGGCTGTCTTATGCAATGAAGCTTGCAACAACCCTTCCTTTTGTAATGCCGTCCTTCCAAGGGGCACCTGGCTTGTAAAGAGAGAGGCCAGGTCTCATCTGTCAGGCTGCCTGCCTGTTTCCTTTTCGCATTAGCCTGGCCCTTGTCCCTGCTTCCTTCCTTCTAATTTGCAAATAACTGGAAAGTACAATGGGGGGGGCACGGGGGACAGGGACACAGGGGCTGTCACAGAGAAGAGGGGCTCGACCTATTCTCCAAACCTGAGAGCAGAACAAGAAGTAACAGATGGAAGCTGATCAAAGAGAGATCCAAACCAGAATTGAGGAGAAATTTCCTGACAATGAGAAGAATTAATCGATGGGGTGGCTAGCTGGGGAACTCTGGGAGTTGAAGTTCACAAGTCTTAAAATTGCCAAGGTTGGGCAGCCCTGCACCAGACCAAACTGGGTCTCTTAAATGGCTTATACAGCCCGGCCAAAGGACACAATTATAAAGCCTTTATTCCTCCCCAAATCTTTGACCCAGAAATTTGACTCTATCGGTCCATTTCTGGGAAGGAGAAAGTGGTTGTTTTGCAGTAAATGAAACTGATTTCTTTGGTATTTTTGTAATAGACAATTGGGGGCTTTCCTTGAGGATTCTTCTTTTCCAACAGATTAGGTATTGTGAGTTGAGGCTGTCTCTAAATGAAGCTCTTTGCTTAAAGCACTTTGTATTCTGTGTTTTAAATATTCCTCTTCGTGAACGAGAATGAGAATCATAATACTGCTTTGAATTTATAAAACAAGAAGGTGTCGAGACTGAAAGCAATATCAGCAATGATCAAAAGAATTAGGTACTATTGATTACAG
Organism: Pantherophis guttatus; assembly: GCF_059756535.1. Lineage (NCBI taxonomy): Eukaryota > Metazoa > Chordata > Lepidosauria > Squamata > Colubridae > Pantherophis > Pantherophis guttatus. The sequence goes on from NC_142067.1 coordinate 131,262,782, forward strand.
AGAATTTGCACTGAAGACCAATTATCCAGGAAAGGGCACCAGTGGAATAATTAATTAAATAACTACGGTTCATTACATTAATCCTTCTAATAAATGTATTAAACATCTGGGTAATTCACAGTTGATTTATAGTGAATTATATCTAAATAAAATACACAATAACAAAGTTGGAATGGACCTTAGAGGTCTTCTAGTCCAACCCCCTTCTCAAGCAGGAGACCCCCGTATCATTCCAGACAAATGGCCGTCTTCTTAAACGGAGTGGGTTAGGATTAGGGATTAGGATTAAGTGACCTGTCACATCTCCAGGACTACCTGTGTGTCACAGGAGACCCAGTTACAAAGGAAGCTGGTGAGATTCCCTTCCTTGGATGCATTAAGAGAGGATGGTCAGCCGTCTGTATTGGATGCTTTAACATGGATTCCTGCAATGAACAGGGACTTGAGCACAACAGCCTAAATATTAATGCCCTCCAACCTGGACTACTGGACTACTGAACTACTGTAATGCTCTCTACATGGGGCTCTCCTTGAGGAGCACCCAGAGGCTCCAACTGGTCCAGAATGTGGCCGCGCGGGTGGTTATGGGAGCGACATGGCGCTCCCATGTAACACCTCTCCTGCGCGAGCTGCACTGGCTCCCGGTGGTCTTCTGGGTGCGTTTCAAGGTATTGGTTACCACCTTTAGAGCGCTCCATGGCTTAGGACCTGGGTGCCTACGAGACCGCCTTCTGCCACCGGTAGCCTCTCACCGGCCAGTACGCTCCCACAGAGAGGGGCTCCTCAGGGTGCCACCGGTCAAACAGTGTCGACTGGCGGCCCCCAGGGGAAGAGCCTTCTCTGTGGGGGCACCTGCCCTTTGGAACGAGCTCCCCCCAGATCCCAGATTTACGCACTTTCCGCTGTGCCCTCAAGACCTTTTTATTCCAACAAGCTGGGCTGGCCTAACTCTTTTTAATTGCTTAATTTTACATTGTTTTTAAAAATGGGGTGTTTTAATTAGTATGGGCCAAATTTGTTTAATAAGTTTTAAATTGTTTTTTAAATTTTATATTGTATATGTTTTATTTTGGCTGTTCACCGCCCTGAGTCCTTCGGGAGAAGGGCGGTATATAAATCCAAATAAACTAAAACCTAGGATTCTATACAATGATAAACAACAACTTTAAGGATGAGAATATGAGATGTTTACAGTGTCTCCTCATGCTTGAAAAATCCACACTCCATCAGCTGTAAAGATTTTCTTGCTCTTAGATGCTTATATAAATTAGGTTCTTGGCATATTGTTTCTGAACATCGTGTTTCTCCAAAATTCACCTCCTGGTGTAATTGTGGAGGCTGGAATTGAATAGGTCCACCCTCTGTGTCCATACAAACAGAATGAAATATTTCTGCCAAAATTTTTCCCCAAATACAGTAAGATCCTTCAGCAGAAACTGGCGTCCATATAGCAAAGCCTATATGACCTGCAAAAGTAGTATCAGTCTGTAGAGTTTTCTTCTAATTTGATTTATTCCCATTGAATTTCTGTAGAACTTAGTTGGAGGCATCAGAGATAAATGATCCAGTTACGATGCTGCAGTTCCCGTGAGGATTTCTAAGTCTACGGAGCAAATCCGAGACTTCAAATCTGGCAAGAAATTTCTTCAACTGTGAGAAATCTTGGCGGGAGGCATGTAAAAGAAAATGTACCTAGGACGATAGGTTGTCTACAAGCACAGATTTGTAGTATGTGGCATATAATTGTCTAAATAAATAACTATATTTGGCAACCTGACTTCTCAAATTTGTAGGAAGACTTGGCTCGTCCAAGTGTTGAACAGCTCATCAGCAGAAGCACAACTATAATCTGAGAAGCTTCAAAGTTGCAGAAACATTTCAAGTAAGTTTATATTTATGGTCTTCCCATACACCGCTGGCATGTGCAACAGAAAAGCTCCTTTCCTGCAGCGGAGGAGCCCATTCTCAAGCAAATGCAAAACAGCTGCAGCAAAAGGGAAAGAAAAGGAAAAAAAAGAGCTTAACCTCTCTCGCTCTTCTCTTTCCAGCCTGCTTGTCTTTTGGTCTCTGCGCAAAAGAAGCTGCTCCAACTAACACAACAGATCGCCTCCCCCATCTCCCCCCCCCAAGGATCAGAGAAGACCAGGCGCTCCGAGCCAAGCAGTGCGGCGGTTCTCGAGGGCCGCCTTGGCCATGTTCCCCGCATAAGCCGAGCGGGGCCCGCTTCAAAGAGGGCGAGCTGCGGTCCTCGTCTTCTAGTCCAACCCCCTGCTCAGGCAGGAGACCCTATGCAATGCCAGACAAGGGGCTGCCCGGTCTCTTCTTAAAAGCCTCCAGTGATGGAGCACCCACAACTTCTGGGGGGGAAGCCATCTTCAGAAGGAGCCTGAGCCTGGGAAGCTTCTTGGGAAGAAGACGTGTCTTCCTGGATTCTGCCAGATGCCACTTCCTTGCAAATGGGGCCTGGAGCATGAGTCTCCTGCTGGATCTAACAGGACAGGTGATGCCACTGGGGAGAGACGTTCCCATAACTAACTTGGCTCCAAGTCACAAAGGACTTTAAAGGTAAACCAAACTTCAATTTGGTTGAAATTAACCTTTGATTGCTTCCCAATAACTTTGACCTTTTGGCACAAACAATCAGGCAGAGAACAATGTTCTAATCAAGGAACCCCCAAGGAGGAAACCACACCTCCACCCACACTGGCAGGGCAAGTGGTTGTATATAAACAGGGAGCAAATCCCACACTCACTCACTCACGCTCACTGTTGGTGCTACCTAGCTGAGTAAAGAAACACCTGCAAGCAGACAACCAAGTTCATTGAGCACCAAAAACTCCACACTTCAATTCTGAGCCACAGATCTTCTATGATATCACCATAGAATGATGTATGATCCTGGAGCTAAAATTCTGCAGCTTGTCTGGACATTATTTGATTTGAAACAGGGAGTTTAAAAACAATCCAACACCCAAACTTAGATCTGCTGAAAGATTTAAGTCCTATCTCCACCTTGCTTATCTGGAAGATAAGTCCAAATTGCTACCTTCCTTGCTGACATTGAATGGCTTACTCACAGGAGGAGTCTTATTCTCCTTGAGTGTCTCTCAGCAATTTTAAGAAGTGTGGCCTGAGCAACCTCTGTGGCAGGTTTCCTGAAACAAGTAAGCTGAGTAGGTGATACCCTCTGGGCCGATCCCTTCTTTTTAGTGGGTAAACCAAAGATCTCGGCAGTAATTGGGATCCATGCACAGAATCTCATTGCAGGGTCTGTTCTGCACATACAAGCCAGGTATATTTGAGCATTTGGTTTTTCTTTCCTAAGAGAACAAATCTGCACTTGTCTCTGTTAAATTTCATTTTGTAATGCTGAACTGTCAAAGTCAGTTTGGGTGGGAAGGGAAAGGTGAATTTTGCAAGGGAACCTCAAAGGTGCAAACTTGCTTCAAGAATTAGGCTGATAGAAGAGTTCTCGTTTCTGGGACGATGGTTTCAGTCTTCCAGAAGAAGCCGTGCAGCCTTGACTATACGGAGAGCAGTTTTCTTCTCTCCTGGCTCCCTCTTGATCTGAAGGCATCTTTAAAAATAACAGCCTGGGACAAAACCACTAAGAGTTAGCTGAAACCAGCACCTCTTCCAATTGGTTCAGGCTCCTGACAAGATGAATTAATGCTTCTCGGAGATGTTTGGCCAAAGAGCCAAAAAGGAGAACTATTTGTTCAGCAGGCCAGCTGACATATTTGTACACTGCTTTCAGGAAAGCAACCATGGATGAGAAGCAAATTGCAAATGTGCGTCTGAGCCCCCAAATCTGAGCAAATGTTTATTGATGAGGCTGTTCAGTTGTGCAGGCTCAGCAGTTCTTCCCCCATTGGAAGATCATGCAATCCGTCTCTCAACACCCAAAAGTAGACTGCAGCCCACACACCACGAATGCACAGATTTCTCGCCCCAAACTTTCCCATCACAATCCCAGGTGCTCTTTTCACCATCTTTCCAAATTCAGGCCTGTAGATGTTAGGAGCAGATGTATGTTGAGCTATGCTATACCGTCTCCAACTTCCTTTATTACAGCTAGTTTTTCTCTGAAAAATTTTTGTTCTCCCATTTGTCGAGAAGAAACAGATTGCAGAGAACTGTTGGCAATCCATAATTATAGAAGATTATTAAATCTTCTACATCACTTTCTCCCTTCCTTTGACTCCATTCATTCCCACAGTGTCCAAGCAAGTCATAGCCATCTGGGAACCAAGTTCTGCCTAGCCAGATTGTTCCTCTTAATGGCTTGTATAACAATTGTCTGAGGCTGGATTAATGACCGATAGAAGAGAAAAATTGTTGCTCAGGGGTGCTCTCTGAGCTTGGTTGCTTTCTTGCAGACGTTTCGTTACCAAACTAGGTAACGTCACCAATGCTAAAAGGGGAGGGCATTGCTCTCATTTTATATACCAGTGGCTTGCCCTGTAAGTATTGGTAGGAGTGATCTTGGTAGTTCCTTGATTAGACTATTGTTTATTTTTAGCTTATTTGTCTTTGTTAGTAGTTCCTTGATTGGGGTATTGTTTACTTCTTGATTATTAATCTAGTGTTAAACTTGGTATTGATTTCTGGTCATTTGATTGCTGACGAAAAGGTGTTTCAGTGTTTTTGTTTCCTTTTGGGCTTCTTGATTATCTCTTTTGAATGGTGTGTAGATGTTGTTTATCTCTATGTGCCTATTGATGGCTGATTTGTCTGAGTGCCAGGCCTCCAGGAATTCTCTGGTGTTTCTGGACTTGGCTCGATCTCAGGTGCTCAGAGTTTTCCAGATGAAACGATGGTCCATGTGTTGTGTTTTTGGTGTTCTGGTGACCAGAACTAGATGCCATATTCCAAATAAGGCCTCACCAGTTGTGGTATAGACCAGTATTCCACCCCCCCTCCCCAATCCTGACGCCATCCCTCTGTTGATGCAGCCCATATGGGAGAAAGATCTGAGGTAAACCCACGTGCAAAAGGCTGACCACATCCCGGAGTGGAGAACGGGGGGCTCTCGTGTACACTGAACCAATTGTTAAGAAGCCATTCTGACTTTGAGAAATCGTACCGTAAGCCTCAGCAGGACAGCTTTTTATAAACGGTGAAGGCCACGAAGCAAGGACAGGGATGGAGTAAACTTCCTGTGAGGAAACAAAGGCCTGGCAATCAGGTACTTTGCTAAAAGAGCTGAAACAATGAGACCGGAATGACCTCAGGACTCCAGAATGCGCTTTCCTAATTCACATCTTACCATTTCAAGCCGTAGGTTCCAAAGTCTCTAAATCTGAATGTCTCTAAGGAATTATTTTTATGGAGACCATTCCTATATGTCATAAAAGAAATGCTACATTGTGTAATATTTTCAGTCCATAATTGCCCATTCTTAGCATTAAAAATCATTTTAGAATGTAAACATCTCTCTAGTTCACAGGAGGCTTCAAATAATAGTCCTCTGGAATGCCACACAGGCAAAATTGTGGGTACAATGAGTGGATGTGCAGAATTGCATTCGGTGCTGATTGGGAACACTGAGGTGAGGGAACGTGAAACGCCCCCCACATGCAGGTAGCAGCCTTCTCGGGACCGTTGCCCAGGGAATGGGGGGCTTCATCAGGCAACAGTCAGAAATTACTGGCTTTACGCAAATAAGGAGAGGCTGGCGTGTGCACATCTAACTCCGATCCATAAACATAAACCTAGAAAGTTCACTGAAATATATGCACAATATGGGAGAACTCATAGATCTAGGGTAACTAGTTGGGTTACAGTGGGAACAAGCGGTAAGGAACAAACAAAGCGGTTCCCTTCGCACATGTTTGGTAAACCCTTGGATTGTACTGCATGCCATGTCCCAGCCCAGTTTTCCAGACAAAGCAAAAACTGTATCCACTTTTCTTTCTTTCTTTCTTTCTTTCTTTCTTTCTTTCTTTCTTTCTTTCTTTCTTTCTTTCTTTCTTTCTTTCTTTTTCTTTCTTTCTTTCTTTCTTTCTGTCTGTCTGTCTGTCTGTCTTTCTTTCTTTCTTTCTTTCTCCCTTCCTTCCTTCTTTCCTTCCTCCCTTCCTTTTTCTTTTTCTCTCTCTCTCTCTCATTATTCCCTAGAGAATACTACATGTCACCATTCCACAATTTCCCGCTATCCACAACTGTCAAGATGACACCAATTCATATTCTGCTGATATACATTTTAACCCTTTCTATAAGTTCATTTCCATTCACCCACTCCACTCTACAAGGTCACTCATTCCTATTACATCCTTCTCTTTTCTCTTAGATTCACAAACACAAAATGTTTTGTTTCACTGTATTCATTAATTTATATGCTTTCAGTCCAGGTCAGGCTCTTCACCTCCTTTATGGTCGTCAATCGATGGGCCCTGCAGAGCAAAGGCTCATGGTCAACCAAGACTTTCACGTTATACTTTCTTAGGAAGTTAAATCAGACTAGAAGAGGCTACCTGATTTAATGATACTCCTGCCACTTGCTGCATTTTCTGCTAACTGTAAGGACACCATCCTGCTCAGGTTGGGCATGTTAAACCAGGATGCCAATATACCCTTCACTAACCATTAATCCTCTGCTAAATCTGGCCATCGAAATTCAGACTCCACCCCGCCTTCACTCCGTTATAAAAGGCAGCTATTATTCTACTTATTTCATGGATGCCAAATGAATTTCTTTTTTCAGATTTGGAAGCAATTGGTGGTTCTTGGCTCTGAGTGACTCTGAAAATCTGGGCACAGCCTGCATCTCAGGGATCCTATTCGGATGGCAAGGTATTTCAACGGTCATTTGCCCAGGTTGTGTTTCTGTCTATTCACATATTTCTGGATTTATCAGTGGAATTAAGGGGGAAGAGAATCCCTGTAAGAGTGTTTTAAACTATAACTACAAAGAATTAAAAATAATAATGGTACATCATTAATGTAGCTTCAGGGATACTTCTGTTTTTCAGAGTTTTAATGTGTTCTTGTTCTCTGTAGCGCAATCCCTGATGAGCCTTTCAAAGCTGTTGTGGCCTTCAGCTCCACGGACAGTGTGTGTACTTCGACACTCTGAGGGGGTGGGGGAGGGCTGAAAGGGGGGAGGGGCTGCTGTCATCCCTTACCAAGGAAAGAACAAGGAGCCCTTTCCCAGTCTCTGCCCTTCCTGGAAAACCCAGTGAAGCCCCTTTCTCTAGGACAGCTGTTCTCACCCTTGGCAGCTTTAAGATGCATGGACTTTGACTCCCCAAATTCCTAGGCCATAATTAGACGATTCAGTTAGATGATTAAATTAGATCCTGGCTGGGGAATTCTGTGAGCTGAAGTCCACACGTGTGGAAGTTGCCAAGATTGGGAAATCCTGCTCTGGACTGACTACACGGTGTGGCCAAGGGGAGGCTCTGGAAGGGGAAGGCCCAGCATCCAAGCCATCGAGGAATGGGGCCCACAGGTGTTCTTTTTTTTAAGAACCTCCTCTGTTTACTTAAATTTTTACAGTGCTGCCTTTACTAGCTCCGTGCATTTCGTCTTCCTTCCCCTGCATTTCTGAAAAGCGTGATGGGGAAGGAGAGCCCTTTGCTCCCATGCAGATTCATTAGTGCTCTTGACTGCTTTCTCCACGCTGCTCTACAGGGGAAGGCAAGGCCTTTGGAGGCTGCAGAGATCTTGCCGGTGATCCTGAGGGACCCAGTCTTGTAGTAATGCATCAGAGATCTTCTCTTCTCTCCCTCACTTCCTCTGCAAAAAAAATAAATAAACATTAATGGGATTTCCCTTCCTTCCTCGTCTGTAAACAGCAACAACAACAACAACAACAACAAAACCCTAAAATTTACCTTGGTGACAACCTGTTTCTTACTTCAGAATGATCAATAATGCTGGAATCCCCCATAACGAGAAATTGTTGTTGTTAGTTGCGAAGTCGTGTCCGACCCATCGTGACTCCATGGACAATGTTCCTCCAGGCTTTCCTGTCCTCTACCATCCTCTGGAGCCCATTTGGAGAAACAAGAAATGAGAGATGCTGAATTAGAGAAATTAGAGATGCTGAAGTCCATCACGAGGCTGAGTTCTTCTGTACTGGAGAGGCTTGGCTTGCTCCTGGTCAAGCGTCCACCCCCTTTGAGCTGGGATGGAATATTCTGCAGTCTCATGGCACTTCTAGGGAAGACTGTAAGTAGCGGTGAGTTTTCCTAGTGCTGACCCCATGAGTAGCAGGGGCTTTCTCCACCTCCCTTTGCCTGGAGGCCTTCTTCATGTGGACCCCAGGGTTGCAAACTGGGAACTGACAGTTGAGGTTTGACTGCCTTGATGGTTGGCCATCAAGCATTTAGGTCCAGGCCCCTCCAATGTCCTCTGCTGAGGGAGCGAAGTATGTCACCTCCCTGTAGAGCAGTGCCTATCAATGACCGAGTCCCAAGCCTGGGAGACAAGGCAACTGCGAGGGTGTCCTGTCTTCATACCACACAAGTAAAGATCCAGGCAATGTACATTGCATCCAGGTCATCTAGAGGTCCAAGGTGAAGGGCGTGCGAAGGATTCCTTCCTCTTCCTCACTTTAGGTAGAAGATAGCTCCCTAAGCCTTCTATCCTGGGATCATTTGGGGGCAGCATGGCCCAACGGAGTTAGGCAGTCAGCACCACCTTTTCCATGTTTACCAGGGAAGATCCTTTATTCCCACCAGGCTCTCCCAAGGTATCAGCCAGGGCTGCAGTTGTTGCAGGACCAGAGCGCTCTCAAATCCAGCTGCACCCAAGAGCTTTTGAGCCATTCGGGCTACCCTAGTTGCCCTCTCCTGTCATCTTCAGTGATGGAGGTTGGATGGGATTAGTATCTGGGGGGATGGGAGAGTGAATACTGGTGCTACACTGGGGAGACTTAAAGATAGTTGATTGGTAGCTCAGGTCAATGAAATTAAATGAAACCCCTCCCTTCAAAAACATTCAGAATGACATGGTCTGTTTTGAGCTTGGTGTGTTTTACCTCACCTCAGTACTCAGTTTTCAAGGGAAGACTATCAAGTGTGGTTACCTGAGAGTTACTGCTCGATCACATCACCCTTCCTGCCTCCAGGACCCAAAAACCAGCCTCTCCACACTGCATGCCAGAAAACTGCATCCGAAGTGCCTCCTGGCTGTCACAGGTCTCCTTCGGTGAAATATGTGTTGTGGTCCGCCAGCAGCCTGTGGACCTGGCAGCGGAGTTGGGCAGTGAGGAGGCTGGGGAGGACAATGGGCCAGTCCTGAAGTCAGGGGAAGGCCCGGACGAGGGCTCTGCATCGGAGGCAGAGATGGGGCCAGGGCCATCTGGGAGTGATGTGCGGACTCCAGAGCCTTCAGAGTCGGACAGCAGAGAGGCAGAGGAACAGAAGGAGCCTGTTCCTAGTGCACGCATGCGCAGAGCTGCCAGAAGGTATGAACAGTTAAAACAAAAGGGACAACTCGGGAGTAAGGCCAGAAGATGATTGGCCACTCCCATAAGGCTTAAAAGAGGAGCAACAAGCTGTTGAGTTCTTTGTAGAAAAGCAACGTTGATTCCAGTGCTTCTTATCAGCGTCTCTTGAACTTTGTGGGGGTTTTGCCAAGAAAAGCCTTTGGCAGGTTGCCAAAGACATCAAAGGTTGGTGATAAGGCTGAAGAATTTGTTTTGGACTAAATCTGAGAATGAATTAATTCTCAGCTGGTTTAATAAAATAAGTTTGTTCATGACTGAATTGTGTTTGGTAATCACTACGTGGGCCTCGGTCACAACAATATGGTCCAAGGCGGATGGACCCCAGAGCATCCCAGAAAAGTGGTTCCACATAGAGAGGCTTTGCTACACACTGATGAATCTGTCTGCAGTGTGTAATTGTTTAAATAACCACAATTGGCGACTCCGGGCTTCACTTAGTGATCATCCAATAGACATTCTTTGTGAATGAGTTCCAAATGTACAATGATCCGCTGCAGAGGCTTTGATTTTGATTGGCAGTTTATGTGATATGGGTGGTCAAAGCTTCTTCTCAACTGCCGTTTTGTATCTCCTGCACAAAAGGACATGAATAAAAAGGGAACCGCCCTTCACCCTCTTTGCCGAGCTCCTCTTTCTGCTCCATAATTCTTGTGAGATGACCAGATCTGAGATCACACTGCACTGCAGAGAAGCAGTGGCTCATATTTCTGGGGCAAATCCCGAAAGGGAACCTTGTTCATTTTCCCCAGAGATGGATATGTGCACGTTTCATTTACGAAAAGGTCTTTCGCTTCACCAAACGAAAGGGAACGAGGAGAGAGGAATGGAAGAGGCTGAAGCCAGGTGGGTGAGAGAGCCTGGTGACCCCGGCCGGGATCCAGAAGGACGCCTCCCAGCAAGATGGAGGCAGCCAGCAGCGAGGATTCCCGTTTTCATGGCAAAGCAGCTTGGCCCTATAAAATGATTTATCTGCTTCGTGTTAGAACTCGTTAAATAAGGTTTTGGAGAGGCTTCATCTACTGAAGTGGACAAGCCTCCATGCCGAAAGGATTGGAAAGGTTAAGGATCAGAAAAAGGATCGTTTTTAAGGAGAGGAGATTATGGACATAGGAAAGGAAATAGGTGAACAGGGGCTATAAAACTGTTTTCTGCGATTGAGCCCATTTAGGATGGGCCCCTCCACGCTGCAGCCACCCCCACTGGGAAGGAAGAAGTCAGCCGTGTGGCAGGGAAAGGAGGCCGAGTGCATCCTTGGGAGTCGGTGATGGGAAAGGCAGACAGGGAGGAAGATTCTGCAAAGGACTCCAGGCTGCCTCTTCTTGGAAAGGCTTCAGCTTATTGTAGCCCTCCAGGCAGGTGGACTTTGAAGAAGCAGGTCAGGAGGAGGATTTGATGCTTTTGAGTTTTATTGGGAGAAAACCTCCTGAGAATACAACCAACAAAGGCATGACCAAACACTCAAGGAGCAAATGGCTGGGCTCAAATTACCCAACTTCAGACGCATTACAGGTAGTTCTCAACTTATGATCGTTTGAAGTTATGACAGCTGCCCCCCCAGAGCTACTTACAACCTATTTTCAAAGTTACCATAGTGGCAACCTCCCCCTTCCGGTCACGTGATCACATTTTGGGTATGAGAACCGGCTCACCTTTACAGCTGTTCGCAGCATCCTCTGGCCACTTGACTCCAGTTTGTGATTTATTTATTTTGGGCCATTTTTCTGGCATTTTGCTTCCCATTTCTGGCAAAAAAACCTCCACCCCACCCACTGGGGAAAATGGATTTGCTTAATGATAAATGGTGTTTGCTTTCCTGAAAAAAAATGTCAAAAAATCAGGTCTATTCAGGTGATTCCTCTGCTTCCAAGTGCAATGACTTCCAACTGTAATTCCAGGCTCAGTTACTGTTGTAAGTCGAGGATTACCTGTACGGAAAGCCTTAGTTCTCCAGAGGAGGCTCTCATGCCAGGAAAGGTGAAAGTAAAGCGAAGGAGAGGAGAACCTGCTGAGGGGATCCATGAGAGCAGCGAGGAGGGCACCCTCGGAAGAACCGAAGAGACAGATGACCCTGTATGTGTGGTCTCCAAGAGTCAACAGCCAACTTGATGGCACATAAAATCCATCAGTCAGAGGTCTGGCCTTCTGTTTTGCCCTTCCCTGCAATGATGAGGGCAAGAGGCCTGGTGAGAAGGACGGCCATTTTGAGATGGGTTGCGGTCTCTAAGCCCCTCAGCTCATCGTCCAGCAACGTCTGACTGCAGACTGAGCTGAGAGCCTTTGAATGGTAATAGATCCGTTCTAGTTGCCTGTTAATCATTCTCATATTGATTGTTCCTGAATTAGAATTATAGAAAGCTCTACAGACCCCACTTCTTGTTTCCATTTCTACCCTGAATTAATCCCTGCGTGGGAATGGCTGCTGGCTCTCTGCCTGCCAGGTGTTTGAGAGCTTTGCCTATAAAAAGCTGTGAGGCTCTGAACGTAAAATCTCTCCTCTGTGCTTTTATTCGGTCTCCTGCTACTTCACTCTTTCTCTGTTGAACACATTAGATTCGTGTTTTCTTGATGGATTTGAAATGGTGCATTTTTATTTTACGCTGTCTTCCCTGCATTCTCTCTCTCTAGAGTATTCTGTGTAATTGCATAATAAAGGAGCAAACCTTCCCATTTTTGCATTTTGATGCACAATCCTAGCAACTTTCTGTCCTTGCGCAAGAGATAAATATTTACACTTCTTTAAGCCCGATCGATGTTTTATCTCCAAGCTGTTCCAAACACCAAATATGGAGGCGGCTTATTTTCTGGTCTCTGTGGAGTCGAGTCCCTTTCTATGCATTTACAGCTGCTGGGTTTTTGCCAACATGATGTTGACGCATTTTTCCTCACTCAGTTGCTGTTATTGTTCATGTTTTAAAGCTAATTCTCCCCGATATGCCCATTACTCTTTATCAGAGTCTTATGAATCTGCCAGAAAGCTTCATTTTGGAGTGTTTATCTTTGTTATGCTGCTGTTTTGCTTAGCTTGGAGCAAAAAAACCCCCCCATCATATGCAAAACCCATTATATTCGCCACACATCAACAAGGTATTGGATTTTCTTACAGTGATGTTTTGTAAAGGAACCACATTCATTATTTGACTTATTATATTGAGCTTATTTATTATATTGAATAAATGTATTTATTATATTTTGAACGTGGTTCCAAAAGGCCATTGGTCAGCTGTTTGGGTGTTGATTCAGCCAGCCAGCAGGCCAGGAAAGGCAGGCCGGCTTTGCTAATTCCTCACAACTTCTGGCCAGGTTGTGGGTCATCAAGTGCTAAAGGGCGAAGGCACAAACGACAGAGAGCAAACTCAGGCAGAGTTCAAGGGGTGGCAGATGCCGCTGGAATGGCTTGAGGGGGCTTTCTCAGCTAACTCTGCCTGCAGACACGGTGGGGGTCTCCTGGCAGGGAGATTCCCAAAACACACAGACTGGAGGCCACCAGTCCATTGATGGAAATTGTCCGCCCCAGATAGGAAGCGATGGCCACAGAGAGACTGGAGCCTCTTCCTAAAGTGGGAAAGCCTGAACATAGTTTGGTGTGGGATTCAATTGAAATGGAAGGTTGAGAATTCAGAAGCTTGGTCTGCGGTATCGATGCTTGCTAATTGCCCTGCTGCACATTACTCTTTCTTGATGAACTTTGACTTTTTTTCTGTAAGGGCATCAGTCACCCCTGGGTTTGTGTGCGTTTGTATACCTTTGAGACAGTGTTGACACCTGATGGCTACCTGGATCGGTTCCTGCAATTTTCTTGCCGAGATTTTCAGAAGATTTAAGAAACGGGGATTTCAAGCAAAGTGGGAAGAGCAGAGCCAAAGGAAAGGATTTCTACTTCAGCGTGATAGAAATATAACCTGCTGCCCTTGAATGAGTTCACAGCTCCAGGCCAGATGAAGGAGGAAGTCGCTGGTGGTCGGAATGCTATTTCTTACCTTTAAGAGACCCTGCAGAACCGGCTGTCTGATTTTTATGGCCCTGCTTGCCATAATTCATTCTCTTAGCTTGACGTAGCAGGGCTGAGGCTGAGGGGCAGCCAAGACAAATAGGTAGAGCCCCTGAGATTGATAGCCACTTACTGGTCTCTAGTTCAGAGCTGGGTCACTTCCAGGGTTTAAGGCAACAGTCTAGAATAAAGAAGTAATTATGATAGGCGTTCTTTTTTGCTTTTCTTCCACCTCTACTATCTTTTGCTGCCAAGCTTCCAGAGCCTCTGCCCAAGTCTCTACCTTCTTTTCAAGAATATCTTTCTGTTTGTCCAGTGCCATTTTTTGGTTTTTAGCATGTATTTTCCCTGAATTGTTTCATAGGTCTTTATTGCTTTCTCCTTATCTTCTTGTTTTATTTGTTGATTTGCCTGTTCTGTCTTTCCCTCTGGTCTTTCTATGATCTCCTCTGTTTCCTGGGCTTTTTGACCATTGTTCATTATTCCTCTTTATGTTTTTTTCAATGGCTAAGTTGAGCAGTAGATAGTATGGGAATTCATTTATTTATTTGTTAAATTTATTTGCTGCGTATCTTGCCATAGGGTTACTCCAGGCAGCTTACAATAATAAAAGGGAAGAAAAATTAAAGATATGTGAATATATACTGTATATACATAATGCATTCAGAACCAGAATCAGAATCGAGCTGGAAGGGACCTCGGAGGTCTTCTAGTCCAGCATCCTGCTCAAGCAGGGGACTCTGTACCAGTGGTGGGTTGCCCCCGGTTCTCACCGGTTCTATAAAACTGGTAGTAAAACCGGCAGGAGGCTCTGCCCACCGACCCTGACGTCATCAAAACTGCGCCTGCGCAGAAGAGTGTGCGCACGCGCGGCCCCGCTGAGAACCGGTAGTAAAGGTAAGTAGAAACCCCCCCCCCCCGCTCTGTACCATTCCATACGAGTGGCCGTCCAGTCTCTCCTTAAAAACCTCCAGTGATGAAGCACTCACAATGTCTGAAGGCAACTTCTGTTCCATTGGTTAAACATTGTCCTCACTGTTAGGAAGTTTCTCCTTAGTTTAGATTGCTTCTCTCCTTGATTAGTTTCCATCCGTTGTTTCTTCTCCTACCTTCAGATGCTCTGGAGAATAGGTTGATCTTCCTTCTTTGTGGCAACCCCTCAGATATTGGAATACTGCTATCATGTCCCCTCTAGTCCTTCTTTTCTCTAGCCAAGCCCAAATCCTCCAAGTGTGTGTGTGTGTGTGCGTGTGTGTGTTTGTGTGTGCAGTTCATCAAACCGTCATGTAGTTAGAAACTAGTTAAATGTGGCTGAATGGCATGATAATGAAGTGCTTAACTGGAAAGTTGTATTTGAAGATGGTGATGCATGTTTCCTCTGCAGATTATTTATTTATTCATTAAATTTATATTAATAGCACAGGATTGCTATATTAATAGAAAGGAGAGCATTCTTGAACTACTTGGAATGGGGTCATGTAGAAGGAGGGCGAGACCCACTTTCTCTCATTCCAAAGAGCAGAACTTGAAATAATGGGTTCAGATTACAGGAAGGCAGGCTCCAATTGAAAACTGGGGAAAAAAACAACTCCGTTGGACCATTTATGGATCAAGTGGGAAGGGGGGGGGTTGGACCCAAAGGCTTCAGTGGCCCCTTCTTTGACAGCTGCACATAGCCCCCCTTCCCTCGGGTGCATTCCCAGATGCAAGCCACGTCCCCTGTGAAATGGAGGCCTTGGGTTCCAGAAGGAAGCTCCAAGATCTACTGGATTTATGTATGTCCTTCGTGCCACTCACTGGTGCTTGCTGAGGCTCTGTGGAACATATCCCTCCCTCGTCTGTTCTTGTGTCTCTCCGTGAATAGTAGGAGTAGCAGAATCAGATCTTAACACCTAGGTACATGAGGCAGGGAGCAAAGAGTTCCAAGGAAAACAAAAATTTAGAGTTATTTTATTTCGGGAATGGGGGGAAGGTGGCAGCAGGGGGAAAATGTATAGTCATTTCAAAATTTCCACAGAGGAAATGAATTCCAGCTGAGTAAGCATCGCACATAAGCTTATATTTCACACCAGCCTATTCCCGTCTTGGATTTTACCCCTCTAGGCCTGTCAACGGAATCAATGTCCTTTGCCAGAGCATGACGAGAGGCTGGCGGAGGCTTTACTGAGGGATCCGAAATGCAACGGAAGAGGGGAAGATCCCAGGCATTTCTCCTAAGCGATGAGAAATAATATTTAAGAGCTTTGGGTCTGGTTAGCACTGCATTCTCAATTGCCGTTACTCTGAACGATGATGTGGACAGAAGGAAGAGAGGAGAATAGCCGGAGGTTCTAAGGAACAGGGAAACCCAGCCATTGGACAATGCGTGTTCAGGTTTTGCAGGGAAGGAATGGGAATTCAGCGAAATACACGTTCTGAAGACGGCTCCATGCCCATGGCGGATGACCGCTTCCTGCTCAGTGAGCGGAGACTGGAGCTGGGACCCAAGGAAGCTGGTTCCAGAGAGCAAATTCACCGGGGGCTCTGGGAGAGTTCACGGGATTTTTTGCCCCTGGTGTTTGGTGGGGGAGATTAAGCAGGAGTTTCGAATGTTTTCCTTCTCAATTACGCATTTATATTCAATTAGCTGGACAGGCCAAAGAAAAAAGAAGAAATGTAAGCTTTACTACTGGGGCTGTTCTGAAAAGCAAATGTGCCAGTGAACAGATAACAGTCTGCTCTTCTACACTGGCAGTTCTTACAATGTATTTGATTTCCTGCCCAGGAACAGCCTCACAAATACTCAATAAGTGCATTGGATTTTTCTTTTTTAAAACAAAACCACCAGGCAAACTCTGTTTAAAAAGTGTAAAGTGACAATAAGCAAGACAAAAAAGAGGAGGAGAAAGAGAAGGAGGAATCATTATGGCACAGCCAGACAGATGTTTAGAAAGGATTTAGCATTTTTGTCCTCCTATCAAGCCCTTCCCAAGGACCCAGGACAGGCAGATGTGGTGATTTGATGGTCTTTAAGGTCTCTTTCCTGTTCCAAGATAGGCTGCCTGTTGCAATTGACGGATGTGAATGTGCCAATGCCAATAAAGTTCAAGAGATGCTCCAGATGTTTTGGGATTGGACCCAAGGTGGCCAATATCTTTGCTTTCTTTTGCCACAGTCGTTACACATCCTTTGCAAGACTTTGCACTTTGGGTTTTTTTTCCAGTTCTTCCTCTTCTATTCTGCCCTGCCACGTCCACTATCCAGATACTTTTGTCTTTCTTACTATGGTTATTATTATTTATCATCAAAAAGAGGCACATGGGGTGACAATAAGAATGTTTAAAATTATACAACTGGGAAAAGCGGAACTACAACTGGATGAGCTGCTGGATGGCAAAGGAATCCAAACTTTACTTAACGAGGACATGGAATTTAGAGAGAAACAGAATTAATTCTTTGCATCTGACTTCCCTGAGGAAGGTAAAGGACAGATACCTGAGCCAGGATTGTCTTTTGTAGGGAAGGAATTGGAAAAACTATGGAAAGTTGGAGTCTTCAGAGACTCCAGGGTCCTTCGGCCTGGGTGGCATCTGCTCAGGAATTGTCCAAGAATGCAAATGTGAGGTTGCTGACCTCTTGGCACGTAGCTGGCCACTCAAGTCAGGCTGGGCGCCAAGAGGACGGGAAGGGAGCCAACGTGACATCAGGGTCTAAAAAAGGGCAGGGGAGACCCAGAAAGAACGAACCCCCCAGAACCAGGCTGGCTGGTCTGTTCCAGGCAAAGGGATGCTAATCAGAGGCAGAATAGTTAGGCAGGTGGAGGAATAAGCCTGGCCAAAGAGAAATCAGGGTGGATTTTGCAAAGAGAATTTCTGCCTCCCTGGCCAGTCGGTGGGGCAGAGCAGGAGAGAGAAGACCTGCTGATACTGGAGTTTCCAAAAGGGTTGGCTGATTATCTTGTCAAAGCCTCGGAGGAAATGATGGGTCGTGGGATAAGGGAACCTGCCCGTCTGCATGGAGCAAGAACCGGTTAAAGCCCAGAATGGAAGAGGGTGCTGTCAATGGGTCATTTTCTCAGCAGAGGGAGGGAAGGAAGCAAGGCTCCCCGTCCTTCAGTGCTGGGACCAGGGCCTTTGAAGCCAGTGCACGAACCATCTTGACTTCAGAGTATGCAGTGAGACGGCCAGGTTTACAGATAATCCTAAACTATTCCAGATGGTAAAAACCAAACGATTTAGGAGAGTTCCAGAATGATCTCTTGAAACTGGGTGAACGAAATGGCTAGAATAAGAGACTCTAAATAAAAGTGCCATGCCGTTGGGGGCCAAACTGACCAATTTTATAGGCTATGAAAATGATCCTGGGATCACAGCAGAAGAGGCTGACTCTGGGCAGCGGCTATGAAAAAGACAAATCCCATCCTAGGAAATGTTTTAGAAACAGAGGTCTGAAAATATAACGGTCACATTGCAATGCCCTCCTACAAATGCAAACTGTCAGATACACACAGAAATTTGTCCCGTTTTATCTTATCGGATCACAGAAGCAGCTCATGGATTAAAGAGAAGGCCTGAAGCTGTGCAGGAAAGGAGCAAATTCACAGATGCAAAAGTCAAGGGCTCCTTTTCTTATTGTTACAGGACGTAGGTCTGTCCTCTTCATGCATACACTTGAAATAGAGCCCATTATTTTATAATAAAGGTGATAGGCAAATCAGAGACTCTGAACTTTTCCAGAGCATTCCTTTCTCAGCCTGGGGCAAAACCCCTTCGGTTTATGACTGGGAGGCTACAGATGCAGAGGGATTATCTGACTTCTGTCATCCGCCAGCTTCTTTTTATTTTAAAATGGAGATTCTAGTTCTATGGATGTCACACGTCGTCTTTTGCCCCTCTTTCTTCCTCTCCCAGTGCGAAGCCTGGAGGAGGAGGAGGAGGGAGGGTTTTCGCAATAAGCACAGTGGGGAATGTTGTTCTCTGTGCCTCCTTTATCCACTCACAGACAAAACCACCCACGCACCAGATGAATTACAAGAAATCCAATATATAAAAAAGGGAAGAGTCACTACCAAACTGGCAGGTTGCCTCTGAATTCCAATTAAATGGTACTTTTTGTTTCAAACGAGATCGAAGCCGCTCAGAGGGTTTGTTTATTTGTCTTGACACACTCAGGCATAATCATATTTTGTACATAAGGATCCTTTGTCTTTGTCCCGCTGGATGGCAATTTCCCACTGGGTCCCCCTCATCATCCTGAAAGGCCGAGGCCCCTTTAAATCTCAGGTCCAAACTACAAAGTTCATGAAAAAGTGAGTCCTCTCTTGAGGCCAGCTTGAGTCCTGGTGTTTTAATGGATACATTCAAGATGTTTGCTTCGTGGTAAATGTAGGAGAATCTGGCCACCAACTTCCCTGAGAACATTTGCTCCATTTCCCAGTTTTGTTCGTTTCTCGGGGGTTTCCTGGGTGTCTCTTATCCAAGGATTCACAGATCTGACCTCGTCTTTCTAGATCAGTTTCTCCACCTTGGCAGCTTGAAGATGTTTGGACTTCAGCTCCCAGAATTCCCCAGCCACCCTTGCTGGGAAATTCTGAGATTTGAAGTTCATACATCTTCAAGCTGCCAAGGTGGAGAAACACTGTTCTAGATCATCCAAAGTTGGCTAGATACTGCCACCTTTAGGGCCCATCTGAAATTACACTATCTTATTTCAGAACTTTCTCTTTTGATCTGATCTACTTTATCTGAATCCCTCCATCCATCACCCCTCCATCCTCCCCGATCTTCAAATGGAAAAACGTTTGTTTGCTTGCTTTTTAATCTTTTCTCTCCCAAGCAACCAGCTGTTTAACTTTCTGCATGAATGGGCTTATATGGCTCTGCAAAATCTCCAGCCATCCTCTAAGGAGGCAGGAATTCTTTCAGGACTTGAATTGCTCCCTTCCCACTCCTGACCCTACATGCAACAGAAATGGCCATTAAAAGGGGAGGGAAAGTCTTAAGGATTCCTGCCATGGGCAGGAGGTCAGATTCAAAGACCTCCGTGGCCCCCTCTGCCCCCAAGGAACCTCTGGGCTACCCTGATGCCACCATTGGCAAACATGCTCCTTTGAGGTTCAGCCGTGGTGGTGGAGGGGTGGGTGGCCGAAAGAGGCTGTTCTGTCCAGACAAAATGTCTCTGCCAGAGCTTGCAATCAGGAAGCCTATGCGAGTCTGTAAATAGCCAGGGGTCAGTCCAGAGGTCTCACAAACAGTCCAAATATAAACAGAAGTCAGGAGTAAATCAGAAAGCCAAGCCATGGGATAATCCCAGATTCCCAGAACTAAGGTGTAGAGATAGCAGAATGACAGGAACAAAAATTAGGATGATGGATCTCAGCATCCTCTGAAATCTCTCCCTCCCCCCCCGGTTCTGATTGGAGCAGAGAAGTGCGAGGAAGCAAGATCCCGCCCCCGGGTCTGGGAAGAGGGAGATAGAGAAAGAGAGCAGAAGACTCCATGACCCTGGCCATCTTCAGCACTTTCAGCTTCTCCTCCCCTGGGCCTTTGGAGCCAGGAGCCAAGCGAGGGACGGCATTCCCAAGAGAGTTGCTGCAGTTCTCGTTTTGCACACATTCTCTCGCACTTCCTGAAACGATGGCTGTGGGGCCTGGTTTCTCAGGACCTGTGCAGCCCCCCCCCCTCCAGCCTTCCCCTCTGGAGAACCAAGGGGCAGAGGGGGAGGGACGGAAGGGGCTCTCATGGGAGGGGGGGCAACTTTGCCTAGCCCAGGGTCTCTTCTTAACATTGGCTGGTGAGGGAGAGGAGGGGGCTGTCACGGACACAACGCTGACCCCATAAATGCAGAGAGCCATGCCATGGGGTGGGAAGGAAGCCAGGTTTTTGGCTTCTTTGCTGGGCCCACAAAGTTTATTTTCTCTCCCCTCCTGGATCCTGTTGGGCCCACAGCAGAGCCTGCACGACTGTGAAGTGTGGCTTCCGAAGGATGGGCAGTTCTGCCACCAGATTTTGATGGTTGTGATTGGAGCTTTCATGGGCTGGGAAATAAGAGGCCCAGAGATCTGACGCAGCCCAGCTGACCGAGGTTGCTCACCTGTGGCAAGGCTGTAGAAAGGCCAGCTGAATATCGGCAGAAGGAAACACCAGGAGAAGCAAAACTGGCAGGAATGATGATACACACCTACCAACAGACGCGGTCAGTTACGAAGACAGAGTCCCTCTCTGTCAGTCTCCCAGGAAATGAAGATAATGTTGCTGAGCTACAGTCCACATTTTCTTTCCGTTGTAAGCAGCAATAAGATCCCTTTGCTTCTGAGGGCTGGTGGTACAGAGCAGAGCCAGGAAGGCAGGTTAGCCCTCTCTATGGCAGGTGGCAGGGACGCCCTGAGATGATGCACAGCTGAGAACCAGTTTCTCTTTCGTCTTGTATCTGGCTGGCTGGCAGGAGAAGGTGTTCAGCTGGCCACAAGGATATAGATCAAGGATGGGCAACCGCAGCCCCTTTACGGCCTCTGGACTCCCACTCTCAGTATTCTGTGCTGGCTCAGGAATTCTGGGAGTTGAAGTCCACCGGCTGTAAAGGGGCCGTAGCTGCCCATCTCTGATATAGATCATTGGCTGGCTCTTAGCTGGTTCCCCTGAACGTACCCTACGGAGGATGGAATTGGAACTGCTTGCCATGATGGCACCCCTGTGGTCTAGCCTTTTCTCAAGGAAGGGCCCTATGTACACATGCTTCCCAACTGGAAAAAAAATATCCAGAGTTTCAGTCACGGAACCATGATAACATTTCCACAGCTCGAGAGAAGGCTAAAACCTTGGACTTCCTTGCTCCAAGTAAAATTGGCAACACACTCACCAGTCAATACCCACCTTCCATAGGGATTTATGAGACCTTAGAGGAAATGTTACAGAAGATCCCTTGCGAGGCACAAGATTATACTTCCTAGAAAGTGCAATTTAAAAGAAACCATTTTCAGAACCTTGGTATGTGCTTCATTGAGGGCCGGGTCATTGGGAATTCAGAGGTATTAAAAGTAGGATATCGCCCTCTCCTTCCCTGTTGCAAACAGCCACAGAGATGACCTTGGAGAAACTATATGATTGCAGTTAGCAAAACATGATTTAAGTCCAGGGCAGGAAGAAAACATTAGAAAGAAACTCAAACTAGCTCTGCCTTAACTCCCGGGGATATAAGAGGGAGGGAGGGAGGGAGGGAGGGAAAGAAAAGGCTGCCAGGTTCTCAAGGTTACCCGAAGTAGAGTTCCAGGATTGCTTGTGGATTCTGTTTCCTGACATGAACTAGTCTGAAGGGCTAACACCTTGTCAGCTTTGTCTTCTTCAGAGACTCTGGTCTTTCCCCCAAGTACTGAACATCTGACTGGTGGGTCACCATCCGGCTCCTTATCTTTTAAACTTATATAGGGCATAGAGCATAGTAAGTATTAGTGACCAAGAGGGAGTATAATTTTGTATGATATTAACAGGAGAATCCCATCAGGAAGACGTAGCATGTAAAGGATCCTTCTATAGCAAGTGCCAGGAACAGGCAGGGTCCTTCTAGGAATAGAGTCCTCCGGTTGGGCAGAGCCAGACGTATATGATAGACTTGACGGGCTAGATAGCCCCCACTGGGGATGTACCATGTTCATGTCCTTCTCCACAATGGAATGTGATGTCGAGAGTCATCCTTCTGCTAAGGACAAGGGCTGCCATTGTGGGAGGGTGTTGAAGGACTCTGGTGAAGAAACAGGCTGGTCTTTCTTGTCTGTTAGCGAGAACTTTTTTCTCTCCTTCCTAACTTTACGATCTGCAATATGAATGGAATTCTTTCTTTCAGAAGGAGTGGTTCTTATTTGTTTCAATGTAGAATAAATGCATTGATATCTAGGACTATTTTAATAAAATCTCAATGATCTGAATTCATGCTGCAATCACACATTTTTTATAATGTTCGTGACTATTACCAGAGCACATAATTCTTTGTAAACGTTCTCAGGATGGTTCTTTGCTCTTCTCTCTGGCCAAGAACAGACTCATTGTTTGCCCATCTGTGAAAACTTCAGCACTGATGTCAAAAACTTCTAGACTCTTTAGTTTCATAGCTGCATCCCACAG
This sequence comes from Pantherophis guttatus, assembly GCF_059756535.1. Lineage (NCBI taxonomy): Eukaryota > Metazoa > Chordata > Lepidosauria > Squamata > Colubridae > Pantherophis > Pantherophis guttatus. Next base: position 131,285,319 of record NC_142067.1, read on the forward strand.
ACAAGGGACCGAAAGTGTCGCACACGTGCAGCATAGAAACACTTGTGTAAATAGAATCCTATTTGATAAAACTGGAAGCACATCCAGAGTCATTTTTAGAAAAACAAAGAAAAAGATAGAAGTAAATTAATCCAAAAATTCTTACATTCCCCTTTGGCAACCTTTAATTAACCTTTACAGTTAATTGTTTTGCCTCTTGCAGCAAGCATTCAGAGGACCTGCCCACACATAATATGCTATGTAGGTGATCATTTTCACCTTCCTTGGGGCTGTTTCTGGGGTCCTGGAGAGAAATAAAACACAATTTTGTGGAGAAAGGAGTTGCAGATATTCTCAGCACTGAAAGCAATTCTGTAGATAACTACTGTGGTCTTTATCTAGGTGTAAGTTGAAAATCAGTTGCTTAATTTCCACAGTGATGACAGGGAGTTCCACAAGTCATGGCATGGTACCAGTAAGGGCCTAATCAAAGATCCACCTATTTCTAATGTGTGTTGCACATGCATGACCAAAAATCCAAGCATAACTTTGCTTGCTACATCCCAACCAAATCTTGAGAGTTTTTAAAATCATCCTCTGTGGATATCAAACGTTTCTCCAAAGTGGCCCAGACTCCTCTGAAGGACATGGTCTCTTCTACATGTTTTGTCCACCACGTCATCATCCTTGAGCTGGTTGGACTAGAAGGCCTCCAGGATCCCTTCCAACTCCTGTTATTCTGTTGTTCTCAAACAGAGCATGTTTTATTAGGAAGATTCTTTCTCCTTGGAGAAATTAGAGGAACAAACCGGTAGGCTTGGTGAAAGTCAAAGAACTCCACCTGCATCACAAAGACATGCAGCACTCAACTCTGTTGGGCAACAGAAAGCTCCTGGGGTGGGGGCAACCCCTCTTTCAGAAGGACCTTCACCCCCCCCTTCATAGGATTAGCCCCATTTGTGCTGGCTTCGGAAAGGCTGCCCAGACCTGGCTCTTCCTCCAGGCTGTGATGTATTGGACTGACATTTTATTATTTGATTGATCGTTTTATTATCGTTTACTGGTTTTTGTTCCATGGATTTTGTAATCTTTTTGTTAGGTCTTGTTTAATTTTCTGAAGCCTCCCGCAATTATCTTGGTCCTTGGGTCAATTGGGTGGCCAATTTGTTTTAAATAAACAAATAGATGATGCCAGGAAAGTCTGTCTGTCTGTCTGTCTCTCTTTGTTACACCCACACACCTACACACACAGACGTAATGCCATCATCATCAAAAGGTTTTCTGAGTTCAGAGCAGGGGTGATGTGCTCCCGGTTCGGACCGGATCTCCTGATCCGATAGCGATGGAGGCGGGTGGTTTGGAGAACCTGTAGCAAAATCCCTGCCCCCCCCATTCCCCAGCTGAGCCGCACAATCATCAGAGTCTTTTTATTTTTAAAATCATTTTTTCTACAACCTCTTTGGATGAAAAAATGCTTTTAAAAGTTAAAAAAAAAGCCTCTGATGACCGTGCGGCTCACCTGGGATCATCAGAGGCTTTTAAAACCATTTTTTCTACAACCTCTTTGGCTGAAGAGGTTATAGAAAAAATGTTTTTAAAAGGAAAAAAAGCCTCTGCCGATGAGGCAAGTCAGCTGAGATCGTCAGAGGCTTTTAAAAGCATTTTTTTAAAAAATCTCTTCAGCCAAAGAGGTTGTAGAAAAAATGGTTTTAAAAGTAAAAAAAAAAAAAGTTGGCCACGCCCACTCAGTCATATTACCCCACCACCACCACCAAGCCACGCCCACAGAACCGGTAGTAACAAATTTTACATTTCACTACTGGTTCAGAGAGATAACTGGCTACCCGTCTGAACTAAGCTTGGAATAAATGGCAACAAGGGGTTCCTTTAGGACAGTGGTCCCCAACCTTTTTATCGCCGCGGCCCGCTGAGCGCGCGCAGGGGTGGGGGCACGGCCCAGGAGCTTTTGCGCACGGCCCAGTGCGCAAAAGCGGCCGGGGGACATGAACGCTGCAGCGCAAAGGCTCCTGGGCCGTGCGCTGCAGCGTTCATGTCCCCCGGCCGCTGCGCGGCCCGGTGCCAGGTACTCCACGGCCCGGCACCGGTCAGCGGACCGGGGGTTGGGGACCACTGCTTTAGGACACATCCACTCACAGGGAGGGGGATTTCATTGTTCTCCTTTCCTTGTAGGATCTTCTACGTGGCCGTGAGCTGCTTGTCCCTAACCCTAACCCTAACCCTAACCCATTAAAACGGTCTGGAGTTGAACCCAGATGAAAATCCACCCTAACCCAGAAAGTGGCCTCCAGATGTCAATCCTGGTTCAACTTTCGTGGCAGTTCTTTTCCTTGCCACAGCCACCTCTCTGAGGATAGGTGGTTCCCACCGAGTGTTGAATGTGGTTTCCTTCTGCATAAACTCTGCTCCCCTTGTCCAGCATGCCCAAAATCAGACTTGGTGGGGTGGGGGAAAAAGATACCAGAGGGAAGCTCATAAATTTCGTCTGCTGGAGGAAGGGCCAAACAACTTCTTTTAGTGTTTCAAGGGAGAACTTGTTAAAGAAACCTCTCGTTTTTCAGCACTCCACCAAAGAATCTGCAGGGAAAAAAAAACCAAAAAGAGGCCCAGAGTTTTATCATCGAAGGCCCTTCAGAAGAGGACAGGCAGTCCAGGGGCAGCCCTGGTTGGTGTGGCTGTGGGGCAGTGTCTAGTGGCCGGAGGTATTCCTGCCACTACACACCTGGAGTAGGGCATTTGCCTACAGCAATATGAAACACCGCACCGCAGGCACACTTCATGGTACTATTTGCCCTGGTAGAAATGGGAAAACAATGCTTTTTACAGGGAGCAAGAAAATATGGCAGAAGTAAGTTGCTTCCCCCTCTCTGAGTTTTCCTTACTAGCCCACCTACCCAGGCAGAGAGTATGGATGGTGACTTTCAGGATCAGTGACGTCAGGTTCACAAGACAATAGGCCATTGTTTCTCAACCTTGGCAACTTTTAAGATGTGTGGACTTCAACCCAGAGGTGAAATTCAATTTTTTTTTACTACCGGTTCTGTGGGTGTGGCTTGGTGGGCGTGGTGTGATGTGGCTTGGTGGGCATGGCAGGGGAAGGATACTGCAAAATCTCCATTCCCACCCCACTCTGGGGCCAGCCAGAGGTGGTATTTGCCTGTTTTCCAAACTACTCAAAACATCTGCTACTGGTTCTCCAGAACCTGTCAGAACCTGCTGAATTGCACCCCTGCTTCAACTCCCAGTTTTCCCCCAGCCAGCACATGGTTGAGAAACCTGGTGATAATGGAGTATCTCAACTATCCCGATACCCAAATCAGCTAGAAGTAGGAAGTCCAGCAGGTCTAATAGCCTTGCTGACAATTATTTTTCAGAAATTGGAAGAAGAAACAAGGGAGTGAGCTGTCCTGAATTGTTCTTCAGAGGGACAGTCAAGCATCTTGGATGGAAGCACCCATTATTTATTAGAATTAAAAGAACTGAAGGTAGGGAGAAGCTGAGAAAGCGCACAACCTACCTTAGATCAGATGCTGGCTAGAGAATTCTGGGAGTTGATGTCTACCCATCTAAATGTTGCCAAGATTGGGAACCCAGATATCAGGGAGGTAGAAAGGAACCTTTCGCTGTATTATTTTTTCTTGGTAGAAGAACTCTCCAGCTGGATAGGCTTCAGGGTGCCTAGAGACTCATCCTGACTGGGGGCAGCTGATGGCAGCCTTCCCCTAGAGGAGGAGGAGGAGGAGGAGGAGGAGAAAGAGAGAGAGAGAGCGGTGCCAGGGTGGTTTTCCTTGCCATCCTCTCATCTGGTAATGCTCAGCCTCTTCTTTTCACTTTGAAGGAGAAAGTTGTCAGTAGGAGAAGTGAAGAACTTTCTGGAATGGCCACGCTTGGCAGTTTGTCTCCCAACAGATGTCAGCATAGTTAAAGTCCCCAACCTCTTCATGCCTCTTTGAGGGATCTCTTATTTGCTTTTGGAAAGATTCATCCACTTCTCCTTGGGTGGGCGAGCGAAAGTAAAAATCAACACCATTTGTTTTACTGCTTATTTTAACCCAGATGTCCTCCACACCACTGCCAAGTTCGTTCTATTGGATTTCTGAGCAGGTGTGGAGACTTTGAACGCAGGCTGCAAGCCCTCCCCCCCACTTCATCTTCTGCCTGTTCCTTTTGAACAAGTTGTGTACATGGATTGTCATATTCCATTCATGGAAACCATCCCACAAGGCCTTAGTCGTACCGGTTTGGTCATCTTTCCATTCCTGCTCTAAGAGTCCAGACCCACCTATGTTTATTTCTCAGGCTCTGAGCTGTAACAGTAAGAGTGGCAATGGACTTTATGAGCCGATCTTCTTTTCGATTTCTCTATTGAGTGGTTCAGTAGGACTCATGATGCATTGCACTCCCAATAGTGTGCTACTTCTTGTCTGAAGTCCTTTTCTCTCTGAGCTGCACACCAGATTCAGTTTGAAATCCACCTGATCAAATTTATCACGCTTGAATTAAACACATCTCACTGTCCTTATGAGCCGAACCCTTCTCCATTCTCACATTCTGATATTCCCTCATCCAGGTAACTCAGTTGTAGAACCGAAGCCTCTTTCAGAGCCCCCATTTTGGGATTCAATTATTTATTTTTAGTTTATTTTTCCTCTCTACTAACATCTCTGGGCTAGAAGGATAGATGAAAACAACCCTAACTCTGCTTATTCTCAAAAGGCATGAGAACTATTTCTCATTTCCAAGGATATAGAATAACCTCTTTCTCCATAATGGAGTTAAACTCTTCTCTACCCAAAACTAATTGTGTAGAAGTTTGATATAAATTGGCAAAAAGTTATATCACTGTAATTTTCTCTCCTTCCACTGCTAATCTCTGTCCACGTTGCCTCTTTTTTCATTTACCGAATCACCTGACTCACTTCCAAAGTAATAAATCCTGTTTTTATGAATCTTGAAGCTGGCCTTGAAACACGATGGGAAACTGCTACTTCAATGCTGGCTCAAGATAATGGACGTCTGACTCAGCTGAGGACAAAGTGAAGCCATGATGGGGAGATGTCTGGGAAAAATGCCGCTGAGACATTATTAGCAAATATGTTCCTATGCAATAAGGAATGAACAACAACCACCACAACAATAACAAAGCGGCCCACACCGGCTGTCTCTGGCTTCTGTTTCCCATCGTCCTGCCTTGCTCGGTGCTCTTCCTGAGGGAGAATTCTGCCGGTTCCTGCTGAAGGGTCTCCTTTGCATGACCTGATACACCTTCAGGCTCATTTATGAGCTGGAGAATGGAGGCTCCCTCCTCTAGGAAGTTCTTTCGTTTAGCTGTCAGTGCAAACTTAGAGCTAATCACCCTTTTGGTGCGGTTGCCCCATTATTCAAACGGCTTCAAGTGATTTCTTTTTTCATTGATTAAAAAAAACAACAACCCTCTTTTCCAAATCCTGATGGTTTGTATAAGTGGGATCACTAAGGAACATTCAAGACAGCCGTTTGTCCAGATTGGCATAAGGGCTCCTGCTTGAGCAGGGGGTTGGACTAGAAGACCTCCTGGGCCCCTTCCAACTCTATGATTCTGTAAGAGCAAGTCTGTAAGAGACGGTTGTTTTAGCCACTAGATAGAGCTATTATAGATTTATGTAATTCGTTAAGCAGATAGCAGTAGAGAAATAGGCAGGTGAATCTTTCTGGTTTTATTCTTGAGTCTTCCATGTTAGCTAGCTCTGAAATGCAGAGGTTTTGTTTTTTCAGGATACCGTACTTTCTCACATAATGGCAGGCATTTCATACCAAATCCAAAACTGTATCAGAGCCAGAAGCAAAAGGACTAACAATCCAGTAAGCAGTTCCCCAATCAAGAAACTGCCAAAGAACCCATCATTAAACAGCCCAACCAAAGAATCCCTAAGACCCCCCACACACACACCCTCCCCCCAGACAGGCAAGACACCAGAATATAAACTGACAGCAAACAGCACTCCTTCTAGCACTGATGATGTTACCTAGTTAGGGTAATGAAACGTCTGCAAGAAAACAAACAAGCTCAGAGAGCACCAACCCTGCACTACAAATATTCTCCTTTATTGGTAGCAAATATTTTCTACATATTCATAATGTGACATTAAGATACCTTATCAAATACACCTTCCGCTCAGTGGACATTGGTCCACAGGATAAAAACTTAACTTTCAACAGTGTGCAGCTGATAAAATAGCAATTACATATTTGCTGTTTGCACGTGTCAGAACTCCATTAGCTCACAGATACTTTTCACGCTTAGATTAATGAAGAATCTTATTGCTTTCCCCTACTCTCCCTTAATTTTAAAGCTTCCTTGGTTACCATGCAGACTGGTTACTGTAAGAATCAGCGCTGCTCCTCAGATTTCAGTTTTTCTCTCCTCTAAAGTTGTATTGTGAAGAAAACATTTTTAAGACTTAAATTTGGGCAGGATAAAGTAAGGGAAAGGTCAGCAGTTGCCTTAGTGAAACACATGCTATTAATTTCATGTTATGAATTTCAGATGTTTCTTTTGTGACCCACCAAAGAGCTGTTAGGAAGGCTGGAAACCTCACATAGAGACTCAAGGCATTTACACTGTGCAACCGAGAGTGGAGAGGCAGGACCAGCTAACAATCCCTTTTCTCTTTAAAAAACAACAACCCAAAACCTAAATAATTACAATCACATAAAATAACAGCCAAAAGTGAGAGTCAGCCCAAACAAAGCAAGCATTAAAGAGCCCAAAGATGGAGAAACGGGATAGAAGAACTCTACCGTGAAGGAATTCTTCTGTGACCCTTTAACACAATTCAGCGTCTTCCTCTTATAAATTAGACTTCTGTGTCATCCAAGGGCTGTGGCTCCCTTGTGCTAAGCATGACAGGATATAATGTGAAGAGCTGTTACAGTTACAGGATTTAAAAATATTGGGATCTATTTTTGCCCCCAAATGGAACAAATGAAAAGATGAAATTCCTTGTACCTTTAGAATGATTTCAGAGTGTTCCTGCGTTTTCTTGAGGATCAGGTGGAATTAAAGGACAGAACAAGGCTATATTCCAGAAATCCAGGATGGGAAATAATTGTCAAATTCACACACATGCACACACACACATGCACACACGCACACATGCATGTGTGCACCCTGCCCCCCACCCCCCCTTATAAAGGCAGCCCTTGGATCCCCTGGTGAGCCTAAAAGGATTTAGGATATTATACAGATCAGTGTTTCTCAATCCCAGAAACTTTAATGTTTGTGGACTTCAGCTCCCAGAATCCACCCACCAGCCTGGGGTGGTGAGGTTTATACAAGGTGAAGTCCCTGGGGTAGAGATCGTGCTGGGCTCCCTGGTGTCTGCGGTCATAAGCCATTACTAAGAGGTTTCCTGAATTCTAAGTTGGGTCTGATGAGGGCGACTGTTTAAACCAGTGGTCAGATTTATTATTTCAATGTATTTTTACTTATTTGCTTTATTTACTATTTTTTACTTACAGTATTGCAATGTCTCAAAGGCAGTTTAGTGCAATGAAACAGATATTACAATAATTTATTCAGCTCTTGGGTAAAAGGTGAGAAGGTTCTAGGTCACAGCTGGGCTGAGATACCTGCTGGCTTCATTCGGCTTTAGCAGAGGGAGGCCTGTAAATCAGTCAATAATGGAGGGCTTTAATCCTTGGAGTATCACCGTTGCCCAGCGGTGTGAGATAATCCTGATTCTGTTATCTGAGAATATTTTAACTAGTTCCACACAAGCTGGTTAAAAGTGTAGTGCAAGCTTTGACACACTCTGGAGCTCTTTATTGGGTGAGACAGAAAAAGGAAGGGAGGGGGGAAATGAGAAAGCAGCCAAAAATTGGAAGAATGAAGACCTCAAAATGAAAATCCCAGATTGAACGCATTAGTCAGGGAGACATCACCGTCAGACTATATTTAGCATCCCAAGACAAACTCCTGCGATACTAGGCCGAGCTGTGGTTTTAAATCTTAATTCAGCCTAGGTATCCCCTGAAGATGCTTCGATCCGTTTCACCCCTCAATCCTGCCCTCTCCGCTGCCCCCCCACAACTGCCTGGTGGAACACCAGCCTCTGTACCGCCATTCCGAGCGCCAGGCTTTCCAACACCGTTCTGGGCTACCTGCGTAAAGGATGCCAAATAACCTTAAAACAGAGATAAAAAGAGGCAAGTTACTTGTTCCTTTGTGGACTTTTAAACTTCTAGTATTTAGTCGTCAATTAATATATTCTTTCCGCTACAATTATAACCCCAAGGCTGCCATTGCTGCTTTGTTGGTCCATGAGAGCTATGAAGCAATAAAACTGTCTAAAACTAAAACATGACATTTACATAACGTTACATTACATTTACATTCCATGTTCCAAATGTACAGGCTTTTGAGGAAAGAGAAAGTTTTGCAATCCTTTTTTCTAAGGGGAGCTTGCCTTCCCTCACAATTACAAAGCCCATCTGTCCTCATCCCCATCACTCATGAACTGAAGAAGCTTCTGCGGGTGAGAAGTGAAATATTTTCAAAGGAAAAAACCAAGAAAGTCCAGCTCCCTTGTGGAAAAGCACCTTTGGGACAATAGACTCAGTCTTACTTATGCGGGGGGTTGAAGCAGAAGACCTCCAAGGTCCCTTCCAAGTCCTCCTCTTATTCTGTAATATCTTGGCCCAAGGGGCATAGATTCTGATTGGCATGGATGTATTGAGAATCCATTAAATTCACTCCTTAGGTTACTGCTTTACATGAAAACTTGGACTTAGTGAGTTGCAGAAAACAAGAATGTTAGTTAAAATCAGTGGTAGGTTTCAATTTTTTTTACTACCGGTTCTGTGGGCGTGGCTTGGTGGGCGTGGCATGGTTTGGTGGGTGTGGCTTGGTGGGCGTGGCAGGGGAAGGTTACTGCAAAATCCCCATTTCCTCCTGATCAGCTGGGACTCGGGAGGCAGAGAATAGATGGGGGCGGGGCCAGTCAGAATTTTTACTACCGGTTCTCCGAACTACTCAAAATTTCCACTACCGGTTCTCCAGAACTGGTCAGAACCTGCTGAAACCCATCTCTGGTTAGAATGTATTACTTTGTAACTTAATGTTAGAAAATGGGTGGGGGGAACCCTTTGTATTTCCTATCTGAAATACTTAGAGCAAATATACTGTAATTTCCATCATTAAAAAAATGTCCATCTGGAACAGCTCAGCTGTGTATCTCACCCTAGCAGGAGCAAAGAGGAAATTCTTTGGTACTTAGATTCTGGGACGTGCCAAATGATAACCAGCTTAATTTTGTCTTAAATAAAACATTTGCTAAAAATAATGGGTCAGTCATTCTTTGGAGGAGAATTCCAGTCTGATGCATGACTCAGATTCTACCTTCTGAGAAAATTTGGGACAAGCTGCTGCCTCCCAGCTTCTGGAACCCCAGAAAGAAGTCCAGAGCGGAAACACATTTCAGGAAAATGTGTTTAAGGGCGCTCACACGGGGCCAGCTCCTCTGCTCAGAAGAACCAAGGCTCCTTCAGAAAAGGTGAGCAAAGTAACTCCAACACTCAAATTTAAGACTTTCTCCTTGATTTTGTTTAGAACTAATATGAGTCAGAGAGAATCCTGGGCAGGCATTCAGGATTCTGTTATTCTATTTATTCATTCGTCATATCTATATAGCTGCCCATCTCATACATGTGGCTCTGGGCAGTGTAAATTAGAAACAGATCGTAAAAACAGTTACAATTGCAATAATAAAATATTGTAAAAATAATAAAAGCATTAACAATAGTTTAAAAGGCTAGGAGCTATGAACACCACGGGTGCTTTTCTACATAAGTCTTAAATCTGAATTCTTTATGCAGCTCACCATCCTGGGGTTTGTTAATTCCGTCTGCTTTTCTTCCGTGTTGTGTTTTTTGAAATTGTCCCTTGTTTTCAGAAAAGCTCCCAAGCTTCCTGCACTTTGTCTGGCATTCTATTTCTGCTAATGGAACATGATCCAGTAACCTTCTTCCTGGGATGCTCTGAACCAGAACCTGGGCAGGAGTCCGGGGGTTGTGAGAACAATAACAAAAGTGGAGCCAAGTAGCCCAGTCACTCACCCAGCAGATTGAATTTTAACCCCCAAAACGTCCACTTGAATTAATTAGTCAACTCCACCCAGTCAGCTGTGCAACAGGAAACGCTAATAATAAGCTAATTAATTTTCACTCTCCCAGCTATTCAACTATCATCCCAAATATTCAGCACCAAGCTTTCAAGGCACCATATCTCTAGATGTTTGGGGGTTTTGTCCTGCTGTCTACTGCAATGCAAGAGGTGACAAAAATTAAAAAAAAAAAAAAATTAAACAGAAAATACAAACAAAAACAAGAAAAAAACCAAAGGGCAGATTCAGTGGGCCACTCGGGTCTTTTTCTGCTGTCAGTTTTCTCTGTTTCTATGAAAATTGAACAGACATGATGGGTAAAACACACACCCCTTCTCTGACTGTGCTGATTCAGATCCAAGCGAAGTGGATCCCCCCCTCCCTCCCTCTAGTTCAAAAAGAAGAAAGACATGGAAGGGGAAGGGCGAGTTTTAATCCCTTTGCAACAGGGAAGCCTGTCCTTGGCAAAATTAGAGTTCCAGAATCCTAGGGCCGGAAGGATCTTGGAGGTCTTCTAGTCCAGCCCCTTGCCCAAGACAGGAGATCTTATAACAGCCTGGACTCATGGAGCTCCAATCTTTTCTTGATAAGTTTTTATTTAAAAAAAATTACCTTTTAGGACTCCAGAGTGTGTCTAACTCTATTTCTTACACATCTAGACTTTTTCTATGTATCCACATATACTCTGTTTCATAGGAAGCTCAAGGCAGCATAGTCCCTCCACTTTTTTCTACAGCACCAACCAGTTATTTATTTATTTATTTTTTATTTGATTTATTTTATTTTATTTGATTTATATGCCGCCCTTCTCCGGAGACTCAGGGCGGCTTACAATGCGTTAAGCAATAGCTTTCATACTTTTGTATATTTATACAAAGTCAGCTTATTGCCCCCACAATCCGGGTCCTCATTTTACCTACCTTAGAAAGGATGGAAGGCTGAGTCAACCTTGAGCCTGGTGAGATTTGAACTCCCAGTAATTGCAGGCAGCTGGTGTTAATAACAGTGCTTTAGTCTGCTGCTCCACCAGTTCTTCCCTACTCGTGAGAATCAAATCTAGATTCTCTTTTCTGTCCTTCCGCCTCTGGAATATGAAATTAGCAGATTATTCAGAAATCTACTTGGATTAGAAAGGTTTTCATAAATCATTTACTTCAAAGTTACAATAACCTGTGCTTGTTCAGGGATGCAGTTTACAACTGAGAGGAGACCTCCATCTAGTGGTAAACATCTGTGGTGCACTTATACATAATTACGTAGGACTTAAGGCTAGCGCTCAGGTTCAAATTCTATAGAAAAGGGTGTTTGTGAATGTTACCTGAGACATTGAATCTGATAACCTGAAACTACCTTGGAAACTACCTGCACACTGAGTTTAACCCTGCTGCTGCTGACCCCTTTCTTCCCACATCTGCCTGGACAACCACTTTTCTGGAACGGTATGGGGTCTCCTTCCTGAGCAGGGGGCTGGACTAGAAGACCCCCACTTCCAACTCCGTTGTTCTATGTTCTATGCTCTGCTTGCTCTTCCCGTGTCCCCAGAAGGGAGATGGGGATTCTCGTAGGCTGTTTTCCAAGTACTGAGAAGATGCTACATCTTCATAGCATGGCCCAGCCTTCACCGAAATTCTATGAAGCTTGTCCTCATTATTGATATTTTGGCACAACATTGGTTGAATGTTGATGCTCAAAGAGGGCGCGTGGGGAAATGACCATATCATATCCCTTGAAGTTAAATGCAACTTAGAAGCGGAATTCCTGGTACGAACAATCACAGTGAAAACAAACAAACCGCCTGGAAATCTTCATCTAATTAACACTTACAGCCGATCCTGACCGAACTTGTACATCTTCAGGTGTGCCACTTCAGGCTGCAAATAATGACAACCATATGATTAAAACATATGTAATACATTTTTTTAAAAAAAAGTATATAAGCAATCACACGATTGTTTACATATTCCTGTAACATAAAATACTGAATTTTTATTGATGTGGTGCTACTAATTTCAGATATATCTCCACTCATTTGCTAGGTTATTTGAAATTTCTATTCTCTTGCATCCCTGCGAAATAGATTTATACTTGAGCAACATTATAGCCGTTTGCCAGGGGTAAAATCCTCCTGGTTCGCACTGGATCGAGCGATCCGGTAGCAATGGCGGAGCAAAGCTCCGCCCTCCCGCCTAGGTGTCATTACTTCCTGGTGCGCGTGAGTGAAGTGAGCGCACGCACGTGGCAGGTGCACTTCCAAACCGGTAAGGAAGGTAAGTAGATTTCACCCCTGCCGTTTGCATTTCTCTTTCTCTCTATCTCCGTCTCCCTCTGTCTTATCGGTACCATCCTCTGCACTTACTAAACAGAGAGGGATCTTTCTTTTATGTAAAAAGGCCTAGGATTACCTTGTGGATTTCAGAAAGAGGGGGGCTAATTAGAGGGGGTTAAAAGGGAAGTTAGGAAGATTAAACATCTCCAGAATGCTTGCGGTTTATTTGAACCTGCCAATTGTCGAGTCACTTGGTGAGACCAGGGCAGCAGATAGGGGCCCCCCAAGACCATAAGGCTGGTGACTCCTCCGCCCATCCACTCAGCAGCCCCCCATTGAAGAAAGGGAATGGTAAATTAGCTTTTTGGAGATGTGTGAAGGAACTAAAAAGGATACACATAATGGACTGAAACCATTCTGTGTCAGTTTTGTTTTAATTATTTGGGTTTGTTCCAACAAATTTAATAATTTTACTTTCTTTCTTTGTTTCCTAGGAAACCACACTGAGTTATGGCTGAAGGAGAAAAGAAATGGAAAGAATTTCCCCTGAAGAATTTTGTCTTCATCTGCAAATATCATTAGAGAAGGGATGCATGTGCTAAGAGATATATCACTCCTGAGATATCAGCCTTTACATCTGCATAAACCATCTGAAGAACTTGGTGTTGCCAGGCAGAATGAAACTCTTTATTCCTGGAGCTTTATTCCACATGTGCCCCTCACCAGAACATAAGTGGACCTCTTTTTTCCCAGCCGTGTCCTCATGACGTTGCCTTCATCTCATCCCCAATTCCCCTAAAGTTTATCTCTAGCAGTTCCCGTGCTAAAAGAATTCCCCCTTAAGCAGGAAACAAGAAGGGGGGTCTTGGTTTGGGTAATACTTTATGTACTTCAGCAACCATTAGGTTGTGTGTTGTGTCATCTTAGGACCTCTGGGTTATTTTAGGCTGGTGTGGGCAGGCCGCACTCCTTCCAGGCCTTGACTCAGACCCTTCGATCTGCCTGAACAGCAGCTGGAGCAAGAAAGTGCCCCTAAGAGTAGGCCAAGAGCAGGGCAGGGTCAGAGGAGAAACTCGGCAGTCCCATGATCTTGGATCCTTGGTGGCTACTGGGAAATGGATCAGTGCCATGTACAAAATGGGGGTTGGATACGTATATTTTATTTATTTATTTATTGGTTCAATTTATATGCCGCCCTTCTCCGGAGACTCAGGGCAGCTTACAATGTGTTAAGCAATAGCCTTCATACTTTTGTATATACCTGCTTAGTAGGGCTTTCGCCCCCCCCCCCAAGTGGTGTTCCTTTTTTTTTATATAAAGTCAACTTATTGCCCCCACAATCCGGGTCCTCATTTTACCTACCTCGAAAGGATGGAAGGTTGAGTCAACCTTGAGCCTGGTGAAATTTGATCTTGCAGTAATTGCAGGCAGCTGGTGCTACTTTAACAGCACTTAGTCAGCTGTGCCACCAAGGCTCTTGGTGGCACCAATGCATATCCCTGCATTCCCCTCCAATATGTAGTTGAGGAGAGGAGAGGGCAGTCTGAATCTGCATGGAAATACTTTTTTTCAGGTGAGTTGATTGATATCTATTCTGGAGGAACATCTGCTGTCACTGAGTTCCCAACAGTTTATTCCTTTGGCTAGTGGGTGGGTCAAAAATAATCTAAATTAATTAATACTTGAAGTAGTATGGTGGGTTTATTTTGTCAGCAGTAGGATGTATGTAAAATGTTAGTGAACGAATCATGAGGAAATGTCATTTGATTTCATTGCTGGTTGGGACCCTCAGTGAGCGTTAGCCAAACAGTTTCTGAGAATCGTGTTCTGTTCCTGCTGGATGTTGACAGCCAAGTGTTTAATGTTGTGGCTCGTGTTTTTACCTGTCTTACACCTCCTTCTCCATTACTTGATGCAGATTTACCTTCAGAGTTGATCAGGGCTGTAATTAAGAGGTTTATAGTAAGCCTCTAACACCTGGAATTCATATTCGTGAACTACTACTTTTTCCTGTTAGGTTTACCTCAAGATTGCAGCAGAACTCTAACCCATATCCTTTGGGGTCATCTGAAAGGGGTGATGAATTTGTGCTGGTTTAGTGAAATACTAAGCAGTGGTGTTAGGTTGTCCTTCAGGTCTTTACGGAATTCCAGTAACGTAAGGATAATCAAGGAAACTACCTCCCTTATTATTTCCTCATTTAGTTGTGGTCAAAGGCCAAAATAATACTTCCTTCGTTTCGATTTACTTTGCAGTTCTTAAATATTTAGATGTTCGCCAAGACCGAAGACAGGAAGGAGTATGCTGGCTAGGCAGTTGGACAAATCCAACCTGCTGCAACGTACTGTAAAAGTTGACTCATGACAGACATCAGCTTTACAGATTAATCTTACTTACGTATACATCTCATTTCCCCCCTTAAGGTTTTGCAAGAGCATTTATTTCTGCTGCAGTAGAACAAAATCACAGGAGCTCTCCTGAGCATTGCATACTGCAGACGCTATCTCTTCGGCCTCCCACATTAATTTCCTTCAAATGATACCAAGGGGCCTATATGTTACGTTTACACAATCAGTTTGACAAAATTTTGGCTTTTATTTATAACCATTTGTGTAGAAAGTATCAGTTTGTGTTTGCCTGTACCTGTCGTGCAGGGAATTTCTTCACCACAAAGCACTTAAATGGCTCCTGCATCTGTAGTTGCTGAGGTTTCTGTTTCTACCACTAATAAAATATGTTTGTGCTATAAATAAAATGTTTGTGTCTGAGGGGTGGGTTACGGTAGACCAGGGCTGGCTGGCAGGCAGGCAGGAGCGTGATACTGATCTCATCTTAACTCTGTATTACAGGTAGTCCTCCACTTAAAACAGTTCGCTTAGTGACCGTTTGAAGCTACAACATTGAAAAAAGTGACTTATGTCCATTTTTCACCCTTATGCCTGTTGCAGCATCCCAATGGTCACGTGATCCAAATTCGGATGCTTGGCAACTGACTCACATTTATGACCGTCCCAGGGTCATGCGATCCTGGGGTTTGTGACCTTCTGACATGCAAAATCAATGGGGAAGCCAGATTCAATTAACAACCATGTCACTAATTTAACAACTGTAGTGATTCACTTAACAAATGGGGCAAAACTCACTTAATAAATGTCTCTCTTAGCAACAAATTTTGGGCTCAATTGTGGTCGTAAGTCAAGGACTACCTGTATTGATTAGAAGTCCCTTGTCTTGCTTTCATTATAACTCAGTGACCCACTGCGTTTATTGTATTTGTGTATCGCCAAACTTCAAAGACCTCTAATAATTTACAGCCTGTTAAAGACGTTGGTTGGAGGATGCTAGGGTGGAACCCGTGGCTGGCTTCATCAGTAATGGCAACCTTCAGCCTTGCTCTATGATTGTCCATCCATGGGCTACATCGTTTCCCCCAGTTATGCTTGAGAGCATCCATGACACCGTCCTAAATCCTAGGTGTGCCATCAGGTCCCCAGACTCGGAGCTCTGTTATACTTATGCAAAGTATAACATCTATAACATATAACATTTGGTGACCCAAAAAAAAAAACATCTCCAGGTGGAAATTAAGAAAATTAATAGACGAAGAACAAAAGAATTACACTAGAATACATTGGAAGGAATGTGGCTTGTCTGGAAACCCTCAATGGGATTTTATATTTACCGGGCTTACATAAACTCTCAAGCTGTTCTGAAATGGCAGGCCTGTTTTTTAAAACTTTTCTTTCTTCTATATTTCTGACATTTTCAAGCCATCTCCTATTCTTTGACACTTTAATTATTGAGAACATCAGGATTCTGACAGTGAAACATGCTATCTATTCTCTGTTCGCTCATTCATTAGTTTTAATTAAACTCTTTAATTTTATTTATGCTGCCACAGACTGATTAACAACTTGCCAGCACAAATCAGGAAGTCTTAAAAAGCACCTTGAGAAATCTTCCTTTCTCTAAGCAAAAATCTACTGTAATAATGCAGAGATCTGCAGGGTTCCATAAGCCCCAGCTCAGAAATCCTGCCAGCAGCCCCCCCACTGCAAATTTCGTTTAACTGTTTCAGGAAAGCAACCTGGGCTTGGTTTCTCCCTACAGAAGTATTTCCTACTACACTGAATACAATAGTCAGAATGGTCAAGGTAAAAGCCTGCTTCCATATACTCTGCTCTACACCCTTGGGTAAAACAAGGCTGTGCTGGCCCACCTCTTCTGTCCAGTCTTAAAACAATGGACAGGTGCGACCTCATCTTCTCCCTCATCGTCACATGAACATCCCCTGCTAACCATTCTTAAAGGGCCGGTCTTCAAGGCGTTGCCTTTATTTCATTCCCCAGCCCAACAAAGCTGCAGCTGTTGGCTACTCCAGCCCATCAAGGAGTGTTCTCTCTCTTCTCCCAGTATAGCTCTGGCCACAAATATGATCTAAGATGCTTCACCGAGAAGGTAGCTGATGACACTTTCTAGGACTGAGATTCACCCAGCTCTCACTGGCCATTTTAGGCTGCCACAAGCACTCCCTAACCCCAAGCAAAGTTCTCTAGATCTGCTGTGTTTATTGGCAGTAAAATAATGGTCCCCCCCCCCCGCCAAACTTGGCCTTGTCTTGTACCTGCCAGGTCTTTGCTGTCATGAAGACCATCCATGGCATTCATCTTCTCCCTTATGCTCCAGCCAGCCCACCGCAATCTGGCAGCAGAACCCCAGGTGCTTGTGGCCTGAGAAAGTAGCAAGAATAATCAAACTCTTTACCTGTTGAGTCTCTGGAGCTGACCATGGATTCAGAGACATTGAAAAAGCACAGAGCACCTGCTGGCCGGCCACTAGAGCCAAGAGAGGCTGTGGCAGGAGGATACACTAACCTGCAGAAATCTCAGTTCACCACATTGGCCATCCAATGCTTTCTTCAGGCTACCTTAAATGTGGCTTTGTCGCTTTTCTGGAACAGTTCTAGACATGTGGCAAAAATAGCTTAGAAACAGTCGCTAGGTGTGGGGTAACTCTCCATTCCATATTGGCCACACTATGGGTAACATATTGCATCCAGTTTAAGTTAATTTTCCTCTTCATTAAAATTATTATACAGTTGAAAATTGTGTCTATGTCTAATCCATGAAAGTCTTTGTTAAACATGAAGGTTGAGCTATTTCTAAATTTTGCATGGCTTTTTCCAAAATCATAGCTGATACGATAGATCTTCATGACTTGATTCTGATCACGTAAATCCAGAGATCTACTGTACAAGGATCTGAGCCTCACATCCATATTTCTGCACATGCAACCTTTACAGACAAGTTTTGAGTCATCTCATTACCCGACCACTTCTCTCTCTATTTCTGCTCATCAGTGTTTTGGAGCTGATCCCATCTTCCATAGCAGGAGGAACGTTTATCTTGTTTTAGCTTATGGGCCCCTTCCTTGACCTTTCCCCCCAGTATGTGCAATTCCCCCCCTAATATGTGGGGGTCAGCAAAGGGTGAATGCCCATCCACCCGTCCTGGAAAGCCAGGAGCCAGGCGTGAGCTCCAGTTCTTTCCTTTGGACAGGAGGCCCCACGGCTTTCCTCCCACAGTAGAGGGGGGCTTCTTTCCCCAGCTTCGGGGGGGGGGGGCGGGCCCTGTCTTTCCACTGCCCCGCAGCTCCTTCTCCGGGGGGGGCCCTTTCCAGACGCCCCCAGAGACCCAGGCGCCTCTCCTGTACTAAAACGTGTGTACTCTGTCCATTCGTATCAGTAGGAGGAGGAAGGAGTGTCATGTATGTTATCTATAAAAATAATAGAGCTGGGATAAAAAGCTAATAAAGTAATAAACTCTAATGTTGCTGGTGTTCCTCCACCTTGACAACTTTAAGACGGGTGGACTTCAACTCCCAGCATCCCGGGCCTTCAAGCCCGCCCCTCTGAGAGCCGCCCAGTCCCAGCCAACGGTCCACCCACAGACCGGAAGAGGGCGGCCTTCGCGCAGGCGCCCTGAGCGTCCCGTGGCCGGAGCGGCGGGCCCGCCGGAAGTCGGGGAGCCGAGGGGCGCATGCGCAGAGGTCTGCTGGGGGGCCGCGGCAGGTTGAAAGCAGCCCCGGGGTGGCTGAGGGAGGCTGCCGGCGGCCTCGCCTCCTCCTCCTCCTCCTCCTCCCCCCGCGGCCTCCTTCCGAGCGGAGCGGCCTTCGGGAGCACCCTTCCCCGGGTTCCCCTTCGCTCCGTCCCGGGGCTTCTCCGCCTCTCAGTAGGTGCCGCTTTCTCGGCCGCCTCGATCTTCGAAGCTCGCCTCCCGCTTCGGTGTCCGAGTGGCGGCCGCTCAGGCAGGGCTACCCTCGCCCGGCAGCCCCCGCCTGGCCCCGCGGCTGAGATCGGGAGGAGGAGCAGGAGGGCAGGCGCCCCTAGGAAGCCGGTCTCAGGCCAGCCCGCCTCGCCCCCCGCAGGGCTGCCTGTGCGGGGCCTCCTTGAGCTGAGCAGTAACACCCTGCTCAGCTATCGAAGGTGCAGCCTGCCTGAGAAGAAGAAGCCTCCTCCTCCTCCTCCTCCTCCTCCCGCAGTGGGGCCTTTCAGCTCAGGCTAGTTTTTAAAGGCTCTATTGGGCAGCCTAGAGTAGAACTAAGGCAAGGTGGGATAAAAATCTCACCCTCTTTAAGGGAAGGAGGAGGAGGAGGAGGAGGAGGCGGAGGAAGAGAAGGAGCTCAGGGAGGCTCCCGGTGCCATCTTGCCTGCCGCCAAGGGACCTGTGCAGACTTGCCCAAGGAGGCAGAGCCTCTCCTGCGGGGCAAAAATCAGCTGCTTTTGCAGCCCAGGCTTTTAAGGGCGGGGGGGGGGGGAGGGGGGCCCGAAAGGACCAAGGGGCTCTTCTGTGACTGCTGAGGTTGCAGAAGGCGGAGGGGGCGGGGATGTGTTATTGTATCCCGGAGATGTTCCTAAATAAATGCTCACTTTGAAGGGTGATGCTCTTTCTTTTTTTAAAGAACAGTCTTTAATAAGAGGCACCTTGTGACTGCTTATCCTTTCTGTGCATCCATTCTTTATAGGCAAAACGTGGAAATAACAAATATGGAGAGCTTGTTTCCCACATTAAAACTTTAGTCGTTTTGTGTATATTTGGCCTATACTTTACGTTGGTAACAACATCAGCAGATCCTCATTCTGGGCCTAGCATCTGAAATTCATCTGTTGCTTGAACCAACTAGAGCAGGAATAGACAGCTCCATTTGCTCCCATGAAAGTAATGTTTCTGGAGTTAATTGTGTATCATGATATATTCTTAATTATTTAAAAATAAAATTAAATTGATGAGTTTTGTCCTTTACATAAAATTTCCCATAATCCCTAGATGTACAAATAAGCTCATGCACCTTAATATACAAAATATTAAGTTATCATAGCAATTCTGTGAGAGCAGATGATAGTGTGTTGTTGTTTAAGGTTGCAGAACAGTGGTATATGCCAAGACTGGCTGTTGAATATAATTGGAGATTAGATTAGGTTTTGAAGTGCGTAAGTGTATCATCTGATTTTTGGCTTGTTCCATGAAAATTCAAAATTGGAGCTTCTGCTTGAAATGCAAAATCCTAAAATTCAGTGTCCAAAATGGCTTTTTCCTTTTGTGTTTGAACAGAGGATGCCTGCCCAGAAGCTTCAGCCAGAAGGAAACCTTCAAGGCGAGAAATTTGAGGCCAGCAGCAGCAGCAGCAGTGCAAGTAATGGCCAAGCAGATGAAGCGAATAAGCCAGGGGATGATTGGATGCCCTGTGAATATGTGGGGGACCACGGGGAGGGGCGGGTCTTGGAGAACAAAGCACCATCAGCGGAGGCTTCTTTGGGGACCCTCCGAAAGGGGCCCACGCTGCTAATCGACCGGCAGCAGATTCGGTCCGTGGCCCCCAAGGACCGAGCATTTGAGCTCAGAGGCCTGCTGGGAGTCGAGGTCTACGACCAAGAGGTCTTGGAGCATGGAGTCCTTCAGCAGATAGACAAGGCGATCGGTGAAGCCGCTGAAGGGCGTCCGGTTCATGATGCTGCTGAAACAGGAGACCAAGCTGAATTGGAAGATGTGGGGTAAGTGAAATGAGGTTTTTACTTCCTGCCTGGGGGATCCTTTTGCAGGCCTTCTCTGAAAGTTCAGAATGGGACAGTGTGCTTGAAATAAAGCAGCTACGTTGGAGAGCAAAGTCTGCATCATCACCAGATAATTTCCTTTAAAACTTTGCAAAAGCGGGGCCTGTGCTGCTAATTGGCCTGCGGTGACTCCTGGCTTCATTTCTGCCATGGAATAAAAAGCTTTTTTCCATCCTACAGAAAATAGTGATTTCAAGACCATCAAATGCCACCTCCCTGATTAGTGAATACTAAGAACATAATAATTCCAGTTAGTTCACTTAGCATTGTGAAAATATGAAAGTGAAATTGCTGATTTGGATAAGTCGCATTGAATTCAGGATGATAATAAATATTTTGTGAACCGAAGTTTGCAGATCACCCTCTGGTCTCACTGCTAGAGCTCAATTATCAACATTGTAAAGCAGTCTGTGGCTCCCCAGAAATAAAGGGATGTTTGTATTTCCTATTAATATATTTATGATCCACTTTTTAATCCAATTATTTTAATGTAATTGAATTTCATTTTCAGACCATGTACATCCTCTCCAAAACCATCTGCTACAAACCATATGGAGCAAATTAGACCTCAGACTGCTGCTAATGAGGATATCAGTAGAAAACTGGATTCTGCAAAAGAACAAAATTTCTGCAACAAAGTAATGGACGGTTATTATTTGTGTATGACATTTGTTTTAATTGTTTTTGCTGTTGGAATGATCCATGTTTAATACTTGTTTAAATTCAAGTAATTTCAATTTTGTATACATAATATTGCTTACTGGTAAATAATAGTTGGTTGCAGAATGTTACTACCTCTGAAATCCTCACAAAATCAGCTATTACCTGGTTTTGATGTTAACTAAATCCTTAGAATATGCCCTAATGAAAAGAAATGATAAAGCCTTGTTCATCTCGTTCTTAATTTTTTCCATGGAGAAGGGATTTTTTAAAATGTTTCTTGTCCTAATTCTTTAATCATTGTTCATTAAGTCCTTTGCAAGTCATAGTGCTGGAAAGTCAACCGCTGTGTCTTCGTGAGATATGTAGGAATACCTAGCCAACCTATAGGTTAAAAAACGGAACCCTCGGTCAGATATATCAAGCCAGGGTGCCAGGGTTCATGCTCAGAAGCTCCTAAAAGGAGTGAAAAGATCACTGTAGACAGAAATTCTAAAAAAGCAGCAATAGACAGCCTGGTGAGAAATCCTAAAGAACAGGTTTATATCTGTTAACTAAGGGGAGGTGAAGAGGCAGTGAAACTAGGTATACTTGTCATGATAAAGGTGGCAGCCGCTTTCTTAGGTTTTCTTTCTTCCTTTCTTGACATTTTAATCTATTTTTCTTTTTTAGCTTGTGTTAATTAGCTTCTGTTCCCAAAAATAAGAGCCAACTGGAAAATAAGCCTTAGCATGGGTTTTTTCAGGATGCTCCCAATATAAGTCCTACCCCAAAAATAAGCCCCAGTTAAAATCGTCAGCCAGACAGATGTATTTAGTACCGTATTTCCCTGAAAATAAGACCTAACCGGAAAATAAGCCCAAATGCGTCTTTTGGAGCAAAAATTAATATAAGATCTGTTCTTATTTTCGGGGAAACAAGGGTAGGTTTTATTATTATAGTTAAAGCTTTTAATAAAAATATTATTAAAAAAAGAAATCCTAAAGAGTGGGTAGGCAGGGAAGGATTTCTTGTGTCCTTATAGCAAAAGTAGGAGTGGCTATCAACTTCTCATATTAAAATGTAAATATTCAGGTTTATCTAATGGGTTTTTGCATTGTACATAGAATATGTATTTAAAAAAGCCACCCTGGACCTCACAGTCATTTGCAAATGTTGCCTGTAGTATTTAGAGTGAAGAACACGGAAGAGTCTTGCCTGAAACCTACCTATTGGGCCAGGAATACAGAGAAAGCCGCTCTTCCCATGATGTTACTGTATATTTTCCATTACAAAACCTCAGCGGACTCACCGTGTATAGAAAGAGGCTTTCCCCACTCAGCTCTTACTATTTTTTTTTTAATCATTTCAGGAGCAAGAGTTTAAAAAAATGAAAACGAAACAAAAGCACCTGCAAAATGCTGGTGAAGACGAAGTTCCTGATGATGGGACAGTTGGAGTTGCTGCTGCAGTTGGAGAATATGAAGTGAAGGAATCCAGGGATGACTTTGGAGGCCATTTTGGTATATGTTTGCTTCAGATGAAATTTCGGTAGTTGAGTGCAAATGAACACGCTAACATATTTCAGCGGATTGTTCTTTAGAGAGACTTAGCACTGTTTTAATTTTGCACACCTGCAAAATGGGATCTCTGAGTACCCGCGTGGGAATTTTTCACAAATGAAAGTAAATCTCCAGATAGCTCAGAAGGGATGCTTGTCCCCTCGAGATTAGAACATTGGTCTTAATAAATTGCAAGTGTTAATCAAATGAACGGAGCTACAGAAAATGTTTAAGTTGACAAAAAGCATGATTGAAATATATTTTTCATTGCAATATTATCTGTCAGCAGTTAAAATTATGCGGAGTAGAATAACATGATTTTAATGGAGCGAGCTATCTTTTGAGTATTGGTGGTTATGTATGTATATTGAAATACTAAACACCCACCGGAGACTTGCAGAGAAAATATGACTTTGCCTTTTTAACCGTTAAAATAAAACGGAAGGTTTGAACAGCAGGAGGGTTGTTGGAATGAACAATTTGTCTGAAAATCTTGGAATCCTACAGCTGCAAAGAGCCATTTAGGCCTCTTATGTAGTGCAGGAATCCAGTTTGAAATATCATTGACAAGTGATTAGCTCTGCTGAACAGAGTCAGGAAAGGAAGGGGTAATTTCTCGGGGTAATTAGTTGCTCTTTTAAAGTTTTCTTTTCAGTAGAACATTTTTTAGTCATTTAGTCAGAGTTTGCCTTTCTGTAACTCTCATCCATTATTTCACAGCCTGTTTCCTGGGATGATGGAGAATAGTTCTTGCTCAGCTTCTACATTTTTATATAGAACACTTTTCCAACTTGGACAATTTGCACATACGGCTCTTATTTGCACTGATTGTTGTTGTTAAGAAAAGAAAATTCTGGGTTGACCATTCAAATGTACTCAAAAATGCATATCTCTCTTAGCTCCTGGTCCTACATCTCTCGGAAGGATGTTTATGTCAGCACAGGAAGAGACGGAATGGGAGAAGCTCATCCGAACTGGTCAGATGACTCCCTTTGGGACGAAAATGCTTCTGAAAGAAGAGAGGAAGCCCCGTCGAATAATGCTGAACGAAACGTCGGGTTTTGAAAAGCTTTTGGCAGATCAGGCAAAGCTCCTGTTCGAGAAGAAGAAAACCCCATTTCGTAAGGGGGGCCGTCAGAAAGCCCCCTCGGAGGGTAGCCAGACCAAATCCCCGGCCTCGCTTACCAAAGGCAATAGGAGCAAAGGCCCACTGGAAGCTCTGCAGCGGCAGCGGCAGGCTCTCTGCCTTCAGGCCAAAGCCAAACTTCTCCAGGCTGGGGAGTCAGAGAAGAGGGGACAGCAGGAGGATTGTGAGGCCTCTGGATGCAGAGGGTCTTGTGAAGACCTCAGCTGTTCCGAGGAGAAGTTTTTTCAAGAGGGTCAGGATATGAATCATCCCATGTCCAGGGAAGACCCACTGAAGCAAGAAGACGAATCAGATGATGATTTCTTTCCAAGCTCTTCTGAAGAAGACGAAGACGAAGAAGAGGATGTTATTAGGAAGGCGAGAATAAAGAGATACAAGGATGATGGCAATGAAGATTACTATAAGCAAAGGTTAAGGTCAGTGTAAAGCACATTTATACACTAGAAGATCCAGATTATGGGATTACAGGTAGCCCTTGTTTAGCAATCACAGTTGGGTCTGGTGACACTGTGGCTAAGTGGAAAATCATGAGAACACAGCTGTGCTTATAATTTTATTTCAGCTTTCCTTTTTCCCCATTCCCCTGCCCCACGGAATGCTCTTCCCAGCCCTGGGATAATTAGCATAATAAGTTTTAAACATTAATAAGAATTAATGTTTGCATTTACCATATTTTTCGGACTACAAGACGCTCCGAAGTATAAGACACATCTAGTTTTTGAGGAGGAAAACAAGAAAAAAAAATCTGCCTCCTTGCAGCAAACAACGTGGTAAGCTTCAACATAGCCTGATTTAGCATGAGCAGCTGATTGGCGGTTGGATCTGCCTCCCGGAATACCTCCTACCAGCTGCTCCAGGCTGTGGGGTCGCTGCTGCCCGTCGCCACCATCACCACCCATCGCCACTACCGCCCGTCGCCTGCGCGTGTCCCATTTTTGGCCCGTTCCAGGCGGCAGAGTTTGCCGCCACTGCCTATACCTGCCGCCTGGAATGGGCTGAAAATGGGACGCGCGGAGGCCAAAAATGGAGCCCGTGGAGGCCAAAATGGAATGCATGGAGGCTAAAAATGGGGCCCGTGGAGGCGGTGATAGGTGGCAGCAGCAATGGGCGGCAGCTAACCCTGCAGCCTGGAACAGCTGATAGGTATTCCGGGAGGCAGATCCAACCACCAGTCAGCTGATCGTGCTAAATCAGGCTGTGCTGAAGCTGACCACGCTCCTTACTGCAAGGAGGCAAATTGCTGGGAGGCAGAGGCCGAAGGGTGAGGGCTGGTGGGTGGGCGGGGCTTCAGCAACCTTAGCTGTATAAGACACACACATTTCCACCCACTTTTTTGGGCGGGGGGGAATGCGTCTTATATTCCGAAAAATACGGTACATTCACTGGAAAGGAAGGAACTACAGTGGGGAATACGGATTGAAGGAATGCGCTAGACCAGTGATGGCTGACCTTTTTGTCCTTGCATGCTGAAAGCGTGCGTGTGCGCACGACAGCGCACGCGCCCATAATACAGTGCATACATGACACCCCCCCTGCGCATGTGCACACACCCCACTGTGTCTGCTCCCCCGCGCATGCGTGTGTGATCCCTCCCCTGCTCCCCGTTTTGGGCCTAGCAGGCCTCCCTGAAGCTCCTGGGACCAAAAAAGAGGCGTGGGGGTGGCACTGCTCCTCACACTCCCCTCGCCCTCCCCCCTGCATGCCTACGCTATTAAGGTGTTATGTCTGCCTTGTATGCTGGTTTATTCCTCTCTAGCATTCACCTCCATTGTTCAGTGATGCATTTCCTGCCTCTCTAGAATTTACCTCTATCTGCTGCTGTGAGGCACTTCCTGTTCCTGTTGGATGTATATAGTTATATTCTCGATGGCTTGTATAGTGTTTTAACTGCATTTTGATTAAACAACAGTGCTGCAGAGACCCGGAAATCAGGTGGTCGGTGGGAGGTGCGCGCACAGAGCACAGCTGGGGCAAGGGCTGGCGTGCCAGCGGCACACGTGCCATAGGTTCACCATCACGGCGCTAGACCATTTGCCTAGTACCCTTGCAACTCCCTGCACTGAATGATCTGGGTAAACATTCCTTTTGATACGTATTTCCCATGGTGTGCTTGCTTACTCTCTCGTAAACCTTTCATCTCCAATCTCTGTTGGGGACTGGACGGGACAGTGAAAAAAACTAGTGAGGCAGAGGAAAGGTGGCTTAAAGAGATTGTGTGCTTCCACGAGGTTCTTCCACTTTCTGGATGTAATGACCCCTGTTTCTCTGGATCCTGGAAAAAAGGGATCGAGGAAAATCAGTTCTGCTGCTATGACTGTGTCCCATGCCCAGAAGGGAAGATTTCAAATCAAAATGGTAGGGTAGCAATTCTATTTTTCATTACACTTAAACAAATATTAATAAACTACTTGATGCAAAAAAAATAATAATAATTGTGTGCTGTTAGTGTCTTGTAATCCTTTCTTTCCAGTCTCTACTTCAGGTTAGACCAAATATTTTTAGTGGATGCTTCTGTCTCAAAAGTATATTTAGTTCAACATTTGTAGTAAATGCAAAAGCATAATTGTTACCTTGCGGATACAAATTTCATATTATTAAAGAACTGCTTGTCCTGGGTAGACAAAGTCTGCCATTTTTATTATATGCTTTACCCTTCTTGCCTTTATTTGCTCAGAGACACCAAATTTGTTTGAATACTTGGGTTATTTCAGTTGTATAATTCCAGTTATTAGAAGGTTATTGGAGTTTACAACTTTGAAATTTAAGTCTAGCTTGATAGATAATTGAGAAGTTATGGTCTAGACTTTTTTTTTAATATTTTAAACTTCTAGTTCAGTATTCCTTCTAAAATAACAACCAACCCATCCTGTTTTTGCACATTTAAATTGGCCTTGAGTATTTAGCTCAAAATACGTTAAAATGTTTATTTTCAAAAGAACAATGTTCTCTAATCTGGGTTTCTGAGAAGAAACCAAGAAATACCTGTGGCTTAAGAACACAAAAATCTTTTTGAGAGATATTGCAAGGAATTAATACACATGTTAAATGTAAGATATTTGTTATTTTATTAAAAGTTCGATTTTTTTCATTAAGCTAGCTCAATATTAAATCATTTTTAATTCAGTGTTTTCATCAAGAGTAATTTATTTTGATTGAAAGTTTTAATACGATTCACATTTGAAATCCATTCCAGCAAGGTTTTTTTTTTTAATAACATTAAGACTGTAGCAATTTATCCTTTGTAAAGTTATACGTTTCCTGCAGTTGCTGAAGTTACAATAAAAGCTTAAATGAATTTTAGAGATATCACTAGCTATAATTGCTAGGGAAACATTACATTTGAAGTTTCACAGACACACAGGCTGTTATGGCTGTCAGTCTGCATCTGTCCACATTGACGTTGTTGTACTACCTCTCCCCAGATGAACTCCGTTAAGGGAAACGCTCCTAGGAGATAAAAACTGGAGTGAAATTGCCAACAAAACATCATTTCCTCAGACTCGCATTTTATTCCTCGATTATAACTGATGGAAACAGGGCGGGTTTGCTTCTCCCGCTCCCCCGCCAGATAAGAGAGGCTGCTCCTGCCGGGTTGTTGGGTTGAGCACTTGGCTGTGTGGGGAATCCCACGTCCTCCCCCCCCCCCCCAAAAAAAAAAAGAGGAAGAAAGAAAATGAATTTTTCTTCCCACAGAGAAGCTTTCAGGATTGTACTGGGGAGACGGTTCTTCATCACGATTAAAATATTACGATGGTGAAGCTTGACAGCCAGCTGGGAGTCTCCTCTGAACATCTGAAGCACAAGGCCAATTAAAAAAGTGTGATTCCAGAGAGACGGAGGGGGGAGGCGACCGAGGAGGAGGAGGAGGAGGAGGAGGACTCCCCACTAGTTCTGGCAAGGGCCATTTGTCTGCAGCCGTGGCCAGGGAGGATGGGATAGATTGGGTGGGGTGGAGGTTTCTGTTGCTATGCATAAGGGTAGCTACTGGCATTAGCGGTAGGTCTGATGTGGTGGTGACTGCCTGCTTTATGATTTGCAAAATATCGAATATAGAATCCTAGGATTGGAAGGGACCTTGGAGGTCCTCTAGTCCAACCCCCCTCCTGCCCAAGGCAGGAGACCAGAGAAACTCCCTTTGCTGTGTTGCCATGGTCAAGAGAGCCACTGAGGGGCTGGTTGGACATACATTTGCTGTTTGGCTAAGAAAGTCTTCCATTTTTAGAAGAAGGAAGATGATGCCTAAAACATGTACTGGTGGAAGAAAAGCATCTTTTTTAAGTAGTAGGAAGTTTGTGTATTTAATAGGTACTCCAGTATCCCAGCCTCTCATAAAATACTATCATTTTTTTAAAAAATGCATCTCCTTTTGAAAGTTCTTTTGAACTTCTTTTAAAACAAACTCAGTGTTTCAAGAGGCATTTCAATGTTGCATTTTAAGCACAGGGTAATCCAAAATACTAACAGCTTCGTAAAACTTGGGAACATATACTCTGAGTAGGAATCCAAATACAGCTTTCATTCCTAATTTTCAGTCAGTTTTTCTTTGTTAAGACGTGTAATTTTGATAGCATCATCTCAACTGCCAAGGAAGCAGCAATTAGACCGACTTAGCACAAATCATAAACAGATCTGGAGAATAAACCGTTCTCTGCTTCCAAAATGATAACGATCATTAAGGGATTCTTGTCTTTTTGAAATAAAAAAGTATTGTCTTCTAGAAGCATAAACTATATATAAACCCAGCTTGATTCCTGGGTATATTTTGAAACATCAATTGGTTCGTCTTTCCCTTGTTCTTGCGATACATAAAAATATCATTTTGCTTAATTCTATCCTTTTATAGCAATTTGACTAAATAATATGCTTTTTCTTGTTTATTACAAGGTGTCTAATCACATGAAAATAGACAGCTGTAGAAGTTAGACACTGAAGATGGTAACTGAAAGTATTGTAAAGGAAGGAAGGAATCAGATTCAGTAATGATTAATTACTTTTAATTGTGGTTTTGGAATTTTTGATTCCTGGCATATAAATGATTATCACGTGTGGTTTTGGTACTTAAGTATTTTAACTTAAATTGTGGACTTATACAATTGTATAGTGCTCAGTCAGTTGATTGTAATGGCCGATAAGGCCAGTAAATAAATTTAAAACAGCTGTTTTTGAGTCCAAAGAAATCATCCAGTTATACTGATTATGCTGTTCCATCTAGGAGCATTCCAAGCTTAAACGTGGAGCTGTTTCATCTTCTGGTTAGGTTTGGGAGAATTATTGAAAGTGAAAGGACATTTTGAGCTTAAAATCTGTTGTACATAATTATGTAACATTTTACAGTTTAAAAACCCTTATTGATTGAAGAGTATTTAATGTTGCCTGAATTAAATGCAGCAGTTATCATACTATTTTCCATAAGAAAGGGTTGAGCTTTACTGAACAAAGTGCTGTTTTGATAAGGTAAAAATTCAAAATAATAATAGAAATGTTAAATCCTATAAACAAGAACATGAAGTCAAAATTGACGGTTCTTTAAAAAGTAGCCATATTTGAGATTTATTTATTGGTTCGATAAGATCCTGGCGCTCCAAACTTCTAAGATGTTATAAAGTGTGGAATCCGTAGTAAAAAAAATAATAATGTGTCATTAGTTACTACTTAACTGACCTAAACGTTTTATTTATTTACACAGAGTAACAGTTTTTAACCCAGTGGCTCAGTTGAGACCTCCACCCCAAAAGCATGCCCCTCCCCTCCGTTTCTGCCCTTGTTTTGGCTAGCGAGGACATGCCAGGGCTTGAGATAAGTTCTGATGCTGCCTCTTAAACCCCCTGGAAAGCCCCCAGCGCTGCCAGGGAGCGGAAAGGATCAGGCACAGAGGGCCCTGATGGCCACAGTTGCGTCCCTGGTTAGCATTGTGTGTCTTTAAGAAGAAGGTGTTCAGCTCTCTTAAGTTAGGGAGACTCAAGGAACACGGGGGTGCAAAATACACAAATGTCATAACATGAATTACTTCATTTATGTGTCTATGCGTCAGAACTCTGGGGAAACCGTGATAAAACCAACATCCCAAAACAAATCCTAGCAGACTTAAGCCACGTTCCCTGAACCACCAACAATAATTGCAAGCAGAGTTCCTGAGCTCCAAGGCCGCCTTGTCCCGGGGCTTGAGGGAGGAACTCCGTTTTAAGAGTGGGGGGTGGGCTTGCTAGAGCGGTCATTTGCTTCCTTTCCTCTCCTTTTATTATTTTACTCCTATTTATTTTAGCTAGGAGAAGAACTTGGTTTGGCTTTTGCCTTCATGCGTTTCTCCCATCCATCCTTTGAATCTTTGCCTCCCTTGGCGAGAGTTCCCAGGAGGGGCACCCAGCCCGATTCCTAGCTAGCTCCTCTGGGCTTCTTCTCCCAGAAAGACGGTCGCCTTCCCCATAAGTACAATAAAGTACTTAGTACAGAGTTACGCGCAGGTGAGAATTGCCAGGGCCTTTAAAAGATGACAAGTTTGTATTTTGAAAAAATCCCCACATGTTGTTACGCTTTCCGTGATTAAAAAGTTCAGCGACTCTGAAAAGTTTCAAAGCAGAAAACCTGCCCCCTGTTTGCTTTTTGTCTTCCTTCCAATTTTCTCCTTTTGTCTTGGAAGAAATTGCTGAACTGTATCTCTTTCCTTCTGCTGAAGAGCCAGTTCAGACGTGGGTGGGAGACGTGTCTCTTGTGCACCAGAGGGCACCCTCTTTCCTCACCCTCTAGAGAGTGCAAAACTTGGGATTTTTTTGTATTAGGAATTTATGCATGTTATGAATAAAACTATAAAATTAATCTGCTCTTTCACGAACTATCTAGTTTCCACATAGCAAATTAATTTGAATTTTTATGAGAAATTGTTACTTGTTCCTCATATAACATCAAACCCCTCCTATGCATAGTACTTTCTTATTATGAAACAATGTTTGTCCCGCATCTGCCAGGCGTCAAGACTGAGTCAAAGGCACACAGAATGCACGGACACCCCCAAGGCTGGTTTCTCTTGCTCCTCTGCCTAGTTCAGAGCAGAATTTCCACAGGGATCAGCACACGCTCCCTTAAATGGCCAGTCTGTGAGCTCAGGTTGAAGGAGTTACAGGCTGCCTTGGGTATTCAGTTGGGGTGAATTGGAGGATGGAAGTGGTGTTGGGGCAGGAGAAAAAGGCCGCCCTTCGCATTGGCTGGACTTGGGTCGACCACGTCACGCATGGCCTGGCTGAACATGGGTTGATGCAGAATATTTAGCTCCAATTCCCTTTCCTTCAAGGAAGGGCAGCCCTGGGATGGAATGGATTCCCCAGCAATGTTTTCCTTCACTGGGCTTCGTGATTAACCTCTAGGCTGCTTGTTGTGTGTCTGGATATTGTAAATGTTGATTTGTTTGGTTTAAATTTTTGTCCATTTCCGGAGCAACCCTGCTGTGCTTTGAGAACGGACAATGATGATGATGACGTAAAATAGGCTTTTCACATTTACTCTTTCTTCCCTATGAGTTCCTAAAGTATCAGGTTTTCTAACTGTGGTAATGACGTGGTGATTCTTACCGTAATTTCAGGAGGTGGCACAGACAGCAACTAGCAGACCAAAAAGGGCGTCAGAGCACGGCCAAAGAGTCTGATGAAAGCGATGCGGAATTTCTTGAGGGTTTTAAAGTTCCAGGTTACCTCTTCAAGAAACTGTACAAGTAGGTATATTAAAAGACATACCAGCTCTCGTTCTTAAACACTTTATTTTAAAAACCTCTTGCTTCCTTCCTTTGTTAGTGCCAGAATAATTTTGGGGAAATGTTGAAAAGAGTATCGGTGAGTGAGAAAAGTTACAAGAAATTAAAGCAGACCATGTTAGCCATACATTTTGGAATCCCTGGCAGGAGTGAACGGCTACAAATCCCTCTGCTTAAACTTTCAGAGAAGGGTGTCCTTCTGACCCCTCTTGACCACCCCAGTAAGCCGTGAGATGTAATCCCAACAGTTGACCTTCAGAATGGTCAAATTAGGCTTTCAAAGTTCTTGCTCTTATTCCCACAAATAGTTCCTGACGGGCAGGACAGAATTTGTGGAACTTCCCTCTTTATCCTAGCTGCCTGCTTCACTACTTCTGCTAGGAATCTGTATGGTTTCCCCCCCAGTCCTCAATTGGTGACGGCTGCTTCATCTGTCCCCGTGAAGGGCTCCCTTTTCAGGTGGTCATTGTGAGAAACGTTAGACACACTGTGCCTGGCTCCCCTCTTTCCCTCTGGGGGCAGCCTGTGCTTTCAGTGTTGAGCCTGAGGCCAGAGACTCTCAGCACCACAGTCCCTTTTAACACGAGAGTCACCGGGGGGAGGGGGGGCAGGAAGGGAACACATTTTAAGTAAATACGAAATAGAGCTCTGTTTTCAAGTGTCAGTTGATTAATTTAATAGTTTCGGTCGTGGATTTGGAATTACTTATTTGTTTTAATCTGGAGAAGTGCCTCTATTGGGTGTATTTTCCCTTATAATTTATTTACCAGGTAGGGCCCTCCTGCTTCTGCCTATTTTAATTCATCTTAATTGACTTGGATCTTGTGTCAACACTCATTTCAGTGCTCTTCTCACCCCAACCCTCCAAGGAGAAATTTCATGTTTGGTAAACCTTGATTTCCTAACCATGATTGCTGATAATCTATACTTGTCTAGAATTACATAGCATGTTAAGCCCTAAATCATGGTTTATATACTCCAGGGCCTGGATGAAAGCTTAGCCAAAGCCAAATAAACTACAGTATGACTTAGCAAAATGTGTGGATTCAATATTATTCATAAATCATGGTTACTTGATGTTTTAGCACATGGTTGGACACTCTCTCAACTGTTTTGTCGGTTTCCTGCCATTTTGAGTCAAGAAATGGGTAAAAGGGCTCTTACATTGTAAATTAGATTTACTGCACCTAAACTAAGATAATATTAATGCCCCCCCCCCCCCAAAAAAAAACCCACCTGAGGAAAAACAGAGAAACTCAGCCTGGTCTATGTAATCCCTTGCCATCCCTGCACCTGTTTGCCACCCCCTTCCTTTTAATCCATCAAAAACATGTTCTGTCTATCTGGAAGCCAGCCATCACCTTGCCATGGAAGTGCAATTAATAAAACATCATCTTAATTTGAAGAAACCCTTTTACTCTTTGTCCCTGTGAACAGACCATTTGGTTACTAGGAAGCTGCTGTGGCGTTTCAACAGCCCCCCCCGCCCCCCCAAGGCTGCTAAAAACACGGTCCCTGCGGATCCAATGGAAGGCAGGAGCTGTTGGAGTAACCCTCATGTTAAACATGAAATACCCTTCAAAGAAATGTCTTCGTGTAATTCAAAACCCTTTTAACTTGTGACTGTGGCCCTGCTGCAATATCCACGTGGCTGTGATGGTCGGAAGGGCCAGGACACGAGGTGCACCCGGCCCGTCTTTACGCACGCACTCTCTCTCTCTCTCTCTCTCTGTCTGTCTCTGTCTCTG
Source organism: Pantherophis guttatus (assembly GCF_059756535.1). Lineage (NCBI taxonomy): Eukaryota > Metazoa > Chordata > Lepidosauria > Squamata > Colubridae > Pantherophis > Pantherophis guttatus. The sequence goes on from NC_142067.1 coordinate 131,318,671, forward strand.
TCTCTGTCTCTGTCTCTCTCTCCGTCTCTGCTCCCTTCTGCGGCTTCCCTCTTCGCAGGTATCAGCAGACAGGTGTGAGGTGGCTGTGGGAGCTGCACTGCCAGCAGGTAGGAGGCATCCTGGGAGACGAGATGGGCCTGGGCAAGACCATCCAGATAATTGCCTTCTTGGCAGGCCTGAGTTACAGCAAGATCAGGACTCGCGGCACAAATTACAGGCAAGTGCTCTTCTGCAGACCGTCAGTCTGTGAAACCCGATTAATATTTCATTGGATGTATTGCCATAGAGAAGAAACTCATTCATTATTAATGATATTTCAATTACAATATTTCTTTAATTCTTACTGGGGAACATCAGAGCATTTTTTTATGAGACAGTGGAGCTGGAGGGCAGGAAAAATTAAACATGTAACACTCTTAATGAATTCCAGGCATCGATGCTTCGTTTTGTAGCTGAGCCTCACCAGATACTGTGGGTCAGATCTGCTTGTAAGGCCAGGCAGCGCCACAAGGTTGCTTGCCGGATTAATAGTTTACATACTAGGGACTCTTCAGTTAGGTGTAACACTTTTGGTCAGAGGCCGCAAAGGCACGACGCGGTCCAAAGCTCCGGCAGCCGCACTCTCCCAGGCGGCCACCAGGTCTTCGGTCGGATCGTGTGCCAGGGTCTCAGGAAACGGCCCAAGCTCCGTCAGGAACCTTTCGGGATCCATCAGGCACCTGGGACAGAACCATCTGGTCGGGGGGGAAGCGGCTGGAAAGTCCAAGTGAAAGAGCGAATGATCTGTCCATGACAAGGGTTTAATGTCTAGGTCCCCTCTACCAAGATCATTCAACCACTGACCAGAGACGAAAATCAAGTCCAGAGTGTGTCCCCCTATGTGAGGGGCCTTGAATTAACTGGGTCACGTCCATGGAAGCCATGAACTCCCGAGCCACCTCTGACTTCTCACCTGCGGATGGTAGGTTGAAATCCCCCATGACAATAAATCTGGGGGTATCAACCGCCACCCCGGCAATAACGTCAAGCAGCTCGGGCAGGGTTGCCGCCACGTGGCAGGGAGCCAGGTACGTAGTCAGCAAACCCATCTGCACCCCACGGCCCCACTTCACAAAAAGGGATTCACATCCGGCTATCTGAGGAACAGTGGTCTCTCTCGGACTAAGACTTTCCCTAATAATCGCCGCCACTCCCCCACCCCTCCCCTGGGCCCTTGGCTGATGAAATGCACGGAAACCTGGTGGGCACATTTCAACGAGGGGAACCCACCCTCCTGGCCCAACCAGGTCTCCGTAATACCTGCCAGGTCCGCACCCCCCTCCAAAATAAGATCACAAATGATCTTATTTTGTAGATTTAATATCTACAGGGAGGCTCCTCTACAGTATTGATGCTGCTGCAGAAAAGGCCTGAAAAGGAATTAAATTCGGATGTCTTGCAGAGAGGATAGATGGCTGGATAAGGAAGTTGCAGTTGTGGGCCACAAACAGTATCTGATGTGACATGGACAAGAAAAAAAGAGAGAGAGAGAGAGAGGACAAACTCAATTATAATTTGCATAAATAGAAGCCTCGTTTCCACCCAGGAGGAGAAATAGGGACTGTTGTGTCAGAGTCTAACTACACATTTAGTATTTTGCCAAATTACAAGCATCATATCTTAGCATGGAATTTTAAAAATGGCAGCAAGTTTTGAGAAGAGAAGTTCATCTTTAATTCATCTGGGGTTAAGAGTGGTGGTATTCAGCCTCTTCTATCTGGTTCGGGTGAACCGGTAGTGGCGGTTGTAGGAGGCTCCGCCCACCTTCCTGTCCGTAACCACATTCATCCCTTTGACGCTCTGCACACAAAGGCCCTGCGCACGCGCTCACATTTACAAACCGGTAGCGAAGGTAAGTGAATGCCACCTCTGGCTGGGAACCTCCAGTCCCAGAGCTTTTACAGGCCCTGAAATGTGTTTTGTTTGCACCAGATGAACAACGGGGCCTAATTTCCTGCATTTCTTAACCTTTAAATCTCAGTGTAACCCCTACAATGGGTGTGTATAGCGATCTGTGTGTGGGGGTGGGGAGGGGATCGGGGGGTGGTGGAAACCCTCACTGACTGAAAAGGGAACCTTGCTCTAATGGAAGGGCTGCTGGGTTTTCCCAGATACTGAAGTGTCGCCTCTTCTCCCAATTCTATTGTGGGTGGATTTGAGAGCTCCCTAAGAGGAAAAGCCGTTTGTGGAACCATTACCTAAGCCTGTGATTGACTCCCTCTTTTTTCAGGCATTTAAGCAGTGCCTGGATGACTATTTGTTGGGGATGGTTTAATTTTAATTTATTTGCTGGACGGGGATTGGATCGTAGCCGCCTCTTTCAGTTTTAGGGTTTTGATATCCTTCAGCTTCCATTCATGCAAAGGATCCTGAATAGCTGGCAGCCGAGAGACCCGTCCTCCGTCCTCCGCATGATGTCTGCTCCTGAGGCCCAATCCTCTCCCCTCCCCCCACCCCCCTGGCCGCCAGTCACAAGCAGGCCTTATGCTTAGGGTCTCTGGCTGAGCGGTGCCATCTCCCTCCCAGAGCATTGCAGCAAAGGTGTAAAGTGGTGAGATCTCTACCCTTGACCCCCAGGGGTAGGATATGGTCCAGGAAAGTGAGCAGGATCCAGGCTGGCAGGGCTTCAGTTTATCTGTCGGTTTTTGGGCTTTCCCCCTGGGTGCCCTGGACCCATGGCCTGATCTCTCTCTCCCCAGGAGCTTTATCAGTTCTGGAGGGTCGGGGGGGGGTGTTAACCTCTTATCATTGGGTAGAGACCCTCAGTCATCCAGGTCATAGTTGTCTCAGAGGTGCTTTTAATTCTTCAGAAGGCAACTGGACGGGTTTTTTTCCCCCTTGAGGAAGAAGAACAAGACGTTCTCTTTTTCATCTGATGAAGAACGGATGAAGCTTCTTGGATGAGAAGCAAAATGTTTTCTCCTTTTTCCTCCTCCTCAAGGAAAACAAACGGCCCAGTTGCCTTCTGAAGAAAACAGCACTTCTGAGGTGGTGATTGGATGCGTCTGTGATATAAGGCTGAGTTTTCGTGGGAAGAGGAGCAGGCTGTACTTGCATTCTTGTTCCAAGACCCAACCAGGCAGCTACAGCCTAGAAAACCAAGCTGCAATTTTGCTAAGCTCAGCCACAGTTTTCCCTTCAGGGATGCCTGGTATCCTTCAGTGGTGACTTTCAGGAGACGGTTCAAACTTTTTAGCAACTTTCTGAATGGACGGGTGTCAGATCTTTTCACTAATGTTTCCTTCCCCTAAAATATTCAGTGAAAAAAAAGGCTCTGTAAGAACTCTCTTTGTCTCTGATAAATTTGATAGGGAAATTATTTCCTTCTAGTACACAAGTGGTAATTCAACCTTTTAGCTGAGGCGGCGAAGGCCTTTCTCAACCCTTGCCTTCGTTCCTCCTGTCTGCCCCAGGCACAGAGGGCTGGGTCCCACGGTGATCGTGTGCCCAACCACCGTCATGCATCAGTGGGTGAAGGAGTTCCACGCCTGGTGGCCGCCGTTCAGAGTTGCAGTTTTACACGAGACCGGCTCCTATGCTGATAAAAAGGTACCTGCTTCCCCCCCCCCCCCATTGTTCAGTTAACGTCAGCCTTCCAAGCTCTTCTTGCGTTTATTAAATATCCCCATACAGGAGCAGTTCTTCTCTATTTCAAATATTGTGTCGTTACTCCTGGACGCTGTGTGTGAATATTACCCGCCTTAAGCAATTGGGTGGTTTCCTTTCTTTCCCAAGGGGGAGCGTGTAAAGTCACAGCCCTCTGACCGGGAGGTGTGGGATTTGCTTTCTGTGTGGGCTGCCTTCGGTCCCAGGAGGCAGAGGCCGTAGGGAAGAGCTCACGTCCCAGGCGGCGTAAGTCAGGCTGTCTCCCGCTTCATTCCCCCCTCACTTCTCCAGAGGGGACGTTGCGTGGACTCTTTGGTTTCAGTTTCCCAGCCTTCAGAAGGTACAGAAAAAGTTTGGGTCCTTGCGCAGTGCGTTTCCACAGTCTTGGAATTTGTCCCTTTTGCTTCGGTCATTCCGCTTTCAGGGACAGTGAGCCCCTCTCCTTTGGCTGCCCTCGGTGACCTTCCCGCAATCCCCGGGCTGCATTTGGGGCGTTTGAGGATAACTCCTGTTCAGCTGTTCTGACCTAGGCTTCCCCAAATGCAGGAAGCAGAACCCTGGTCCCGACAAAACCCCTCTTATTAAACAAACAGTGAATTCCTCTCATTCACCTTCACCTTCAAGGGAGAATTTACAGTCACAGACCTTATCTGGCTTGGAGAGCTGCCAGGCCGATAGCTTCAGAACTTGGCAAAGAGTCTTGGAGAGTCAGAAACCAATTAGGCGAACTAATTGTCTCCTGCAAACTCCACTCCCCTTTCGCTGCTCTTTTATTCCCTCTGGGCAGGGCCATTCATCGTCCACCGGTGGCTTTTCTCCCAAGTCGACCCTTCTTCCTTAGCTGTTCCCTTCGTTTGGCAACTCTGCGCATTTTTGTAGGTTCAGGGGTCCAAATTATTCCTCTACTGCAGTATTTTCTTATGCATCTTATAGCTTTAGGCGCCTGTATTGACAATGGTCTCTGAACATCCAGTGCATTAATAACAGCCAGAATTTTAATGGTAGCCCTCACTTAGCGACCGGTCACTTAGCGACCGTTCGAAGTTTTGACGGATGCTGAAGGTTTGAGAGGATGGGTCCAACTGACCCCGCCTTCTCTTTTCTTTGGGACAGTCTTGCCTCCCTTCCCGCTGATGGGCTGAGCGGGGCCTTTACTACGGCACCAGTTGTGGAGCAGTCTTGAGTAAAGAAATTAACCCGGCAGAACTGAACTTCCCTTAAAGGAGAGGCAGAAAGGGGGAAGAGAGGCCGGGAACACCCCGGAGAGCCCCTCCGGGGAACCCCGAGAGCCCTCTTCCTTTCCAGGATTGAAAAGATTTATGGCGAGTTTTACATCACCTTAAGCTGAAGTGGAGAAGTGGCCGTGATGAATTGCCTTCCCGTCTTTTCCTTCATTGTCAGCACAACTCCTTGTTTAATAAAGTTTTGGCTTGAAGGAAATTTTAATTAATTACAGCTTGGGTAAAAGCCGGAGCCGTGGGCCTCGGCTGTGCTGCGCCTGCCGTGAGCGGCCTTTCCGGGCCGTCCGGGCTGCTCCTCTTCCCTCCTCTTCCCTCCTCCTCCTCCTCCTCCTGCGCTGACAGTGTGATTTATGGATGTTGTTTCCTACCTCCGCTCTGATTGCCCTCTAGGAGGGTTTGGTCTCCTGAGCCTCTGTAAGAACGGCAGCCCTTCCGCAGAACATCTTTTAATGACAACGGTGCAGCCGCCTTCTCCAAGTCGGGATAATTGCAGACATACCCTATTAATTGCAAAATCTAGGAGAGGTTACGTATTTTACAAGCTTTTAATTTGAAATCGCCTCAGATGGTTTGCTCTTAGCTCTGAGCAGAGATTTTGGTAGCTTCTGCCAGAGACCAGGATAGGAAGAGAGGAAGGGGCCCCTTTTTCTCCCCTGAATTAGAGGCCTGGGGGTTTCTGAAGAGACTGGCTGTCCAGAACACGGTAGCTGGTGGGGGAACGGGCCTTCCTTCATTAGCCGGCACTCGGATGTCCTCCGATGGAAACGCCATGATTCACAGAGCTGGTGCTGCCATGCGGAAGAGCAGTAAATAAATGAAGCTGATTGGAAGCTGATTTGTCTCCCTGGCAGCAGGTGATGAATTCAGAGAGAATCCATTCAATCAAGGTGATTTCTGCAAATGACATGCTTTGATTAAAAATGTTGCTGCCCGTGTATTTTTGGGAGGGTGCACACTGCAAATCGTCACACGTTGCCTTCAAGGGTAATGATAGCAGAAGATGCAAGTATGGTGTCTAAATGGCTGGATGGCCTTTTCTTAAGGATGATGTAGTACTGGGTGCCATCACTGAGAGGGTCAGACTAGATGGTCTCTAGAATCCCTCCCAGCCCATACATGTAGTGGTGTCTACGTTTTCATCCATCTTTATGTTTAGTCCAGGTAGTCCTTGACTTACAAATTGAGCCCAAAATTTCTGTTATTAAGTGAATTTTGTCCCATTTTATGACCTTTCTTGCCACAGTTGTTAAGTGAGGCACTGCAGTTGTTAGGGACACGGTTGTTAAGTGAATCCGGCCAGTTACCAAGTGCCTGAATTTTGATCACGTGCCCCAGGGGAGGCTGCAGTGGCTGTAACTGTAAAAATGGTCATCGGTCACTTTTTTCAGTGCCGTTGCAACTTCGAACCGTCACTAAATGAACTGCTGTAAGTCTACCTGTGGGGGTGGGGAATCTTGCTTTGCCTGCCTGTCTCTTGCAATCTCACCTGCTGAGAGAGGAACCAGCTTGCTCTCCTCTGTGGGCGGGAAAGGCAGAATTGGAAGAATTCCTGTGAAAGCAACCAGGCAGCTTGGATTGATTTACAGAGGTGTTTGTTTTCGGAATTGCTGGTCAGGATCTTCCTGTTAAGACAGCCAGGAAGATTATACGAGAGAAAAAACACTTAGCTGCACTAATAACCATAATTTTCTTGAAATCGACTCCTCCTTGACTTGTCTCTTGTAAACTGTGTGTTTCCATAATTGTAGATTATGGAACCCCTGAAGTTTTCCCGCAGCCCTGAATCAAAATGATTGTCTAAGGGCCAATTTCCAATTCTGTTTTTTGTGCTGCACAGTGGAAGCTCCCACTGAGTTCTGTGGGATACAGCAAGCAAGCAAGTGCACGGAGAACTCTGTGAGGACACAAAAATCACCCCAGCCCATGACAAAAACTACTTGGAAGTTGGGCAAAGTTAGTTCCCTTCTCCCAATATTTCTGGCCCCGTTCACATAAGGTCAGCAAACATACAATATACGATGATGGCAGCAGCCATTCGTGAAAAGCACTGTCTGTGTGTGCATTGTAAACACTTGTGTGTCCATAGAGGTACAGATTTCTCTTTAACTGGCAAATAAGTGAATGCACATTTACAGCCTCACAAATGGATTATTTTCTGCTCCATTGACAGCTCTGGTTTTCTTCTGTGCCTGAGAATTACTTGTAAATTGAGATTTCTGCTTTCCCAGAAGTCTTTCCTTTGTTGGCTTCTTCACCAGCCTCTGCCATGTAAGGCCATCTGTCCACCGCTCAATAGATGAGGCACACCACACCACGCTAAACAGCTGTAAAATGCCCCAGGCGTAATCTTGTGTGGCATCCTCTTTCCTTCTCTTGTCGGATTTTCTTCGTACTTCTTTCAGTTGTGGCTTAAAAACCACAGCGTAGGCCTTTGTGCAATGTGTCATCCATCACCCAACCACAGTTGAATGTAACACGGGACTACATGGGGGGCCTGCTGGGTGTCACCAGGGGCCTCTCCGGACTCAAGTTCTCCTGATGAGAATCTGGTATGAACTAAAGTGAGACACCGAAAGTAGTTCCCCCCTTGAAAGAAGATGGAAAAGAGGGGAGGGTGTGTGTGGCTGGGGTGCAAGGTGATGATGTAATGTCCTAGAGGGGAAGCCTGCAGTGGGGCACTTCCAGGTTCTGCCGTGGGTCTGGTGCCCTTCAGGACCTTCAGAAATGATCTAGATGAGGGGGGTAGAAGAAGGGGAACTCGTCAGATTTGCAGGTGAAACCAGGCAGCGGGGGAGTTGCCAACCCTTTGGAAGAGAGGCTCAAGATTCAGAAAGATCTTGAAAGACTTGAGCATGGGGCCCCATCCAACAAGACGCAGCCCAGTGGCGAGAAAAGCGAAGTCCTGCATCTAGGCAGGAAAACCACCTGTGCAGGTATAGCATAGGTGGCCCCTGGGCTCAGCAGCAGCAGCAGCAGCAGCAGCAGCAACTGAGGGGGGTCTAGGAGTCCTAGGGGGCTCCCACTATGAAGTCTGAGCCATCAGTTTGCGGCAGCTGCCTAAAAGGCCAACGTTTTGCAAATGGCCACTTTGTTAAAGAATCCCCTCTGACATGTATATTCTACCTTCCTTTAAAAAAGTTGATTTGTGATGTAATTCCTCATATGGCCGATTCCCTGTGACTTAGGTTCCACGTAATCACGTGGTGTCATCGCCGTACTGTAATCCTTATTATTCTTTAAGATCTCACTTTGTTTCCAATTTAACACAGAGCAACTGTTCAGTTAGTTTAGCTATGCAAGAAAATCGTGGTCCCTTCACTGTTTAATAATCTTAAAATAATCTTTTTGCAGGTAAAACTGATTCGTGAAATTGTGGCCTGCAATGGAATCTTGATAACCTCCTATTCTTACATTCGCTTATTGCAAGACAACCTTCAGCGGTACAACTGGCATTACGTGATTCTGGACGAGGGACATAAAATTCGGAATCCCAAGGCTGCAGTTACACTGGCTTGCAAACAGGTAGGATCCTTTAAACAAAAAAGATGGGAAGCATGGATTGCCTTGGATTGTTATTTGCTGACTGAGAGCCCTCCTCCCTCTACAGCATTCCATTAATTAATCTCCAAGCAAGATCTGATATAATACCTTGATGTCCATGTATATAATTCGGAGGCAAAGAATATATAGACCATAGATTACACATAGCAGAAATGCTTAGATTTTTACATGAAGTGAATGTGTTCATTTCCCTAGTGAGGTTAATGAGTGTAATGAATGAGTTCTAGTAATTGCTGCAACTAAAGTTTTTCAAAGTACACTCAGCAACAACAGGATTTCCGTCCTTATCTCTACTTCTGTAAAATCCTTTATGATGCTATTTCTTTGCATTGAACAAATTTATCCTTGTGTTTAAAAAGAGGACGGTTGAGGGAGAAGAAGAGCCCGGCTGACTTTCCCAGCCTTTCCAAGGAATATTTTGCTTTATTCAGAGGGAATTCAGGGATAAACCATTTTGTATCTTTACGGATTATTTGAATTTTAGGAAATGGTTTCATTAAATAACATAAAAATAATGCTTTGACTTTGGTAGGTCTAAATCTTAACCCTACTAATTCTAATGTGGATTCGTTCATAAAGAGTTTTTTTAATAAGCTATAAATTCAGAGAAAATTATTCACTATGCATGAAATTGCAGAGGAGGCAGTGGAATTGAGAGTATTTGAAAAATAGACAGAATCTCAGAAAGAATAATAATTTTAAGTGGAGCAATTCTGCAAAGCTGTTGGAATGATTTTAGTTCATTTTAATCTCACACAGCACCATATCACATCATTTGAACAGAATTGTGTCTTTTGATTCAATGGGACATCACAATTTCTTTTCTTCCCGTTGCAGTTCTCCACTCCGCATCGGATCATCTTGTCTGGGTCACCTCTGCAAAACCACCTCAAGGAGCTGTGGTCCCTCTTTGACTTTGTGTTCCCAGGGAAGTTGGGGACCCTCCCTGTCTTCCTGGAGCAGTTCTCGGTCCCCATAACCATGGGGGGATATTCCAACGCCTCTCCGGTCCAGGTAACAACCAGGAGGGTCCCCCTGAAAGAGTCCTTTGTAGGTCTATCAAACCTCCTCTGGAAACCCTCTCTTGGCTTTTTTCTGGTAAAAGGCATGAGAAGGCACTGCTGATTTCGGGATTTATTGATTGAAGTTTATGGGAAGAAGGGAACTATGGTAGGCAACCCGGAGGAGCTGGAGGTGGCGATTGCGCTGTTTGTAGCTGCTACAAAGAAGGCTGGAAGTCACTTCCCTAGATACCTTTCTTGCTTTTTTTTTTTTTTTGTTACCCTTTGCTGTTTTTTTTTATCCTTACTTCCGCATCATTTCCATGCTGGGATAAAAAAGTATGAGAAACGCTTAGTAAAGTCACTGGCATTTTTTCCTCCCCAAAGGTGAAAACTGCGTACAAGTGTGCCTGTATTTTACGGGATACGATTAACCCCTACCTGCTGCGCAGAATGAAGGCAGATGTTCAGATGAGCCTCTCCTTGCCAGATAAAAATGAGCAGGTATCTTTAATTTTGTCCAATTTCCCTGTTTCCACGTCAGCATGAAGAAATGCTTGACCTACACATCCCTGGCAGGAGAAAAGTGCCTGTGGATACACACAACTTCTCCCTTCCATTTGCTCAGATGTCACCTTTGAAGAAATTCTGGCCTAGCAGAATAAAACATTGCCCCTTAAAGTTGGGAATAAATTAAGATCAGACCTCTTACAGGGAGATTGACCCCTGTCCAAGTGGATAATAATCCTGGAAATGAGTCTTAATTGAAGAAGATCCTGGTGATACCCACTGGTGGCCCTCATAAACATACTGAGCTGTGCTTGCAGGCGACACTGAATTACGACGTACTGCACTGTTATTTATTATATGGCATGAATTATTTTGCAAACGCCTCCCAAGAAATCTGACAACAGAGGCTTTGTTTGTTTGTTTGATTTCTATAATTGCTCACCTCAGCAGATACTCTGGGTAGCTTACTTCATAAAACATAAAACACAGTTTTCTGGTATATTGTTTTCACTCATTTAAATTCTCCTTTATGTTTACAATCTGCTGCCAGATAGCAGAGAAAATTTAGAGTGCGTGGTGAATGCCTATCAACAGTTATGTTATGAGAGAAGAAATCTGTTCAATGTATAACCTACTTTTCTGTTCCAGGGAATACTTAAGGTAGTTAAGTTTAAAAGCGTAGGTTAAAATTAAAATCCCCGAAGACTGAGGCATGTGTGGTGGTATCTGAAAGTGGCATCTCTTGGTAGGGGATTGCCATATTGCTTGGTGTAGAGCACTCACAGGCAGGGGGACTCATCTCACAAACTGGAATTAATTAAAAGTTCTGCTTGCAGATAAGGTGGGATTTCCTTCTGCAAGATGAGCCTGACATATTGCGGGTTCTTGTAGACAAGCTGAGAGGTTTGGAGATGGGCACTCCGGAGAGGCTGATCCCAGTCACGAAAGCCAGGCGTTGTAAACTTTTCAGGAGGAGAAGATGTGTATTTGTGCTTTTATTGCTTTACTTACGGTATGCTGCGAGGATAGTAATTTCTTCAATGTCTCTGTTTAGGTTTTATTTTGTCGATTGACGGCTGAACAGCAACAACTTTACAAAAAGTTTATTGATTCCAAAGAAGTCTATCAGATCCTCAATAGAGAAATGCAGGTAAAATGCAATAAAGTAAGGCATTTAAGAGGTTGCCCAAAGAAAAGAGCTAATATTATTGCCATTTGCAGTAGAATAAATTAAAGGCAGGCGATTGAAGAAAAAGAAAATCGAACTAATTTAAACTAACACCATTCACTGTACTTCTCCGTGCGTTTCTCTCCTTTTCATTCGGGGTTCAGGCCCAGACCTGGGACATGAGTTGCCTGGGTTGCTCTCACCGATAACCTCCAGCGGGATTTGTGGATACGTGACCTTCGTCCTCCTTAATCTCTTGGAAGGGCTTTGAGTGTCTCTCTCAGTCTCTTAAGGAAGGAGATGTCCCTCCTTCCTGAGTGAAAATTCCACCCGGAATCCAGGAGAGGAAAGGTTGAGCTCCGATATCCGGGATCAAAGGGCTCCAATTGCCCCCTGCTTTAAACAACATCTATATGAAGGAACTGGGAAATCAGACAATGTGGGAGGCACTGCCATTATCAGCGATGCCCAGTTGCCCATCTCGAATACGGGACAGACGTCTTAATGTGCTACTTGAAGGCTGTGAATATCTGGAGGGGGAGAAAGAGAAAGTTAACGCTGATAACCAGCGAGACAGGCTGGCTGTTAATTCAGAGGCTGACTGACTCTTAAGATGGCCCCATCTTTACAACACGAGGGTCCTGTTCTCCCCAAAGCAGCTGCTCCACGTTGGGAAGGTCTCCCGAATTCAGAGAAGCTGGGAGCCGTTTGCCAGCTGCAGCTAATTTCTCAGTATTGTGCCAGTTTGTTCCAGTGCTTAAGGCTCCTAGACCAGGGGTGAAATGCTACCGGTTCGCTCCGGTTCAGGCAAACCGGGTAGTGAAAAAAAAACTACTGGTTCGGGCGAACTGGTAGTAAAAAAAATGCTTTAAAAACAGCTATCAGCTGTGCCACGCGATCCTTGGAACATTTTTTTACTTTTTTAAAGCATTTTTTTTACTACCAGTTCCGGCGAATACTCTGTTTCCCCCAAAATAAGACCTCCCCTGATAATAAGCCCAGTCGGGCTTTTGAGCTCATGGCAATAAGGCCAAGTGCTTATTTCAGGGTTCAAAAAAATATAAGGGTCTTATTTTCGAGGAAACACAGTAGGTAGTAAAAAAGTGCTTTAAAAAAGGTTGTCGGAACCTTTTTAAAAACTTTTTTAAAGCATTTTTTTACTACCGGTTCTGGCGAATAGGTAGTAAAAAATGCTTTAAAAAAGATTCCGACGATCACATCTGTGCCGCGCAATCATCGGAACCTTTTTTTTTTTACTTTTTAAAGCAAAAAGTTTTTACTTTTTTTTACTACCTATTGGCCCGAACTGGTAGTAAAAAAATGCTTTAATTCAGTGTAAAAAAAAAAAAAGTTGGCCACGCCCACCCAGTCACATGACCCCACCCCACCAAGCCACGACCACCAAGCCACGACCACAGAACTGGTAGCAACAAATTTTACATTTCACCACTGCCCTAGACTAGTTCTGCTGTTCCAGCTCCAGTTCGAGTCCTGCCTCAAGTGTGAAAGCCGACTGGATGACATTGGAGGAGCCATCCAGAAACAACTTGTTTGCCCTTTTTCCTTTACTTCCAGTGCACACGTTTCCATCAAGATTGTTTGCATTTTTGCTACCTTTTTAAACTTCTGTTTCCCAGGCTCTTTCATTTTATTGTCTCCAATTGTTTGTTTCTGTCTATAAAATTAATAAGTTTCTACCTGAATTTTTCTGGAACGCTCATTTTCTTACATACTTTCAGGTAGTACTTTAAAGTGTACAGAATTTTGTCACACGTTCATTATTTTTTTAAACAAACCTGCAAGGCCCGTTTCCCAGCCTCAGGGCATGTGCCTGTGTTTCTTTGTCTTCAGAACTTACTCAGAGCCTCTGCAGGAGTCAGGATTCCCCCGCTGACTTTGCCTTCCAGGTAGGAAGGCAAAGTTTTCCTTCCTGCCTTCGGAGGGCCTGCCCTTCTGTGGGCAAAGTTTTGATACTGATGTGGAACTCCCCAGGCAATCCCCACCTGTCTCTTGGGGCTCTGATGAGAACTTGTTTTTGGAATAATTATCTATAAATTGGTTGTAACCCCCTCTGTCCGTCAGAGGCTTCATAATAGGACATTGTTTGCCTGTGTTTCCCGTGCAGATTTTCCCAGGACTGATAGCCCTAAGAAAAATGTGCAACCATCCCGACATCTTCTCCGGTGGACCTAAGATTCTGAAGGGGACCCCCGAGGAAGACTTAAAAGAAGAAGACCGATTTGGGTTCTGGAAACGTTCTGGGAAACTGATAGTTGTGGAGTCCCTGCTGAAAATCTGGCACAAGCAGAGCCACCGGGTGCTGCTCTTCACCCAGTCCAGGCAGGTCAGTGTCAGAGACAAGGTGGCCCCTCAGGTTTGAACCTCCCTTGCCACGGGGTCAGTGTACCCTCTGGAACAATCTACCCCCAGAGATACGAATGATCCCAGACCTCCGGACTTTTCGTCGGGCCCTTAAAACCTACCTCTTTCAGTTAGCCGGGCTGTCCTGATTTTATGATGGGGTTTTTAAAATTTGAAATTGGTTTTAAATTGAAATGTTTTTAATTATGGGCCAAATTATTTAATTATTTTAAATCTATTTTAACTTTTGTATATAAAGTGTTTTACTTGGCTGTTCACTGCCCTGAGTCCGAAAGGAGAAGGGCGGTATAGAAATTTGAAAAAATAAATAAATAAATAAATAAAATAAATTGGGGGGTAAACGGGGAATGGCCCCCGAGAGGCCTGGGTGGAAGCATCTTTTATGCCAGAAGGTATTTGGCTTCACGGAGCTTCGGTGCTGGCCCTCGGCTGCCTTTTGCTAAAGGCAGGCCGGACTAACTTCCTACCATCTGTGCTGCTAGAGGTCATGATCAGAGACCCCTGTGGGGTTGTTTTCCCCCCCCCTTTCAATGCTGCAGATGCTGCACATCCTTGAAGTGTTTTTAAAGCAGAGAAACTACTCCTACCTCAAAATGGACGGCACCACCACAGTGGCCTCGAGGCAGCCTCTAATTGCCAGATTCAATGAGGTGAGGAAGTCGTGGTAAGGCCTAAGAGGCCTGGCCCTCAGCAGGAGTTACGCATCTGTTTGATCAGGGTTAACAACAGCAGAGCTGAACCAAGTAGCTGTGAGATTTGCTAGTTCCATTTTCACTCAAAATCCCCCCAATACAGATACCTATTTCAGGGAATGCTCTGGGTTTTCTCTTCTTGGTCATCCTCTATAGCAATAGAGGCCTTAGAGGGCCTTTACAGCCCTCTCCAAGCGGTTTACATGATTGGAATAATGGACAATAAAGTTACATAGCCCAGAAACGTTGATGCCCCCATCCCTAAGTTTAAAAAGAAGCGTCTCCCATCCCTTGAAAGGCAGATGGTGAGGTGGATCTTTGAACATGTTTCCTAAGGGTGCTTTGTCTTGCAAATCACCACAGGACCCGTCCATATTTGTCTTTCTCCTTACTACTCGAGTTGGTGGCCTTGGGATTAACCTGACAGGTGCAGACCGGGTGATCATCTATGACCCTGACTGGAATCCCAGCACAGACACTCAGGTAGGTCGCTGGGAAAGAAGTGAAGAATCCTACATTTCAGAAAAGCCTCTTTTCATTCAGTCAAATGGTTGCTTGGTCTCCCCCTTTCACTAGAGCAGGCTCGGGGGGGAGGGGGGGCTTGCAGGGAGCCATTTTACCACCCCCACCCCCCATCTTACTCGCAGGAGGAAAGTTGCCCTTCAGCTGCTCTGCACCCTGGGGAACAGATGCCACCGGAGGGGTTGAGCAGGAAAGCAAGCTTCCCAACGGTTGGAGGGCCACCCAGAGGAAGTGAGGAGGAGCCTCCGGAGCTCTCAGTGTTTAACCCCAGCAACACCCCGCCTTGTCCTGCTGTATCGCCTGAAAAGCAAAGCCGGTGTTTGTGTCCTAGGCTCGGGAACGCGCATGGAGGATTGGCCAGACCAGAGAGGTGACGGTGTACCGGCTTCTGACTGCAGGGACCATTGAGGAAAAGATTTACCACAGGTCCGTGTGATGCTGCAGCCGGGTTCCTCTGCTGCCCTTCTGCCAGGTGTCGGTTTGAGAATCTGGATCCGGCTGCTTTTCTTCTTTCGGTTGCGCCGCCCAGGCCCCTTCTTCCCTTGGTAGGGAGGATTAAATGCCTTGTAATGGATCGTCTGATGGCAGTGATAGAACCTTTTTGAGTCTACCAGTTGCAGTAGACAAAAGCCAGTTATTGGAAATTGAGTGTAATTCTGAATTTAAGCACAGTGAGAGGTATCCACTTTGACTGAAATTATTTATTTTGTTCCATTGATTCCTTAAACATTTTCTCAGTTTTGAGATCTTTATGTCCATTTGTGTGAGAGAGAGAAAGAGAGAAGAGAGAGAAAAGAGGGAGAGAAAACTAGATATAGCAGGAAAAATATGTCGTGTTTCGGACAGAGAACGTAACGTCCCTGATCAGAAAATGTTTATTTTCCCAGGCAAATATTCAAACAGTTCCTGACAAACAGAATTCTGAAAGACCCAAAGCAAAGGCGTTTCTTCAAATCCAATGACCTCTACGAGCTCTTCACCCTGAGCACTCCGGACGGAGCCCAGGGGACGGAAACCAGCGCCATCTTTGCAGGTCTGTCTGGGGAGGGAGGGCGATGTTGAAAGGCAGAGAGAGAGGCGTGAGCAGCCGGTGACAGTTTGTGTGATGATGCGTTTCAGGAACCGGTTCTGATGTTCCAGCACCAAAGCGGCCGCTGAAGCGTCGCAGTGCCAATATTTCTGAATTTTCCGAAAGACGCCATGGGAAGCTGACCTCCAAGCAGTCCGATTCCTTCAGAGCAAGAAAACATGAAAATGCAGCCCTTGCCACAGGGGAACCAGTCGAGAGAAACTCAGGAACATCCCCTCCTCCCTTTCCAAAAGACCCCGCCCAAACTCCCGCTGCCGATACAGATTTGTTCCTGAGGACCGGAGAGGAGCCTTCAGGGGTAGTGGAGGAGCCCCCGTCAGAGCTGGCCGAAGGAGGAGGAGGAGGAGGAGAAGCACTGAAGGGGAAGGGCCGGTCGATGCCGGTCGGCGAAGGCGGGAGAAGCCAGGAGAAGCCGGCTTCCAGGGAACAGCAGGGCCATCATCGGCTGCTCACTAACCCCAGGGAGCCCACTTCAGCCCTGGAGCCTGGCAAGGGCCAACGGAAGAGGCCCAAACGTTCTCGAGATGCCAGATTCGAGGGGGTGACGGTTCCCCACCTGGTGAAGCAGAGAAAGTACCAGAAGGAAGATCGTGAGGGGCTTAAAGAGCCAACGAAAAGTGACGATTACGTTTTGGAGAAGCTTTTCAAAAAATCAGGTAACCTTCTGCTGCTGCTTTCTATTTTGTTTAAACATAATTCCAGGTGTGACAGAGATCCAGACTCCTGCAAGATCTGGACTCCTTTTATAAATCCTTTGGGAAATCCAAATTGAGCTAATGTAGCACATGTAAACTGCTTATAGAGTTATCAGGCAACTGGGCCTTTTATGCAAACTTTATTCATTCAAGCTATCAAATCCACTGCCTGCAGAATATTACCTGATCCATGTCTAGCTTTTATTGTTTGAATCACAGAAGCAACCCTGCTCTTCAATCTTTTGGACAATCCTTGTCCAGCATGGACCTCAAATAGGCAGCTCCTGCCTCTTTCCCCCTTTTGAAGATGGAAATGGCCCTCCCCTCTCCTGCGACTGCACCAGCCCTCCCTCTCCGAGCTCTCAAAAATGACCCAACTACAGACAACAGCTGTGGAATCCCCTCTGCCAGTTTCTTCAGGAGCCTAGAGTGTGATCGGTCTGGCCCTGGACAGTGGACTTTATCGAAATTAGCTAGCATTAATACAAGTGTTGAACAGCCCCACTTGATATCTCCCTCCAACCCACCAAGAGAAGCTAATACTCTAAATCTATAATACTGAATTAGTTGAGACAAGAAAGTCTGTTGTGCACCCAGTTTATCAGAGTTCATTGTGTAACCCACTTGGAGGTTTTCTCAACCTTGGCCACTTGAAGAAGTGTGGACTTCAACTCCCAGAATTCCTCAGACTCCCCAGACAAGGAGATATTGGCTGGGACAGATGGTGGCATTCTCCACATTTTTTCCGGGGCAATTAGCAGTTTTATTTTTAGAAGTTCGTGTGCAGAGCCTGCTTTTCTAGAAGCAAGGCAGCCAAGGTTGAAGCAAATCCACTCTGGCTCAACACTTCCAGGCCAGTTGTTGAGTTTCACATGCAGAACATCTGGTGTTCACTCAGACAAAAGGAATGGAGAGATTGTGGTTTTTCAAAAGCCATTCATTCCTTTCTCCCCCAGGAATACACAGCATAATGAAGCATGACGCCATAATGGAAGCTTCTAGTCCAGATTTCGTGCTGGTTGAAGCAGAGGCCAATCGTGTGGCTCAAGATGCCCTCCGAGCCTTGAAGGTTTCTCGACAACGATACCGGGGAGCTGCTTCCACTTGGGCTGAAAGCGCCCCAACTAGGTTAAAGTAAGCCCTTTGGCCCTCTGTCATGGATCTGAGGGTCGTTTCTCATACAGGATAATTAATTTGGTGATCTGCTACATGTCAAGGCATAACTTTTTCAGAGAGAAGGTGAACAGCCAACCCAGTTTCAAATCCATGCTTCTTGCTGAAGTGTGATTTTGATTCTAAATTTTAGCCATTATGAAATAGCTACAGAGCTTCAGTATCTAAAAAAAAAAAAGCTTGGAAAGTCTACTGATGCCACCTAAAATGTTGAAGGACAAGCTACCCTGATGCTCTTTGGCTGTTAGGCAAGAGAAATTTCCTTCATGTCATTTATCTTTACATTAGTTTATGAGATAAATTCTGGTCAGTGACCGTAATAAAAATAACCATTCATTCATTTTTTGAGGTGGGTAATGTCTTCTTATTTCTTGATTAAATTAATAGGACATGAGAACACTGGGTTGCCAAAAGCTTAAATATTCCCAGTTCCAAATCAATGTTATATATAAGTTACAGGATAACAGAATATCAGATTTGGAAGGGATCTTGGAGGTCTTCTAGTCCACCCCATGCTCAAGCAGGAGACCCTGTACCATTTCAGACAAATGGTTGTCCAATCTCTTCTTTAAAACTTCCAGTGTTGGAGCACCCACAACTTCTGGAGGCAACTTCCGTTCCACTAGTTAATTGCTCTGTCAGGAAGTCCTTCTTAGTTCCAGGTTGCTTCTCCCCTTGATGACTTTCTATCTGATGCTTCTTGTCCTGCCCTCAGATGCTTTGGAGAATAGGTGGACCCCCTCCTCTCTATGGAAGCCCCTCAGATATTGGGAGATTGCTATTATGTTACCCCTAGTTCTTTTCTTGTTAGGCTAGACATACCCAATTCCCACAAGCAGTGATAAAATGTCGTATATTTCTGCATGGGAATGAGATAGAAAAATGGCACTCAGGAAATGGGGTGGGGGGTGGGGAGAAGAGATGAATGGGGCCAGCAGGAGGTGTACATAGAGTCAACCTTCCTATGTTTTGCTTTGCCACTTGGGCCTCTATTATCAGTCTATATGTAAATGTATCCGCCTTGTAATGCCATGTGATCAGTTTGTGAAGAATATATCTCTGGTTTCTGGTTAATTTCAGAAGCAGATTTGGCCAGAAGAGGAACCCAAATTTCATGATATCATCTTCTTCCTATCAGGCTTCAGGAAAAAAGTGCAAGTTGAAACATGAGCAACTCATAGTGAATGTAAGAAGTCCCCTTACAGAATCACATTGTATATACAAAAGCAGCTCAGCCCATCCTACTGATTACCAGTTCCAGTGTTCATCTTAGTGTGCATGCTACATTCTGCTTAATTCCTATTTAACTTCCACAGCGGTAGCCTCCTAGATGTGCCTTTTGATGAATGTGGTTACGTCTCCTTGATCACAGCTTCTGCAGTCATTAATATCAACGGGGGATGTATTTTTTTTTTCACATGACATTTGTGCTTTGGTTATAGTCATGCAGGTTTAAAAGATCCCCTGAAAGGAGAAGAAACGGTTTCTAAGTGGTTCACCACACCTTGGCCACCTTTTGGAAGCCATTTTCAAGTTTCAAGAGCCAGAGATGGTTTCCTCCTCTCCCCAGGAGCCTCCTCTGTACGAGGCCCATTTAGCGTTCCTAGTGTGGTCTGGTGGAAGGTGTACCTAGGGGTTTAACCTGGAATACCTTATCCAGCCCAGTGTATCTTAAAGGCGTACCTGTAAGTGGAATATATATAGATGGGGAGGAGGAAAGAATGGGAAAGACAAGTTCTTCAGCCTGAAGGGTTTTCAAGGAAGGAAGAGTCGAGCGAGGCATTCCATTGCATCCCTATTTCAAGACCCCCACCAATTCAGGGCTCTTTTTTTGTAGGACGGTGGACATGCCTCCTCTGGCAGTTACTTCCATTGTAACACCATTCTTGTTGTTTGGAAGTCATTCTCCACTTGGGCAAAGAGGAAGTGGATTCCTCTTACCAGCAGAGGAAGGCCAGGAAGAGCTCTGCTCTGAGCGGTTCACCCATTTGTGAGAGTGAATGAGGAAGGAAAGCCGGGGGGGGGGGGCGCTGCAGAACCACGGCATCTGCTCAGAAGTTGTGTTGATTGAAGATTATATGTGGAAAAGTGTGCATAAAATTACAGTTTTGCAGTGTGGGCTTGTCCCCATTGGTTCAAAAGTAAGCACCATAGTATTTAAGGAGGCCTTATAAATGTCTCCTTTAAGGTGAGACTGAGTGTATCTCCTCCTTTGATAGTGTTGCTCCCTTAGTAGAGAGGGGGAATGGCGTGATGTGACTGCTTGAACTTTAACAGAGTCCCTCACAATATTCTCCTTAATAAATTGGTAAACACACTAAGTGCTTTGAGAAGAATTCATAATGATCACATCCCCAAAAATACCTTCCTGGATTATAAAGGGAGTTACCCTGCTGCTGTTTGGATACTGGCATTACACAAATCAGAAAAAAACTTTTAACTGTTTTAAGTTCTATGATACGAGAATTCCTCCCACCATTTTGATTTATTTTTGCAGGAGGGTGAAAAAGAGAGAGGAGAGCCTGCCAGTAGTAGAGTTTCTCACTTCGATGGAGAGGCCTCTTCAAGCGCGCTGGACTCTTCTTCGTTGCTGGCCAAAATGAGGGAGAGGAATCACCTGACTGGATCCCAACAGAGGGAGGATCCGGCTGAGGGGAGTTTTCAGCACAGGATCCCCGGTGCCCCCGCAGCCACAGAGCATGATGAGCTGCTCTCGGATATCCAGAGTTTCATGGCTTTCCAGGCCCAGCTGCCGGGCCAGGCCAGCACTCGGGAAATCCTGCAGGAATTTGGGTCAAGGCTGACCACGGAGCAGTCCTGCATCTTCCGGGAACTTCTGAGAAACCTTTGCACTTTTCACAGGCAGTCAGGAGGCGAAGGGCTTTGGAAGCTCAAAGCAGAATTTACTTGACCTTACCTGACTCTCCTGCTGGGGCTTTTCAGCAGCATATTGTGTCTTGGGGCACGTGTGTGTCCTCTCCTACACAAAGGGTGCCACCAACCTTATAAAGCAGGAATAGGGACCAGCCAGACGTTTTCCTTATTTAAGGGAGAATTAAAATGGATTTCTAGTAAGCTTTCTGGTAAATCATGCAATAAAAATCGGAACGAGCAAGCTGTGTGTCTAAATAAACTACCTTTAAGTAACATTCCATGGATTAGCCACGTACATCAACGGCCTTAGTAAGAATTACCTTTGGAGCTGAGACACTGAAACATTAGCGTCACGTAAAAACGTAGTCCGTATGCCAGAGATTCTGGCCATAGAGAAAGTTAAGTGGAAATTCCTAAGTCACCTGGTTTGGTTTTGAAATCATAATAACAGCAGGCTTTTCAACATTTTGGGACCTACTGACCTGCTAGATATTTAAGAGTTTGTCCTGGTTGTAAAAAGAACATAATTTTGTACCAAGTTGTAAAAAGCAGTAGAAAACCTGTCTGCTGGGCAGAAAGGTTTTCTTCTGTCAGTTGTAGTTTCAGGTCATCTTCTCCTTGGCCCTTTTCCCACCTGCTCAGTTGTGGCATCTAATGATTCAAGCTCCCAAGTCTGCTCATTGAAAATGTGCAGCGAGCCGACCGGGAGAGTGGCTGATGGCTCCTGGGTGGTGGAAGCCTCACCTTGCCGAAGTTTTTACCTAGCTGGGTTTGCCAGCCATTCACTCACTCTCTGTAGCTGCATGTCTCAAGCAAGTGGGCAGCCTACAAGACTTAGGCAGCACAATAGACAGTTGGCAGCTGAGGCACGTGACACGAAGTGCGGCGAAGGCTCCCCGGGTGGCGGCTGGGGCTGCCTGGATTGCACACCGGTTCTGTAAGGCCACCCCCTCCAGGCCAAGAGATGGGGAATCCTGAGGAGTGGGAGCCCTAGAACCCAAAACCCTCCCGCCTTAACTAGGGTTGAATGGCCCTGTTCTGCCCTGGCCAGACCTCTGCAGCCACCAGGCAGAACCGCCACAGTGAGACCCTGGACGGCCCAGGGTGGAGATGGAAGGCAGGGCCTCTTCGGCACCTTTAGTACTTAGAAGGATTTTTTTTTACAAGAGGTAGCCTTTACCAGAGGGAACCTTAAAAAATGATTACGTTGCTTTCTATAGGATAACATTCTCATTCAGTGCAGTAGTTTTAAGCTGTAAACCTATAAAATACAACAAGCTTCTCTTGATTCTGATTTCCCCTCAGCCGCCTTCGTATTAAGACTTGTAAGAATTTTCTCCTCCAGGCAGACATGCGATGTTGAATCCGTTATCTTGGTATGTTTTTCACCCACCCAAAGAAAATTCCAGAATGCCTGCTAAGAAACGGGAAAAGAAAAGGAGGTCACCCTCTCCTCCTGTAGGCAGCCCTCTGCCTTTCTGTGCTGCGCAGATAAAATGAAGGCCCAGCACAGAAGCCGGGCAGTTTTCTCCCTGAGATTAACGCCGCCAGTTAAATTACTTGGGACGGAGGTGATAGCAATTTTGAATGACACGACAGACTATTCGCATCTCTTTCATCTTCGTGCAGCTGGGGATTTGAGAATAACAAGGATTTCATTACGAAAAGACTTAGCTAAGTCAGAGATTTTGCAAAACGGGGACAAGCAGCAAGAAGTCTTCACATCTTGTGTTTGCAGGCATTCAGCTGAGGAAAATGGCGTGATACGCCTGAATGTTCTCTAATACACTTCCTTTTGGGGTCTTCCTTTCCATTCTTATTTTATCAAATTTCTATACTGACCATCACACTTGTGTGCCTCTGGGTGGTTTGTTAGAGAAAATAGTAAAATTATACACGAGCTATAGTTAAAAACGAAGTTCGAAAACAGATTAAAGTTAAAGAGAACAATTGCAAAGTTAAAAGGCAGAGAGTGATTTCAGCCCACAAATACCGCCCCCCCCCAGGGATGCATGGTGCTCTTGGACACCCCTCCCCCCCAGGCCAGTTGTCAGGGCCAGGTCCTCGCCCAGAGAGTGGGCGCTTGCCTTCTGAATCTGACACGGTCCTTTCCGAAAAAGCAGGAAATCCTGTATTATTGTGGTTGGTGGCCCAGTCACCCAGGCTTTTGGCGTGAGAACCTTCGGTTGACAAGGCGTCTAACGATGACCTTGAGGATTCATGAAGCCTCCATAATGTTTACATTCAACTTACTAATAAGGTTTCCTGTCTTGGCACACACACATTTAAACCTGAATAAGTTCCTTATTTATAAAAATAAAAATAATAAAGGCACTCATCAAACGGTTCCTCCTGGATCTAAGGAGGCCTGCCACAGGATTTGGCCTCGAGCCTGAGCTTCCTCTATATTTTTATCAATGGCTTGGATGAAGGAGTAAAGAAATACCAATCAAATCTGCAGCTGACCTAAAATGGGGTCTGATACAAGACAGAATTATTCAAAATTCCTTCAGTCGGTTAAAAATACTGGGTGCAAATAACAGGATTCAATTCAGTGGCAAAAACGGTGCAATTGTCCCTGAGGGAAGCAGAGACTTCGGCTCGGGAGGCCTCAGTAGCCTCCGTGAAAAGGCTTAGGAGCCGGGCGTGAGTCTACAGGGTGAAAACAGTGTGTAATCAAGGATAATGTGCAATTAACAATGGGGCCGTGTTTAATCAAGGATGATTTGTAATTGGCATCAATGGGACCGAATGTAATTAAGGACTGTGTGTGACGAGAGAGTATTTACATGGCCAAGTCGGGGGAGAGGAGGAGGAGAAGAGGAGGAGGAAGGACTGGTTCAGCTGAAAGGCAAGAGGGGCCTGGAGACCCCCGGGGGCCAGAGGAGGCGGCTCTTCCCACCCACCAAGTCAACTGCCCCCACCCCGGCTTGGACGGCCCTTTCTTTTATCCGAGTGGCCGTAGAGTTTGCCTTGTAGAGAGACTTAGTAGTGTGTGCGGCCCCTGGAAATGGGTTTACGATTGCACATGTAGTCCTCGGCTAATGACCACAGTGGAGGCCAGGATGCCTGTGGTTAAGCAAGGTAGTTGTTAAATAGAATAGAATAGTCTAGAATAACAGAGTTGGAAGGGACCTTGGAGGTCTTCTAGTCCAACCCCCTGCCCAGGCAGGAAACCCTACACTACTTCAGACAAATGGTTATCCAATCTCTTCCTAAAGATTTCCAGTGTTGGAGCATTCACAACTTCTGCAGGCAAGTCGTTCCACTGATTAATTGTTCTGTCAGGAGACTGTTAAGTGAGTCACACTCAGGTTTACGATCTTTTTTGTCCCGGTTGTTAAGCGAATCACTGCAGTTCTTGGGCGAATTCCAGTTCCTTGTTGAAGGAAGTTGGTCAGGAAGGTTGCAAAGGGCGGTCCCTTGAGCGCACACACCCCACACACACCCGGTGCGGGGGGGGGGAGGACGGAGGCTGCGGCTGCCCTAAAGACACCTGCGGGTGGCCCAGCACCCCAAACTCTGATCAGGTAACCGGGGGGGGGGGGATGCCGCAACAGTTGTGAGGGCGAGGAGCAGTTGGGAGTCACTTTTGTCAGTGCCCCATGGTACCTTTGAATACTAACGGTCACAAGCCAATGGGTTGTAAGTTGAGGACTAGCTGTGCACACCTTGCTTTTAGTTCTGTTGGACTCCAGTTCCTGTGGGTGTGTAATGGAACAGGGAAAAACACCTGATGCAACCGAGGAAGGATTGAGTCCTATCGGTCCTGGTGTTCTTTCCCCTGTATGTCCCCAAATGTAGTGTGTGAAATGTCAGATAAAATGTCACGCAGACAATGAGCAGTGGGACATCTCGGGGGAGGCGCCTGTTTTATTTTGCCTTCTCCGTTTCTGGCTCTTTGGCCCACAAGTTCAGGCCCTGGGAATTCCAGTCGCAACCTTTGGAAAAGGAAGACTCGCATTAAGACGGTGAGGTGCCTGTGGACTGGAGGACACGATGAGCAGGCCCTGTTTGCCTTTCGGTGAGACTGAAGTTTGTTTAATGAAGGTCGGTTTGAAATACAGTCTAAGACTTCCTTCAACAGGAACTATGACAAGAACCTTTAGGAAGTGACTTTAAAACGGTGGGGTTTGCTTGGTGGCTTGAGGCAGCTGCAATTTGTGATGTAATTAAGTAGGCTTACAGGTTCTGTTCCAGTAGGTGGCAATAATAGGGCTTTCGGCCATCGTGCTTCTCAAGTAAAATCGGGAGGAAATTAAAGGTGGATGAAACTTTCAGGGTCGGTGCTGGGAGGCACGGCGGGCGCTTCTGATTTGTAACAGGAATTTGTGGGTGGGGTTCAAGAGAAGGAAAAGGGGAAAGTGACTGAGTCAAGTAAAAAAAAAAATTATCTGGCCACGGCCCTGCCTGCCTCAATTCACTGTTTTCCGAAAAGTCACAGAATTGCTGCACCTGACATATTCTTGATGTAATTTAAGGTTTTGTGAAAAGCTGAAACTCAGCACCAGATAGAGTTGTGGTGTGGAGTGGCATTTCCAGAGAGTTAAAAAAAAAAAAACCTTTCAAAATCTTGCAGCAAACACTGCCTATATTTACTAAGACTGCAAGAAATTTTAATTCCGAGATTCAATTTAAAACCAATTTGGTTGAAGTTCCAAATTGAATCTGTTCTCCTAATCGAATTGGAAAGTCAAATTGAAGACTGTATTAAAGGAGGTGCCCTCAATCGGAGTCAGTGATTGGGAAGGGTTTGGTCAACGTTTGTCAGTTATTTGGATCGAAGAATCAAATTAAACGCCTCGATTTTCCTAATTGATTTGAATGCTTAAATTGGATTTGATTGATGATCAACAATCAACAATTGGATTCAGATCGGAGCAAATTCACACCTTCCAATATTTAATTATAGAGTAAGACTTCCTCCCAAGTTGCTTTTTCCTAAAAGCTTAAGCATTAGGTGAATAATTCTGTTTTCTCAGTGCATCTGGAGCATCATATGTATAATTATTATGTTTAATAATCTTTTTGTGGATTCCTCCCCCGTCTATCTTCCAACCAACTATTCTCTGCATTGCAATTCAGGAGGACAGAAGTGTTAAGAGGAGAAAGTATTTCAAGAACTTCACAAAATTATGATGTATTTCTGGGTCAAAGCCCAAACCTTCATGATGTTGTCTATCTAGTTACATTTTTTTTTCTGCCGCAGAAGCATCTCTTACATCTTAAAATTAAGCAAAGTAGTATGATACAATACTTGTCACCTCACAAGTTAGTCCAGATAAGAAGTGAATCCAGAAGCACTAACTCTACTGTATGATCACAGGGACAGGATCTTAATGTACAACTGAACGTCCATCTCTCTCACTCTTGTCTTTGCAGCCCAAGAAACCAGGGAGGATCCCTTCTGAAGCATTTGCCCTGCCCCATTCCTGCTGCGGCTCTTCTGCCTGTCTCCCAAGGCTCCCATTCCCACATACCCTTACAGATCTGAAACCGAGCTCTCTCCTCCTAATTGTAGACTGCCTGCTGCTGCAGGAAGACATCCTGCCTACTAACAGTTGGTGAAAGATAGGGTCCCATCTTTCAGTTCAATTTCAGCCTGGTGGGGCTGTACAGCCAGCAGCAACACTTCACAGCCCCATTCCAGGGGCTCATTAAGAGCACAAGGTGGGGGGAGCAGCAATATTTACCTTGACCCCACACCTGAGCCCATTGGACCACCAGAGCACATGGGGGGAGGTAGAAGAGAAGGTCTCATCTGGATCTTCTTCTCTCCTGGTCTCTTGTGAGTTAAATGGGTCCCTGGGTTTAAAAGATAAAGGGAACCCCTCCCCCCTCTCTCTTGAGTTCTTCTCTTCAAGGTACACAGTAGATTAGACCAAAGTATGTTACACAGTTCTTCACACCGTTCTTCTATTTCAAAAACTATCCATGTTGCCATTCTTGGATAACAGTGATAGCATCCGTTGACATCATCCATACTTTGCTTCCAAGGCAAATGTGTTCATTTTTCTTATTAGTATATCAATGGGATGAAAATTACTCAGCACTCTGCTGATGTTCAAGATCCCTAACAGCATCTCCTCCTGAATTGAGATCTTCAGCACTTACCTGAATTGTTCTATTATTATTATAGTCTCTGAACCAGATCCGGGGGGCATGAAGCAATGCTCCCCTCCCCCAAACTAACACAACCACTTTATACATGTGGATCTTTGAATGTTGGTTTCCAATATTTATGTCATAAGAATTAGACTGTTTAAAATCATTTGAGAGTGATATAAGGACATAGAATATGGCAGGTCTGGCTTCATGTACTGTACTTTAGTTTTAATTCAGGTTTGCTAAAGCCTAAATTCCCAAGGTGATAAATGCCTGTCTTGGCAAAAAACTTCCCTCTGCAGTGCAGGGCGTTTCCTGCCACTGGCCTTTTCCCTTCTAGGGCAGGGGAGTCCAGCTCTATTCCATTGAGGGCCGCATCATGGTTGTGTTTGCCCTCAGGGGGTTGGGGGCTGTGGCCAAGGTGGGCATGGCCAGCTCAAGAACTGTCTTTAGCCGTGACAGCCTCTGGCAGCCCTCTGGCAGCCAAAACGGCAGAGGCACTGCGGGCCGGTCCTTCACTGTTTCCAGGGCAGCCCCGCAGGCCAGATCTAAGCACCCCATGGGCTGGATCAGGCCCCTGAGCCTTGAGTTTGACACCCCTGTTCTATGGTGTTTTTTTTACACAGGGACTTCATTGTCTACTGCAAAGCTATGAGGAGAGGAATGGGGAAAAGAGGTGCAATTAAGACATCATACATGTTGATTATAAATACCATATTATTATAGAAGCACTTGCTTGCCCACTCTAGGCAAAATATTCACGGCCAACTTCCAACCTTCAACAGCACACTGTAAATTACCATTTTTCCATGCACCACACAGCATCATCTCAATATGCCCCATTAAACACTAATAATTAAAACAAAATATATTGGAATTGTTTATCCTGAACTGTGTAAGGAAATGAAGTCCATAATAATGGTGGAGTGGGGAGAAAAACATTCCACCTAAATTTCCACCAGTCCAGCTATTTATAAGTTTCGGCAGGCTGGCTCGGCAGCCCAAGGAACAAAATAAAACAAGGTGATTAATTCACAGCCAAGTTCCAAGGAACAAACTTCTGCAAACTGGAAGAAACCAGTTCAGAAGTTTTTAGGAAAGTGCAGATAGGAAAAATTAAAGAGGAAATACAGTTTTAAAAATAGGGATGGAACATGACCAAAAAAGAAAAGAAAGAAGAAAACCAAAAACTTAGAAAATTGAAGATGTTGGGGGGAAATTAAAACGGAAGGTGAGAGATGACCCATTTGGTGGGGCGTTCTGGTACATGGACATGGTAACGTGTCTTCTTTCTGGTTGGTCTTTGGCTAATTCCGATAGGTTCACCCCTGTCAGAAACTTCATTTTGCTTTGGCTAATAAAACGGACGCAGATATTCCAGGAAGGCCCTTTCCCCTTCTTTATTGAGCCTGGAAATCTGCGGAAAGGTCTCCTGAAGCTGCTCCAGGTGGGATTAGCCCAGCAGCGTCTGTCTTCCTTCCAAATAACACGGCTTGGCGTTCAACTTCGTTAGCAGCTCCGTCTTCTGCCTTTCTCATATTCTGGAACTATTTTGGTATGAGAAACCTTCTATTTTTGGTTTAACTGAGAGCGCCAGCAATTAATTGATTTAGCACAGCTTTTAAATCCATTTTCCTTGGTAGGATTATCATCATGGAATAAATCTCTAACAGAATCCCTTTCTCTTTCAGTTCCTTATTTTCCCCATTCTCTTCATTCCCTTGTAAGTCAATTATTCCTATAAAAGCAAAATAAAGTCAGTTGCAAGAACAAAAGCAGAGAACTCCAAAGGAGAATGGAGGGCACCTATTTCAATTGCTGGCCAGGGCAAAATTCGGTCAGGTTAATTATCACCATATTCCTCAACTGAAAAATCTCTAGAAATTATTGTAAATTGGGAAGAACGAGTCCCCCTTTTGCAACTAGCTGATTTTTTTTAAAAAAAACTTGGTTGTTTAAAAAATCTACGTAAGTTGTCCAATGTGTTTTGTTATTTATTAACTTTAGACTGTACTGAAGATAAAGAGTTTTTTTTAAAAAAGCCTGCTTAGCCTATGCCAGCATTTTTGTAGCAGCCGGTCTGCTCTAGAAAGCAAAATACAATTTCTTTCATTTCTGTACAGTACAGGCGCTCCTTGACTGTGGTTGTAACCACAATAGAGCCCAACATTTATGTTGCTAAGCAGAGCAGTTGCTAAGTAAGTTTTGCCCCATTTTACAACCTTTTTATTGCATTTGTTAAATGAGTCACTGCAGTTGTTAAGTTAATAACCTGGTCGTTAAGCGAATCGAGCCTCCCCATTGACTTTGCTCATCAGAAGGTCACAAAAGCAGATCACGTGACCTCGGGACACGGCAACCGTCATAAATACGAATCACTTGCCAAGTATCCGAATTTTGATCACCTGATCCCGGGGATGCTGCAAAGGTGGTAACTGTGAAAAAGGGCCCTAAGCCCCTTTTTTCAGTGCCGTTCTAACTTTCAAAGGTCACTGAGTGAACTGTTGTAAGTCGAGGACTACCTGTACTACTTAGTGACTTAACTATTGGATTATAATTCCAAGGCAACGAGTGGCACAGAATAATGTCTTGATCATAACTATCCCAGTTTAGTTTTATTTCAGTTGGATTAATTTAAATAAACCAAATTACCAACGACTTGTTTTTTCCTGGTGCAGCTGATGAATCCTGCGGGGCAGGCAAGGCTGAGGAGCCCCCCGCGGATCCCCCAGAGGGCTCTCTGGCAAGGCAGCCGAGCTCCGCCTGGTTCTCCTGCATCTCAGGCCCTTCGGCTGCGGAGCTGCTCCTCCTGCAAGAGGAGGCTTTTCACCTTGGCTCCCAGTGGTTTCCGTTCTGCAAGGATGCCTTTACTGCATCTCCTCCCCGTAACATCCTTAGGGATGGTCAATCGGATTGCAGCCTTTGGTGGCCTCTGACCCCAGGCTGAAAGGCTGCCCATTTGGCGGCTCCTCCATGGGTGGGAGGCGGTCAAGGCCTGGAGGCTTTGCTTGTTCAGTTTGGGCAATGTTGATTTTTCCAGTGATGCTGAACATTTGCATAGCATTACCTGAACGCAACCAGTCCTGGATTCTTTCTTTTTTAACTGCCATCTATCCACCTGGAGAGCGTAATGACAAAGGCTTCCGTGCCGGCTGATGGGAGCCCCTGAGAGAACGACAGCACCAAGAAGGATCAAAACTGGTGGGTGGGTCAAAACTAGACGGAAGCTGCTTGGAGCTGGTCACAATGGCTTTGTGCCTGTGGGCAGCTGGGATATTTCCACCACCTCTCTTAATTCAGAGAGAGAACAGAATGGACCTGTTTCCTATGGTTTATTGCAGTCTAATATCTGATACAAATAGCCAACCTATGAATTGGTCGTTATGAATATTTAGTGAAATTTTATCATTGGGAGCTCCCACTTTCTATGCCTCTGACAACCCCTAAATTTTACTATAGCTACAGCTCATGGCATGAGCAGCTGAGCTGAGGGCTAGCGGTGGGCAGTATATGGCGCCCCAAAAAAGATGTTGGTTATTTGAATCACAATCTCTCGTGGGAGCCTTTGCAACCTCTTGCAGAACCCGGAGACCCCTGAAGCCCCAGTCGAGAAAGGCGGCCTTAGGACGACGTTTCCCAGCCTCAGCAACTTTAAGGCCGATTCTTGAAGGCCCCCCCCCCCCGCTCAAAGTTGCTAAGATCCAGAAAGGCGGCTTTAGAGCCTTTCTTTCTGCAGAGGGGTTGTTATCTATGAATAGATCTCTAGTCACCCGTGATCTCCTGGGGCATCAGGATCCTTTCAGAAAGATTCCCAGGAAGTGAAACAGGTTGAAAGAAGGGTGATGGCAGAGGAAGGAGCAGAAAGGCAAAGGAGGTTTTGCCTGGAGAAGAGAAGACGGAGGGATAGGATAGAGGGGTGACAGGGATCGTGGAACCTGCTCCAGAGGGAGGAAAAAGAACAATGGAACAAAAGGACGCATGAAAGCAAATGAACATTGAGAAAAGCTCCTTCATAATAAGGGCCATTTAATGGTAGCACCCATTCCTTGGGAATAAGACGGGCTCCCCTTCATTTCAAGCACACATTGGAAAGTCTTTTCAGGCAAATGAATAACTTCCGGGGGCTTCAGTTCCATGCCCAGAATGTCAGGATCCCCCTGACTCCAGAAGGATTCGATATTCCCTCAGGATACCAATCCAAAGCCCAAAGGGGAGCCTAAGCCCACGGAATTTCTTTCCTGGGTGGGGGGCAGTGCCATCACCCTGACCAAGGCTGAAAACAGCACAGTAACCCTTCTTCACATTGGCTTCTCTGGTTCCCTTCTTCTATTCCAATTTTCTTTTGCTTCTTATATTTGCAGATTTCCCACTGCTCTGCTCTTCATTCTCCCCCCGCCCCCCGCCCAGAAATCATTGCAGTAGTGCCCATTTGTCTCCTAATGGCTTATTTGATCAAGATTCCATTATTTTATTTTCTCTTATATAAAGCCATATTTTTTGTAGTCCACTTTACGGTCCATTTCCCCCCCCAAATTAGAGTTCTATCCTTTTGATATAAAGTAATAGTCAAAAAATCTTTAACTACATCATCCTAATAAAAATAATCCAATAAACATTTCCTAATAATACAAGAAATAAATTAAACTCAATATCCAAAACTTGGATGCATCATTAATGCAGCAATAAATCAGGATCTTGAAGAACTGGATTGGGTAAGGAGGAAAGTCCTCGGATGCCACATGGGGAGGAGAATGTTCCTGATTTCTTTCTCTTGATGAGATTCATGTTGTTTCATTTGAACAGAACAGAATAACAGAGTTGGAAGGGACCCTGGAGGTCTTCTAGTCTAACCCCCTGCTCAGGCAGGAGACCCTAGAGCATTTCAGACAAATGACTGTCCAGTCTCTTCTTGAAAGCCTCCAGTGATGGAGCAGCCACAGCTTCTGGAGGGAAGTCATTCCACTGATTAATTGTTCTCACAGGAAATTTCTCCTTAGTTCTAAGTTGCTTCTCTACTTGATGAGTTTCCATCTGTTGCTTCTTCTCCTGCCCTCAGGTTCTTTGGAGAATAGGTGGACCCCCTCTTCTTTGGGGCAGCCCCTCGGATATTGGAACACTGCAATCATGTCACCCCTGGTCCTTCTTTTCATTAAACTCGACCTCCCAATTCCAGCAACTGCTCTTCGTATGTTTTAGCCTCATGGCCCCTAATCATCTTGGTTGCTCTTCTCTGCACTTTTTCCAAAGTCTCAACATCTTTTTTATATTGTGGTGACCATTTTCTTTATGTGTGTGTGTGTGTAGCATTGATGTCTCACATTAATTGCTCTTAATGTCAGAAAGAGTGCAATTTCTAGATCTTAACTGATTTGTCTTTGTGTCACTGAAATTCACAGCTAAATTTATTTGACAAACATTACTGATGAGTCCTACAGATTCATTGCCTTGATACTAAAAGTGCCCCTGTTTTAGGATTTGCAATTTTTTTCCAGGTCATATGCCAAAAAAAACAGTGAGCCGGGACAACAGTTAAATTGCATTTTGTTTACACTTCACAAACGTTAAATGTAGTCAGTATGATTGCTCTTCAATTATATTTTGAATAATTCCTCCTTCTGTCTTCATAGGTATTATAATTTGATGACTATGTTTGGAGGTGGCCTAGTTTTCAAGTCTGTCCCTGATTCTGAAGCCATTTCCATTGATTCTATTGCAAGGGTGCTTGGGGCGACAGCCCTGGCAGCCGAGCCCTTCCAGCTCGGTTCTGGCATAAATGTTACCGGTTTAGATTTTTTATCTACAGTCAATGTGCAATAGCATGTTTACTCAGAAGAGATCTCTTGGTATTTGATGTGAAGTTGAATAGGAATCCAGCCTTATTTTCTTCTTCTTTTTTGCCCAATTCACCGCTGCCATCACCAATAACGATCAGGTGAGGTGGGCTTGTGAGAGGGAATAATTGGCAATAATTAGTTGAGGAGGGTCTTGAGACTGTCTTCCAGTCGAGCTACAATGCCTTCTCCTCCTTCTCCTCTTTTCCAATATTACTCGGGATCATTTGAAGAAAATAATGATATGTGGGTATTTACAACAATAAATTAATCTTCCACTACTAAGGTTCCCTTGCTATCATGGTGACTTAGATTTCTTCTGCTGAGTAAGGACTTATGTGCATTCCTATATCTTCCCAAAGTTTTAGATCTAAATAAATAGATATAATAATAGCCAAATAAATGCTACTTGGAGATGTGGAAAGGCTCATCTCTGACTCAGTGAGGGAGCAAATATTTTGCCTGCCTGCTGCCTTTGATCCTGCCTTTCTTCCTAAGAGATGGAGGGTGCCCAAAAGCAAAGAAGGACCAGGCAGTAATTGCCAGGGGCACTTTAAATAAACGTGTTTTGTTCGCAACTGGGAACATTGTTTGGTCACTGTCCTCCCAGGAGAGCCTACAAGGTAGGCCACAATCAAGATTGCTCTTGCTCTGAAATTTAGTGGAAGCTGAGATACTAACTAAGTGCATTTTTATTCATTCTATTATGGCAATGCCTTAGGTTATTGGGTTATTGTCTCATGTTTCAGCATCTGTTGGCTGAGATGGGGAGTAGAATAGAAGGGGAACTCACTAAATTTGCAGATGATACTAAACTGGCAGGAATAGCTAACATCCTAGAAGATAGGCTCAAGATCCAGATGGATCTTGACAGACTTGAACACTGGGGCCTATCTAACAAAATGGAATTCAATGTAGAGAAAAGTAAAGTCTTACACTTAGGTAAGAAAAACCAAAAGCACACATAGAAATTGGGGAAAACCAGGCTTAATAGCAGTGACTGTGAGAGGAATCTTGGAGTCTTAGTGGACAACCAGCTAAATATGAGCCAGCAGTGTGCAGCGGCAGCCAAAAAAGCCAATGCAATCCTAAATTGCATTAACAGAGGGATACAATCAAGATCAAGTGAGGTACTAATACCACTCTATAAAGCTTTAGTAAGACCACATCTAGAGTACTGCATCCAGTTTTGGCCACTACACTATAAAAAAGATGTTGACTCTAGAAAAAGTGCAGAGGAGAGCAACCAGGATGATTAGGGGACTGGAGACTAAAACATATGAAGAATGGTTACATGAACTGGGTATGGGTAGTCTAGTGGAAAGAAGGACCAAGGGAGACATGATATCCATCTTCCAATACTTGAGGGGCTGCCACAGAGAGGAGGGGGTCAAGCTGTTTTCCAAAGCACCTGAAGGCCAGACAAGGAATAATGGATGGAAACTGACCAAGGAGAGATTCAACCTAGAAATGAGGAGGAACTTTCTGACACTGAGAACAATCAACCAATGGAACAGAAGTTGCCTTCGGAAGTGGTGGGAGCTTCATCACTTGAGACTTTCAAGAAGAGATTGGACTGCCATTTGTCAGAAATGGTGTAGGGTCTCCTGCTTGGGCTAGATGACATATAAGGTCCCTTCCAATCTGTTAATCTGAGATAAAAAAGAAAGTCATCCTCCCTGCTTTAACCTGAAACCAAGGAATGTTGTGGGCTGGTGCTTCCTCCTCCTCTTCCTCTTCCTCTTCCTTTTCCTCCTCCTCCCATTTTCTCTTTCCCCTCTTCTTCTTCCCTTTACCATCCAGGGCCGGATTTCTTCATCCCCGCTGGCCTACTGGCTCAAGGCCCAACGGCTCTTTCCAGGGCGGGCAAGGGCGGTGGAGCAGGAGGGAGGGAGGGAGAGAGGGAGGAAGACGGGAGGAAGCGCCACGCAGCCCCTCTGCCCCTCTCCAACCGCCATCCAGGGCACCCAGGAAGCGCCGCCGCCGCCGCCGCCGCCGCCGCCGCCGCCCTGGCTCGGCTGTGTTGGGAGCTGGGCTGCTGGGGTCCTGCTTCTTCCCCTTCCTTCCCACCGCCGCCCCGGAGCCCTCCAAGAGG
Organism: Pantherophis guttatus; assembly: GCF_059756535.1. Classification (NCBI taxonomy): domain Eukaryota; kingdom Metazoa; phylum Chordata; class Lepidosauria; order Squamata; family Colubridae; genus Pantherophis; species Pantherophis guttatus. Next base: position 131,353,256 of record NC_142067.1, read on the forward strand.
CCTTTGGCGCCTTTAATTTGGGGACTTGTTCCATTCGTCATTAAAGCCCGGGCTGTTCAGGCAGAGGGTCATAAAGAATAAAAGATAGGATTGATTCCTTCATTAAACTGATGATCCGTACATGAAGCCAATTAACATTATGAGTCTGGTGAACATCAAGTGTAGAAAAGGTTAGAGAAAATGAAGAACAGTCACCTTGGTCTTTAGAGAAAGAAAGAAAGAAAGAACGAACATCTTTCTCTTATAAATTATAAGCGAGTCCAAGCGGGGCAAATCTGCAAATTTGACTAATTGGAAAGTATATTTTACTGCGCAGGGATCAGGATAAAATACAAACGCTTTGTTACTAGTTCTGGCGGTCAACGACGCTGCTAAATAATAGGAAAATAAAAGCCGCAATAAAAGCCCTAAATAATAGCCATCGTAAACAATCCGCGTCTCCGCCGCCGCGCCGGACTCGATCGGCTGGAGACCGAGTCACCAGCAGGAGAACCGGCCGGTCTCGGAACGGGACCTTGGAGCTCGGGGAAGGGGGCGGCTTAGCTTGCGACTTCTGGGACCAGAGCGCCCCCCGCCCGCCGCAACGGCGCTCCCGGAGCCGAAGGCTTCGGAGGGGCCCCTTTGTAGCGCCCGAGGCAAGGGGTCCATTTGCCCATTTCCCCCTCCCCACGCGCGCCCTGCCTTCTCCCCATCAAGGTAGCTGCGCCCCAACGGATGCCGCGCGTTTTCTCGCCCCCAAGAGCAGGGGTCAGGGACCGGACTGGGAGCTGCCCTGATCCTGGGCCAAGCGGCCTGCACGGAGACCGGGGCTGGTTGGAGGAGCCCCCGCTCGCCCGGATTGCAACAGTTTAGCAGACGCGGCGGGGCCGCCCGAAAGGCGCTTTAGCAGTGCCGCGTCCAGCGCAGTTCGTCCCCCAACTCCTTGGGCGGGGAAGGATCCCAAAGGCGCCGTGGGAAGGGCCGGGAGCCCAAGCCGAGCCCTGGGTCGGCTCTCCAGAGGCGGGAAAGCGCCGGGCGTCGGGCGGCCCCTTCGCGGCGAAGCCTCAATTCCGCCTGCCGGGAAGCCTCCGCGGCCTCTGTCCTTGGTGCTGAATCCGGAGAGGCTGCTTGGCCATCCCACTCCTCCCGCCGCTCCGCAGTTAGCGACCAGCTCGGAGGAGCTTCTCCGAAGGTCCCCCGCCGGGAGCCGATGGCCCTCCCTGGCCTGAACGTCCCGCCCGAGCCCGGGTGGATCATCGCCGGCCGGAACGGAGCCCTAGCCAGGCCTCTGTCCGGAGGAGGCCAGCGGAGCCCCGCGCGGAAGCCGCTCAATTTGCGGCGTCTCCGAGCTGCGAACCGCGAAGGGCAGAAGTGAGCCGGAGAAGCGGGCCAGGAGGCCCTTCCTCGCCTCCCTCTTGACGGGAGCCCGCCCCGAGGAAGTGATAGCATCCACCTGCCTCCGCCCGAGAAGCTTCTCTCCCCGGCAAGGGCGCCCGTCCAGGGAGGCGTCGAGGAAAAGGATCCCCGCGGCCTCCACCGCCCCAGGCTTTGCTGAGCTAAACGGGATCCGTTCTGACCGCCCCTCCCCAGTTCTGGCGGTGGCGATCCAGAGGAGCCAGGTCGAGCCTAAACCACCTGCTGTTTGTCGGGCTGCGAGTCAAGAGCAAAACCGTCTTTCTCCTTCAGCTTTTGCGGGAAGCTGCGAGGACAGAAACCGGCATCCAGGAGCAGTTCTGGCAAAATGGGGGGGGGGGGGATTTCACGTCTAATCCGGGGATTCGGATTAAGATAGTTGAAGGAAAAGCTGCTCCTTCATTTCCTCAGCCTCCCGAGTGTTAAATCTGGGCTTTCCGACGCCCCTCTCCTTCCTTCTCTCGTCCCGGGCTACAAACTGGGCTTTAGATTCTCTGTTCCAGAAAGCTCGTTTTGGGGGGCACGTCTCGCCTTTCCAACTTTTCCGAAAGGGGATTGTTCCCAATCAAAGAGGCTGGTCAGATACATTTATCAACAGTTGTTTGACTTGCATCGTCTAATGCATCTTGAGGGGGTCAAAAAACCAACTTTATTTTCAGTGGTGCATAAATTAATTACATGCATTTAATAACCCAAATATCATTAGATCCCCCTTTCACGTCGTAAAGGCTTTGCGCCAGGGAAGCTCTTAATAGGGCGGCGGGGGGAGGGGGGGCAACAGCAGCCGTTATCTTGGTGTGCCGCTATTATGGAGCCTATTATGCCCCCCCATCCCCTTCCCCCACTCCTCCGTTTGATGTCTTCTCATCCAATCCGGCGCCCCCCGAATTCACATGTTCAGCTGGAGGCTTCCGAGCCTCATTTTCACCCGGGCTTCGGGGTTGAGCCATCTCTCTCGCCGCCGAGTCTCCAATGCGTTTTAAAAGTAATTGCGGAGGGTCCCACCGCCTCTCATTTGCAGACGGGAAGCGAGCTTCAATCCGGAGACCCCTCGCTGCGAACAAAATCAAACCTCGCCGCGGAAAGGCGAGGCGGCTCCTGGAAAGCCCACCGAATGGCCCATTAGCGCTCCCGGGAAGGAGCGCGCCAGCCAAGCACAAGTGCCAAGGCCGACCCCCGCCAGGAAAGGGGTGGGGGCGGGCCGGGAGGGACCCGCGGGCCCTGGAGCCTCGTGCGCGTCGAAGAGGCCTGGGCTGGCGTGGGGCGGCGGAGTTGGCCTCCCCTCCCCCCTCCCTCCCTCCCTCCCTCCCTCCCACGGCTGGTGCTCGGGGTGCTGACTGAGAAATGACGTCGGTGCCCCCCCCCGCCACGCACCACGTGGGTCATTGGGAAGGCCCACTAGACCTATCCAAGTTCCTCACTCCTCGCAGCGCCGGCAATAATCAGATTAAGGCCAATTACGCGTGAGATTATAAAAGCGAGTGCGGGGAGGCTGAGCGGGCTGGAGAGAGCTTCGCAAAGGCAGCTGCCCGTTGGCACGGCTCCGCCAAGGCCCGCGGCTGCCCCGACGCCGGCAGCTGCCGCCCCGCCTCTCCGCGCCGGTTAGTAGGGCCTTTTGCCCCGGTCCCCGCCTTGGCTGCATCCGGCGCCGCCGACGGGGCTGGGCGCCCATTCTCAGGCCGCGGCAGGAGAGGGCCCGCTCGGCCACGAGGCCCGGGGCGCGGCTGCGGGGGGTGGGGGCTTTGCAGGAGAAGGAAGCGCTTCCCCGGCCTCCGCTCTGGGAGAGCCTCAGGCTGGGAGGGCTGAAGCCGGATGGGCGGCGTCTCCGACTGCTCAGTTCAGCCGATCCCGGGCAGGCTGGAGAAGCCGTCGGGGCGAGGGAGGCCAAGGCTCCCTGCTTCGGCTGCCGGGCCACTTTTCCCGGAACGAGGGCCTGGCAGAGGCGAGGCGGAGCAGGGGAACGGGTCACCCTCTGCTGCCGGCGCCGTCCCGTCGGCCAACCTTCCTCGTTTCTTCCGCAGCTCCAGCCACTTCGGCCGCCGCCACCGCTGCTGCCGGCAGCGCCCAGCCCGGGCCCGGCATGTTCTACTTCCATTGTCCCCCGCCGTTGGAGGGTGAGTGTTAGCGCGCAGCCCCGACCGTAAGTAGGCGCGCAACTTCCTCTGGAGGGCGGGCGGGCGAAGCGCTCTTGGGCGGCAGCTTGGCTCCCTCGGTCGGGCCCGGGAGGAGAGCAGGCGGGGCTGCGCTCAGGCTCCCGGGCTCAAAGGAGGCTCGGCCGCGGCCGCTGAGGAGAAGCGAGCGGGGAAGCTCGGCCCGAGGGCGGCCTGGCCGTTGGGGAAGCGAGACCGGCCCGGCCTCACACGTGTCTGGCGGCCAGCGGCCCACCTGCTTCCGCCGCAGCCGGAGAGCCGCGCGCGGGCGCTGAGAGGCCAAGCCCGGAGGCTCCGGCCGCCTCCTGCCGCCCAGATGCTGCCGCTTCGCCTGTAATCGGGAGGCGGCGGCGGCGGCGTTGGGAGCGGCTGGCCCGGGGGCGACATAAATCTGCCCTTCTGGAAAGGAGCCGGGCCCGGGGAGGGGAGGGAGGCTTCTCGCGGGAACAAGGCGAACCCTCCGGCTTTCTCTTGGCGGCAGAGGGACGGGAGATGGTCCGGGTGAAAACTCCTGCCAGCTCGGAAGCCTGGCGGGGGCAGGAAGGAAAGGGCAGGGGGGGGCACCGGTGTCCAGCCATCCCCTTCCAGCGCCTGCTCCGAAAATCCTCTTCGGTAGGCAAGGCTGGCGGGGGTCTCCGGGAAGGGGGCTGCGGGCCGGCTCTAAGCGCTCCGTCTCCAGAGAGGCGTCCGCGGAGAGAAGGGGGCGCAGGGGCGGGAGACCAGGTCAGTCGCTCCTTCCGCTTAAACTTGGGGGAGCGAGCGGAGCCCGGGCCGGCTGGGCAAATGCGAGCGGGGCCAGCTCAGCGGATGCCCGGTGTAGCGCTGCCCTGGGCCGTCTAAGCGGCCGCTCGGCGAGGCTTTCCCTCCTCCCCGCGGGACGCCTTTGGGCCGGGCCTCCTTCGCAGCCACCCTGGAGCGTCTGCAAAGGAGGCCGGAGGCGCCCCGAGAATCCCTCCGCACCTGCGGCCGCTGCATGGACGGGGAGCGGCGCCACAAGGGGCGGACAGGCCTTCGGGTCCCCTGGAAGAGGCGAAAGACACCCGGCTCCTCCGCGGTTCGCGGGAGCCCAGGGGAGACGGGACGGGAGAGAAACCCGCGGGAAGCCGGGGCAGGGGGCGAAGGGCGGGCGGCGCGTAACGAGGCTGCTCGGACGGGCCCTGCAGGGCATCGCCAGGATCAACCGGGGCGTTTTCTCGGTACCCGGGCAAGAGCCAGGCCCCCTGCGGGAAGTTCCCCTCGGCCTGTCGGGTGGCTCGTCGGGGGCCAGGTGGCTTTCTCCCGCACAGAGTACCGGAGGGAGCAGCGCTGGCTTGGACGGGCGGTCCCGGGGCCTTCCTCTGGCCACTCCCAACCCGGCTCAAGCGCCACGGCTCTGCTGGGGGGGGGGCTTCGACCACCGCCCCAGGGCGTCCGGCGTGGCAGCTCTCCCCTTTCCCCCGCGGGCCTTCCCACTGGCCCTTCGCTGGCTCCCCTTGGCCGAGGATTGGCCGCCCCTTCTGGGCCGGAGCGCAGCCCGTGTGGCGCGAAGCAAATCCTCCCGGGAAAGCATCGTGGAGCTCCGGCTTCTTCCCGGGCGATTTCAGCCCTGCCGCCCCTTCCCAAAGGCGCCAACCGCGAAAGGCGAGGCTTCCCTGCTTGGGACAGAGGCGTCCCGCTAAGTTAGGAGCCTTGGAGCCCGTCCGGGGCCCCTCGGGGCGCCCTCTGACCGGCCCTTTCTCCTGGCTCAGGTGCCACGGCCTTCGGCGGGCCTTCCACCGCCGACTTCGAGGACGGCTTCCTCCGTCGGAAGCAGCGTCGGAACCGGACCACCTTCACGCTCCAGCAGGTACCGGCCCGCTGCGTCCTTCCGCGCGGGGGCCGCCGTGGGGCCGGGGTGGGTCGGGGGGCCGCCCGGGAGCCCTACCCGACGGCGCTGCTTGTCTCCCCGCAGCTGGAGGCGCTGGAGGCGGTCTTCGCCCAGACTCACTACCCGGACGTCTTCACCCGGGAAGAGCTGGCCATGAAGATCAACCTGACCGAGGCCCGCGTGCAGGTAAAGGAGCTTCGGCCTTTCCGCCTCCCGCTTCGGCCCCTTTTCCTCTCGCCTTCGCCTGCGAGGGGACCCACCGGCACATTTGGCCAAAGGAAATAAATGAAGCCGATCTGTCATTTTCACGATGCACTTTAATAACATCAACATAATGTGGAATATTAGATTAGGTTGATTAATCGGTCATTCATAATTAACCAGTGATAATGTTCTACACTAATTTGTCCGTGTCTCTGAGGCACTAAATTACATCAGCGCCCGTCCATTTCCGTGCATTGGAGGGGCGGGGGGGGGGCGCGGGAGGGGCGGGGCGCCCCCGGGGGAACGGGGGGGGGGCAGAAGCTCCCACGGCTCTGGCGAAGCTGCTGTCCGGTGAAGGTGACCGAATGAAAAAAGCCGCTTGGCTTGATCTGAATGAAACGGGGCCCAAGAAGGCCTCTTCCTCCGGAGCCGCTCCGGATCCGGTTCTCGCCAAGCGAGGCTCTCTGGCTTCGCTCGGTCCGGAACAAGCTTTAGCGGGAAGAGCCGTCCGTTGCTCGCACACCGGGGCTCCTCTGCTTCCATCCATCCCTTTTGGGGAAGGTGCGAATATATATATATATTTTTACGCCCAGAAGATACGGAGAAAACGGTGCTGCTTCTCTCTTCATTCTGCCAGAAGTTTCTTTGCTTTTCCTCCTTTCTGGATGTCAGAACGAATGAAATGCATTAAAATAGAGCCACGTTTAGCAAAATGTGTCAGTGAGCAGCTGGTCGACTAGTGGAATTCCGCGCTGTTTTTACGTTGGGCTGGGCTGGGCTGCCTTTGGCCGCGATGGACCTGCCGCTTTTTCTCTCCTGGAGGCCTGCAGAAGCAGTTCTATCCCCAACTAGCCCGAAGACCTTCTTAGGAGCGTCCCTCTCGCGAGGAGCGCTTCGGGTCTTCGCTTGCGGGAAACACGTGGCGATGTCCTGGGCGACATAGGCTGAGGCTGCGTGCCTGCTTCACTTTAAGTCCTGGGAGGAGATGTTTCCGTTGGTTTCTGACTGTCCCGCTCTCGGAGAATCTGGGTGGACCGAAGGGCCCGGGGTCTTTCCAAGGCTCTGTGCCAAGCAAGGTATTGGGGGGAGGTGGGGGGGGAGGAATTGCCGCGGAGGGAGGGGGAATGGTTTCATTCATTCAGGTGGGTGGGGCAGAGTCTTCCTAGGGACGAAGCCACAGGTGCCTCCTTGCCTCTGGGTGCCTAATATCGTTTTTTCCTTAGGGGAAACCAGTGGTGGAATTGCAACTGACAGCAAGAACATGGCAGGAAAACCCCCCAGGTTTCTTAGTGCAAAGTTCCAGAGTTTGGGTTGCCTCAGACAGGGGTAGCCTTCCCTTTAACCCACCTGCTTCTGAGATCAAGGAGCCAAGGAGCCTTCCTCTGCATGGGAAGAATTCCCCAGGAGAACCTGCTTTTCTTCTTTTTCTTTTCTTTTCTTTTTTTGAGGAAAAAAGGTGTAATTTAGCCTTCTCCTTTCTAACCATGAAGAGGTAGAGCCTTGTTTAAAAGAGAGCTCCCTCCCCTTGGCACCCATCTGGCTGTGCGGTCCCTCTCAGGGAGGACATCTCCATGTGCAAACAGACCCCGGAAGACGGAACCAGGTGCTGAATAGCTCCACATCTGCATGCGTGGGCGCGCACGCACAAACACCCACACACACACACACCCCTCTTATTTATCAAGAGCCAAGGGTTTTTTTTTTTATGCCCACATATGTTATTTATGGGGCTTTTCCTGCCTGCTGTTTCTGTCTTCTTTTTATGTAGGTGCTTGGGGTTAAGATTATGCAAAGATCTAATTGTAGGAAATATAATAGCATGCCTCGCCTTCCCCTGGGTCATGTTAGTATCTCTTAAAACCCAATGGCTGAGGAGAGATAATGGAATTCACTGCAGTAAATTGGGGATTGTAAACAAATTATTTCTTCCATAATCAGATTATGCAACCATGATTATTAAATCTGAACATGAATCACTGGTCATGTGCAAGAAAATTAAACTGATGATTATTATTATTATTTGGACATTGAAATCTCCCTTTTGCCAGTACATGGGAGCTACGTTGGTTTGAAGTTTTCCCTCCCACCATTTTAGCAATTGGTGCCTAAAGACTGTGCTGCAAATTGAGATAAATGGGACAATTACGGAGCATTCAGAAGATCATAACTTCTCCCTGAAAGGTGCAAGGGCGAGATAGGGGTGGTGACAATTATAGCATTTAGCCTTGTTGTCGGGTCTTATGCAGGCAGACAATGGAGTTGGGGGTCTGCTTTCATGCTGGGACACCCGGAGAAGAAGCTCTGTTTACACTCTTGCCCTCTGCTCATTCAAATATGATTAATGCGCTGAAAGACCCTGCCTTAATCGAAGATGATGTTGTCAAACAAAAACTAAATACGAAAATAAACGACTTCATCAGACCCTTTCTTCAGAAGCCGGCAAACTGTCATTGCAAAGTCATTAAAATATGATAATGAAAAATAGCTCAATTAAATGTTGTTATAGCGGTGACCTTCATTCAATTAAGGCACAAGGAAGTGTCTGCAATTGGCTTTGCGTTTAACTCCTAAATTTGGAATGCAGATAAAATCATTATTCAGCCTTTGCTGATACATGCAATTAAAAGCAGGCTAAATAAAAATGGAGTGATAATAAGAACAATGATACTCAGCACACTGTAATCATCTTTTAAATGGTGGGTTTTCTCAGCCCGTAACTAAGAAAGCCCCATTGCCACTAATAAAAGCAATAAAAGCACAACCAAGTTAAGCCAAACTCCGTTTAAAATAATCGCACTCCGATTTGCAGGACTGGTTCTTTTAGTAGCAAGAGATTCAAACTACATTTCAGCCTGCTTTTTGCAGACATTTTAAATAATTTTGCAGTTGTGGCCTTATAATTGCATAGATACATGTACGTACATACACACAGGTATATGCATATATGTTGTTTGTTTTTCTCCTATTTTTTGAAGATGATTAGGGCACATGAACGTGACCTTTTCCTAGAACCTCAGCCTTCTTAGAAGATTGTCCAAAGAAGACAAGTCCACCTGTATGATTTTTTAAAAAATGTTCACACAAGGATGCTTGGTGCTTCTCTCCAACCTGATTCAGGTCTGGTTCCAGAACAGAAGAGCTAAATGGAGGAAAACAGAGAGAGGATCTTCTGATCAAGAAAGTTCTAAGGAGGCCGTGACAGAAGTGACACCCCCTGGAAGAAATTTAAGCTCCCCCTCCCCTGCTGACCAGCCTAGGAATAAGAAGGAGAGCCTGGAGATTCAGCAGAGGTAAGCTTTGGCTTCTCGTTGCTCCTCTAGGTGTTGGGTTACCTCCAGGCTACTAGGCAGAGCATGAAAGGTGGGGAGCTGTCCAAGGTGCTTCTAGTCTTCCTCAGTCAAATTAAACATCAAATCAAATCTAACGGAGGCGCCAACGAATGGGAATGAATTGATGTCATGTAGATTTAAAAGGAGGAGCGTCCTATAACAGAGAAGAAGATGTTCAGATGACTCCAACACAAGGTCAGGCTAAGTAGGCAACATTAATGAAGATAGAACTCTATTGTCTGCTTAGCTTTTTGGTCCTGGAAACATAGAAGAAATTGAAAAGAGTTTCTATGGAGCAAGAGAGTGAATCAGGGCATGCAGTGATGCCTAGGGCAGCATTAATGCAAAGAGAGGTCTAGACAGAAATGGAAGGAGAAGTGGGGTGGGGGATTTGGGAGTTGTGCTCAGGAGGGGGTTTCTGAGCCCTTTCTCCAGGCACCAGGGATGGGTTCTCTCCTGGCTTTCCTATAAGACGGCTTGCAATTGTGTTGCACAAGTCCTTTGTGGTTGCACAGAGGGAAGAAATTGATGAGGCTCGACGTACTTTCTCATCCTTCCCATGTTCCTTCATGGGTGGAAAGTGGGGGGCAGGACCAGTCCTTCTTCTTCTATAATGTCTTTTAAAGTTGAACTGTTTCCTTACTTTCTTTGCCAACCGCACTTCTTAAGTCAGATGCTTCTGCCCCTCCTCATCTGTGCTTCTCACAACTTCCGTCTCAACTTTTGCGCAGTGCCCATGCCCACCTTTCTCTCTGTCTTGGAGCATTTGGTGCCTTTGCCGCATCTGGAGGGCTTTCTACCTGGCTCACCAAGGGGACAAATTGGGTGGATACTTTATGCCCCATGGGAAGGTGCCAAATGCGTATAAAGTACATGGATGCCAAGAGAGGCAGCTGCCACAGGGCCTCATGTAGTTGTTCTAAGATAAAACGGTGGTTTTTACTCAGTGGTGGGATTCAAGTAATTTAACAACCTGTTCTCTGCCCTAATGATTTCTTCCAACAACCATTTTGCCAAATTGCTCAGAAAGTTAACAACCGGTTCTCCCGAAGTGGTGCGAACTGGCTGAATCCCACCACTGTTTTTACGGCTAATAACCGAAAGGGACAATTGCATCTTTCACAGTTGACACAGAACAATAAGCACCCGTGCTGACTGGGGAATTCTGGGAGTTGAAGTCCACAAGTTTTAAAGTTGCCAAGTTTGGAGAGCCCTACTCTAGCTCTCCTGTGCTACAATTAAACTGCTCTTCTGGACATTTCAAGATGGGAAACTGCCATCCTGTAAATTCAATCCATTACTCCATGTCCCGCACTCTGGAGAAAGAGAGAGCCTCTTAGTAGATCCCCCTGCAAAAATATAAATAGGCTGAAAAATTAAGCACTAGATTAGTAGCAACAGCCTACCCAAAGAAGAGGAATTAGCCGATCATCTTCCAAAAGCTTAATGGAATCGGTAAGTTACCATTTGGCTTTGAAAGAGGCTTGCCTGAAAGTCCTGCTCTTGAAGAAGAGGACCTGCCTGTCTGAAGTAATGGGACCTGGAGAAGAACTTTAATGGTTGGCTGTAAAGCCCGAGGGGAGACCTAATGGAGGCGCTCTGGTCCTGGGCCATTTAGCATTTAAAGGTCAACACCGACACCTTGAATGAAATTCCAACACACACTAGCAGGTGGCTGCTTTAGAACAGGTGTTCAAAGTAATGTGATGGTCAACATCTTGATGTTCCTGAAGGCGGACGGATAATGCTGAGACCACAGTGGATTGATCCATTCTTGAACTGCTTGCTTGTCATCTTCCCTCTCCCCTCCCCCACTACAGCCTCAGCAGAGCTGTTGGTCCTTCTGGATCCTTCTTCCCTTCCTGTCTGCCGGGGACCCTCCTCAATACAGCGACCTATGCCCAAGCCTTGTCCCAAGTAGCATCCCTGAAAGGTAAGAGATTTTATGCGCACCAGGCCAAAGTCTCCTCTGGCGATAAGAAGCAGCCGCCCCTTGGACTGAGCCGGAGTTCGCTCGTTGAGTGCCATGGAGTTGGCTGGGCTTCCTTGGCAGAGCTGGTGTTTTTGAACATCACGTTCTGACTTCATGGTTAAATGTTCAATTTTATTATTGTATGTTTGGGACCCAACTCTAAATGAAATTAAATTTTATTAATTTTTTAAGATGCAATCTTACTTGGGAGGAGATACAATTAAAATCGATGGAACTATTCCTTCTGAGTCAACATTCATGCTGTTACTATATTTGGCTAAGTGCCTACAGAGAAATGGGTTCTTGGAAACGGAGGCCTGATTTGAGATGCAACCGGTTAAACCATGAGCTGAAAAGGAGAAATCCTATAAAGTCTTGGGAGGACAATTCATTTGCCCCACTGGGCTTAGAATTCTTAGACTATGTGCTGTAAAATGTGCTGGGAAAGGACAAATATCAGTGCTGAATTGAAAAGGCTGACTGGGCCACTCCTGTGAATTCATGTTCTACCTCAGAATAACAAGAGTTGGAAAGGGCCTTGGGGTGTAGGGTCTCCTCCTCCTCCTCTTCCCTCTATTCTATTCTGGACAAATTCTACCCAAAGGCAAACTTACCACATATCAAAAACGTATTTTCGTGATGAAAGTTCTCTGGCAGAGCTAATCACCCTCTGCCCTGCTGCCCTCTCTTTGGGCAAAGCTGAACATGCAAAAGGGCTGGGCTAGCAAAGCACAGGACCCATGGCATCAAGAGGAACTTTGATTCGGTAAAACATTAGATTTTTCCCTCCTTGCCATGTTTCTGGTGGGTGTCTTTCCCCTGCCTCTTCCTTGCTTCTCTTCAAATTGTTTGAAAAATCACCTTTTTGTCATTCCTCTAAAGCAGCGTTTCCCAACCCTGCTAACTTTCAGATGTGGGGACTTCAACTTCTGGAATATGCCTATGCCAGCTGGGGAATTCTGGGAATTGAGGTTCCCACAACTTAACATTGACAAGGGCTCTGAGGGATTTCCCCCAGGAGCTTTATTTCCATCTTAGAATTCACCCGAACCCTTGCCTTTTCCCCAGCAGGCTTGTACAATAGATCTGTCCCAAAGTCCTCGGTCTCCCATAACTTCTGGATACTTTTTGAGTAGCTTCAGGTGGTTTTTATGGCTAGTGTCAGACAGTTGGGGGAGGCCCCACCAACCCCCAATCTTTTCTTGTTTTGTCCCCTGTGGATAGTAGAGGGAAAAAACAAAAGAAAGTTATGAAGTCTGGGGGGAGGGGAGGGTTAGGGAGGGTTGGGGAGATGGGGAAGTTTGGGGGGGTGGAGGGGGGGGAAAGGGGTGAAAATGTAATTGTAAAACTTTTGCAATAAAAAAAAAAAAGAAAGTTACAAAATAGAAAGAGAGAACTATGGAGCAGCAGCGTAAGAAAAGGAAAACAAAATTGAGAGAATTTGAAAGAAAATATACTGGGAGAGAGAAAAAAAATGATGATATTTAGTAGGAAAATGTTTCCTCCCATTTTGATGTTTCAAGAAAATGTCACCCATTTGTTGAATGAAGGAAAATGTCCTTTATGGCCGAAGAATAGTTTGCAAAAGGTAGAGCTTTTCTGCTCCAGCAATGTCGAGCAGGGACTGTGGCCCCCACCCAGCCCCAACTGGACAGGCTGAGGGGAAGGGCCTGACGGAGCCTCCAGGGAAATGCCCAGACGGGGGTGAAGCCTTCTTGAGTGGGGCCGGAGGGAGCTTCCAGCTCGTTTTAATCAGGAGAGTCGATGGAATAAATTGACCTTCTAGTTCCAAAAGTAGCAGAAAGACCATTTTTTGGTGAAGGACCAATCAAAATCATAGTCTTGGGTTTTTTTTTTCCCTCTCTCCCTATTGATGCCAGCTTAGCAACATTCTTGATTGACTTTAATGGAGCTGGAAGTGCCTGTCCTGCTGGGTGAGGGGGCTGAAAGCTGCCCTCCGTCAAAGCCCCTCCGGCTCCCTGCATCTCCCACCGGCTGCTTCCCCTTTTCAGCCTGGCAAGTGCAGCAGGGGTCTGCCCTGGGGATGCCCCTTCCCTTATTTTGTGTCAACAGGATGCAACTCTCTTAGCCACTTTTCTGTGCCTGAAGATGCGAGGTGGAGGTGCATCTTGGATGTAAAGATAGTGGTTTGCAGGGCCTCTTTAGGCCGCGACAGAATGACCGGAGCGAGGGCTGCTATTTCATGCGCGCTGCGTTGTCGGGTTGCCATTTTAACTTCTTTTTATCCTACTTTGTGGACAGCTCCGGAGCTCTGGATTTCCTGGCTTGCCGTATTTGTTTTTATAATCCTTTGCACATATGATAGATACAGACAAGAGCCGCGTTTGCTCTTGGGAAGAGCTCGCTTTAGGTCTCGATGCTTCCTGTATCAAGATGTGACATCAACAGTTTTACCATTGATAAACATCAGTGTGTTAGTTAAAGGTTAGATTAAAGGCATTGCTAAAATCCGATCAGCTAGGTAGTTGTTTGCATTAAAGTCACTTGTGGATTTGATTCCCTGTTACGCACCCTTTTTGCAAAATTAGGGGGGTTTTTTGCTTGTGTTTAGACAATGCACCCACAAGGCATAAGTATTCTGATTCAGAGATCTGCTTTCAATTTGAACACCTGACTTGAAATGGCAAATGGAGCCAAAGCGTTAGATCAAACTGGACATGGCTGAATCAATCGAGGTCAGCCTGATCCCGGTGCCTCGGGTGCAGGACAGCTACATCTGGACCAAGTCAGCCAGATTCAAATGATGTGATTCAAATTGACTTCAAGGATGCGAGTAGGGAACTTCATCCAGGAATTTCTCTCTCTGGCCTCGCTTTGGTGCACTCTGGGGATCGGAGTCCAAACATCGAGTCCCAGGTCTGTAACTCTCCTTAGCTGTGCTGGCTCCCTCTGACCATCAATAGACTTGGTTACTGCCCATAACGAGAGAGAAGTCTGGGATTTAGAGAGCGGCTGAATGATGGATGCCAGCAGAGCTAGGAGCTCATGCTGCTTCTAGCTCAAGTCTCTCTCTCTCTCTCTCTCTCTCTCTCTCTCTTTTTTCTGGGTAAATAAATTAAAAGAAAAGTAGAACAGTGTGTGCTTTTTTCCAATATAATTTTATACACACAGGTAAGTCCCAGCATTATATCCATCCTGTGATTTGTGGGCCCTGTGGCAGTGTACAGATTGCATCAGCCTTTAAGGGGCACATTGTACTATGGCAGGAAATGCAGTGTGCAGACCAGTGTGGTTTTGTAGGATTGTTGTTATCCAATGTTGTCATAAAGAAAGAATGGAGAGAGGGATTCAGACTGTACTTTTAGACAAACTTTCCCAAAATTGATGCTATGGAACAAAGCTGGTGTTTTTTAAATGTAAATATAGATGAAATGATGCTGCAGAGTTGCAGAGATATATTTGCATTTACCTGGTATTAAGCCTGATTAAGCTGAGTGGTGTTTAGCCAGGGCAACTTTAGGGGGCACTCAGGGCCCTGGACCCTCATGGTCACGGGTGGGGGTGGGGGTGGAGAGATGGAATCTGTGAATGGGGCAGATGAGAAGCCAGAGCTTTGTTCAAATGCTGAATATTCAGAAAGAGTTTTAGAAGCTGATTGACTTCAGGAGTTGGCCTCCGTTTATCTTCCTTTCCAAAAAAAACTTCCTCAGTGGGAACTGAAAGGATCATGTCTCTTTTACAGATAGAGGTCAGGGTGGTATACAGATCATTTATGGTGGTAGAGATGCTTATTTTGAACTGATGGAAGTAATGTGTAAGAGGGTTATATTTTCCCAAATATTATATTTTAATATTTACGTCAAGAATTTCCTTCCTCTTTTTTTTAGCCTAGAGGCAGATTCATGCTTAGAAGCAGGGCCAGGCTGGGATATTCCCATGAATATCATAGAGATGGTCCATTGCAGGGATCCAAGCAGGGCAAAATAACCATATTTCTTAGCCTTTTTTTTTTAACGCAGCCTAACTTGCAATTAGATGAGTTTCCAGGTCAGAAAAGAGCTAATTTTGCAAGAGCTGGACTGAGCAAATCCTGCTACAGTCTATCCTGTTTTCCTATTTCCGGCATTGTGCTTCCAAGGGATTGCCCGGCCCAGAAGGCTCCAGAGGGTGAAGAACTCCATGGCCATTTCCCATCAGGCCAGGTCCAGGCCCCAGATTCATACCTGCCCAGGAGTGGGTTTGATCTTGTTTTAAAAGCTCCGCTTCTATGGGAGTGGACAGTTGAGAGCAGGTGGGGGAGGGTGGGGGTCCTGCTTAATCCTTCAACCATCTGCTGTTTCCCTAGGCAGAGGCCCATGGGACTTCCCTCGCTGTAGAATGCAAACTGGAGATTTAATAAATGGGCACTAAGGCTGCAGTCCTTCACTTACTTAGCCACATGCTTTATTGAAAGGGGGTTTCCCCTCTGAGAAGACAAGATGCCCTCCTCCTCCCTTGGTGACCACGCCCAGTTTGGGTTTCTCTTTCAAGTTGGGATTAGCCCAACCCTGCTTAGCTTCTGAGACCAGCCAAGGCAGTCCAGGGACATCCTTTCAGGGTCATCAGAGCAACGGGGGTGGGGCGATTAAAAAAATCAAGATGGCAAATGTGACTACACAAAGGTTCACCCTTATGTTGTGTGTGTGTGTGTGTGTGTGTGTTCCTTTTGCTCTGTTGCAAAGTGGCAGGAGGAATGCCAGTGAAATGCAGAAGTCGGGGCCCAGTGTGAAGTGGTTCAATCCCGTAGAAAGTGTGAATTGGGACTGAATTGCAAAAGGACTATAGGAAGGGGAAGGCTGAGAAAGTGAGCCAGCGCCTGCACCTTGTGGAAGGAAGGGCCCTGCGTGGATTCAAAAGCATGGAAGGCATAGGGAAGGGTCCTGGGAGTGGGGGTCAGCAAGCAAAGCCATGCCCCCTTTTCCTATCTGAGACCGCCCATCTCCTCGTCTTGACAGTTGACGTTCTTTTGCCTCCTTTGTGTGACGTTGCTCCCCCTGGAAAGGGACAGCGTGGCACAGAGAGCAGGTTGGTGTGGATGTGTGGAGCCAAAGGGTTTGCTTTTCCTCACAAAGCCATGGACCCACGCCCACACGTGGTTGCTGATGCTGCTCCAAGGGAAAATCCTTTGCCTCGACTTCTCTCCGCTTCAGCCACTGGAAGACGTGTGGGCTTCCAATCCCAGAGCTCCCCGGCCAAGCGGGCTTCAACTCCACGCGCCTGGAGGTCACCGAGGCTGAGAAACTTTGTCTCACGGCCCTTGTTTTATTGATGCTCTAGGGAGAGACGTGGATTTAGCAGTATAAATGAGCAGGCTTAAAAGCAAGTGCCCAGCGCACTTCCTTAATGGACAGAGGCAATTCATTAATTGCAAAATCATTAATGGAGGCCAACAGGAACCTTTGGTTTCTCAACTCTCAGAGAATCTCGCTCTCCTCACCTGGAGCAAATTGGAGGGCAAAGCAGAATTCCTTGTTCAGAGCATGACTTGCACTGCTGCCCCCTCCCCTCCCCTCCCCTCCCCGGCGGCGGCTGCTCCCTTTCCTTTGCGTGGCTGCTCCTGCTTGGGTAGAGCCGCCTCCTCTCCCCCCCCTTTTCCTCCACCATTGATGGGAAAGTAGCTTTTGCATTATACATCAAAGCAGCCACGGGGATCGATCGGGGCCATTCAGGGCTTGGGAGCTGCTGGGATTGCAGAAGGGCTGCTGGACGCTCAATTGTGGTGCTTCTGAGGGAGAGAAAGGGCTGAGCTGTAAATTACCCCGGATTAATAGAATTTGTCAACTCATCCGACTCTTTACAGGCAGGAATATCATGGGGGGCTCCGAGTGATTTTGGGCAGGCAAAACCAAACAGAAGATTTTCTTCTGGGCTGAGTTTTTATCGTCTTCCTTGAAGGCAAATTTATGTGTTCAGAGAAAGGAAATATTTAGTGTTGGGAGTTGTTTCATGAATTCATAGGCATTCCAGATGCTTTTCATTCAGACTCCTTGCTGGTTGATTCAAAATGTCTTTAGATCTTCATTATATTTTTGATCGTTATGGAGACGCAGTTCTGAATGGATCCATTTTTTCCAGCAAGGGCTGTTGCTAAAGTCTTGGGCTCTGTTTTGTGCGCGTTCAGGAGTCCTGCTGGAACTACAGAGACGGCGAAAGGGAAGTGGGGGTCAGTTTAAAGAAACAGTATTTTATGAAGCTTGATGGCTCATCTTTTTGTTTTGCGAAAGAAAGTCAGTTATCATAGCTAGCTAATCCTACCATAAGTGGAAGCAAATTATAAAAATAGTAAGCCACAAGATGGTTTTCTACATCATGCTAAGCCAGCATGTGGTGGCTTTGATTTTGAACATCATGTTTCAAACCAGCTGTTTGAACAGCTGTGCAGCTTTTGGCTTAGTGTAGGCAGAAAAATTTCATTCAAATCAGCTGACTTACACATGCTATATAAAATTTATAATATAAAATTCATAATACAAAATTAAATTTTAATTAAACATTGAATACCTTTATTTACATGCACATATTTAATTAAGTAAATAGTTGAACACATTTCGGTTCAATACTTTCCAGTTCTATATATTGATCTGCATTTCTTTAACTTGGTAAATTTTGTATATTTGGCAGTTACCCTGTTTTGGGTTTTTTTTAACGTTTTTGCCTTGTTTATTCTTTTGATGCAAAATAAAAAGAAAGAAAAAAACACACACACAAAATAGTCAGCCACTTTTAAAAAGAATATGTTACAAATCTTGATATACTAAATATTATTCACCAGTTGTCTGCTGTGCAGCTTTTTCATTCTGTAATCCCAGATTGAAGGTCTGTAATATCCTTTCTACTTTTGACTAATTATCTTCTTTGTTATCCCCTTGCTTGATATTAATTTTTTATACAATGATGCATTCCAGAGTTTCAGTACATAATTCAAAAGTACACACATATCTTTGCAATATCATAAAACATATTTATGAATTTCAAACCAAAAAGGGATATTAGTTGAACAAACTGATATCGTATATTTTAAGTATTGCCTCATCCATATTGCCCTTCTACAAAATGGTACATTTCAGACATTCTCTGAAAAGTTCAGTAGACATGGAAGCAGGGGTAGGATTCAGAAATTTTAGCAACTGGTTCTCTGTCCAGTTGCTGGGTGGGTGTGGCCATGGTGGGCGTGGCCTACTCGGCCTCCTGCACCATTGGGGTGGGGGCGTTTTCGCCCTCCCCAGACTCTGGAGGCTTTCCTCAAGCCTCCAGGAAGGTGAAAATGGCCTCCCCGGGCTCCGGAAGCCCTCTGGAGGCTGGAAATGGGCCCATTTCCGGACTTCCGGTAATTCCGGTAGGCCTGTTTTTCGCCCTCCCAGGCTCTGGAGACTTTCCTCAAGGAGGGCGAAAACGGCCTACCCTGGGCTCTGGAGGCCCTCTGGAGGCCTGAAATGGGTCCGTTTTTGGACTTCTGGTACTTCTGGCAGGCCTTTTTTTTGCCCTCCCAAGGCTCCGGAGGCTTTCCTTGAGCCTCCGGGAAGGCAAAAACGGCCTCCCCCCGGGCTCCGGAGGCCCGTTTCCAGACTTCCAGAACTTCCAGTAGGCCCATTTTTCGCCCTCCCAGAGCCTCTGCGCAGACCCTGCACTTACCTGGCATCCAAAACTGGCTGTGTGGAGACTCCTGGGAGGGGAGAGGTGGGGTGGGTGGGTGGGGTCAGCCAGTCCTTTTAACTATCAGTACGGCCAACCAGTTTAAAATTAACATCCGGTTTCCCCGTACCAGTCTGAAGTGGCTGAATCCAGTGGTGGGATTCAGCCAGTTCGCACCACTTCGGGAGAACCGGTTGTTAAATTTCTGAGCAGTTTGGTGAACTGGTTGTTGGAAGAAATCATTAGGTCAGAGAACCGGTTGTTAAATTAGTTGACTCCCACTACTGGCTGAATCCCACCCCTGCAAGAAGCTTTAGTTGAGTTAGTTGCATAATATACTTCATGTTTTGTCCTTAATTTACTTGTATGGAATATGTTACCTCCTTATTCCAAAGTTTTAAAAGATAAATACTATCAATTGTAATAATAATGTATATTATAAAAAGTTTGGATACAACTAAACCATGTTTCTATATTGATGATACTCTAGGAACTATAGATGTAGCCGAGACTTCAGGGCCAAACTCCAATCCAGGAAGGGTTTTAATGGAATATACTGTCATTTTGCAGTTTTAATTCTTTCTGTAATATCCCAAGTGGCTTAAAAACCTGATTCGCATTTCTAAGGTGACCAATCGTCTTCCTTTAGGGAGGACAGTCCTTCTTTTGTAAGTTCTGTCCTCTCTCGAAAGGTGTCCTTCTACATGTCCTCCTTTTCGATATTTGAAGACTAATCTGTAAATCTCCGTATTTGATCGATGCCGATCCGATCTGTTGCGTGTGATGTGACGTATTTGTATTTGACATGATGATTCATCAAGGCTCGATACAGTGCGGCGAGACGCGGTTATGAGACGCATGCGCTCTGCACAGAATTGTTTTGAGAGAGTGTGCCGCTTGCAAGAGTGCGCCATGCGCAAGTGGCATTGTTTACTTCTTACCGAAACACGACACGGCACACACGCACGCATTAGACTCATTGCTGCAATGAATAAAATGTTTCTTTTATTTACGATATTTTTTTTTCTTCAATTTATTTGTGTCCTCCTTCTCATTGTAAAAAAGTTGGTCACCTTAGCGTTTCATTTCACCCTCAGTGCGGGCCATAGGTGGGAATGAAACAAGAAAGCCAGGAGCCAGAGAATGGTGGTGGGGGTAAAGTTTTTGATTAAGGTTCTGACTTCTGAGTGGGTGAGCTCCTTGGAGCTCTGGATCTTGAGCAGAGGGAAGGTTGGGTGAAGGGCAGCAGAGTTGGGTCTAATTTAGCATTGCAGAAAATATCCCACTTGGGTGGAATAAGAGGCAATCTTGAGTGAGAAGTCAGAATTGGGAAACTGAGTTTTTCCTCTTGACTAGAAGGAAACTTCACAGAAAATTTTCAGAATGGATGAAATTTCCAGGTAGAATGTGTGGAGATGGAACTGGGCCAATATCAGAAGAGGAAGTGGGGAAATTTGGAATTAAGTCTCCAGTGGATGTCTGTTTGCTATAAAGTGAGTGGCAGGTCCTTCTGCTATTACCCTGTGGGCCTAGTGTCAGATGGATAAATACAAGGCGGAGCAACCAGAATTAAATGTTTTTCTTGACTGTCTAGTAGAGACACCTTGTGGTATGTGGAAGGAACCTGGTCTCCTTTATATGACATGGTTGTAATTGTTTGGGACATATGATCCTATCACCGTTTCTGCGGGCCAAGTATTCAATTTCACAGTCCCCAAGCATGATGACAGGAGAGCCTCTGATCAACTAGGCCCTGAAGTGAAAATCGTGTCTTTTGCCGATGTCCTCCTCGCCTGTCTTTCTCCAGAGTTGTGGGCAGAATGATTCTACAGTCCCTTCAGCTTCCCTCCGAAGAATTTGGTTTCATTTCCTAAGGACGACAGAGCGCTGATCAGAAGCAGCCTGCTTCACCTGGGATTTGGTTCGCTCTTAGGGAACAAAGCAGCGTTTGGCTAACTAGCAATCCCGATGAAATAGGTGGGTTTCACCAGTTTCCTCCCTGCCTCTTTATGTGTCATGTGGGAATTGTAAAGCCAGAAGGACTTGCCACTCAAAGCTCACCTTATCCTAAACTGCTTTAAGTCAGAAATGCAGAAAATCCATTGGTTCTTGAACCACATGTGGGCTGGGACCCCAAACTCATCACTGTATACCCCCTTTAAAAACTCACCCCTCTAAAGATTTTAGGACCCCTCTTGCCCCCTGAAACACCCCCTCCCAAGCCTTCCCATTTTTTTCCTTTTTGAAAACCAGAAAAGGATTATCTTGTCTTGTAGTTTTGCATCCCTGCCCCAAACTCTTAGGAAGGAGAACTGGGGCACCCATGAGGTGCCTCTTAAAATCCAGAGCTGATCTGCCTGAACTGCTCCCATTCTCCTTGAGTGGTAACTGTATAAATGGGATCTTTTGTGAACCGAACTATAATTCAAGTACCTCGAGTCAAAATGTGCTTTTGGCAGAAATGAGGCAGGACTAATTTAATTTTTCCTGTCAGTCTGTCTGTCGCAGATCAATTAAACTGTCAAGTGGATCAAATATTTCAGACTGTATTTATTACATTAAGTATTTATGTCCGAGCTCTGCCTTTCAAGCATGATGTAATATAGCAACAGTAGGTGCTCCAGATCAATTTTGCAGAATTTGCTCTAACCTAATGGAAAACTAATTGTGTATTTGTAATTTAGAATATAGGAGATGGCAGATTCTTGGAACGGATGAGCAAAGGCCCAGTTAAGAGACTGGGCCTCCAAATACGTTTTGTTGCAAGTGTTCCTGGGTGTGTTGAGAAGTTTGGTAGAAGATCTACCTGCTTATGAGGGGTACCTCTCAGTTGGGGAGGAGGGATGTGGGAAACGGCATGCTGGCTTGCAAAGTAATCTCTAGATTAGAGGTCCTAGCACTCTACTTTATGAATAATGCCAGGATATTTGGGATAAAAATGGATTTTGGTGGTGTCTGTGGCATATTGGCCAGAAGAACCCAAGTGACGGCTTCGTTGCCTTATTCGTAGCAATGCTGCAGGTGACAAGGATCTGACTGGAGCTGGTGGTCTCATTTTCTCTAAATTTAATAAAACAAAGATTATGTGAAAGTCTCAACTGACCGAGGCCGTGGGGGGGGGGTCCATAGCTGTCAGTCCACCTGTTAGAAGGCAATAGTAACAAAACAAAGTTAGGCTCTTATCCTCACTCACAAGTGTGCATTTTGTGTGTGGGCTCCTTCAGCTGTGTTTACTTAAGGTGGCAGCACCTTACCAGGACCGTTGAGCTGTACTTATTGCGTTATTTTAGTATCCCACTGGACTTAAAAATGAAATTCAAACATTGCTCAGGCTTTGCCTAACATGTGGTAGAATTTGATTTTCTTAATGATTTTCTTATTTTTTTTTGTCCCATGTTAACAATTTTCTGAAGTGACGCAACAGATCAATTAACATGGTTTATAACCAGAAATCAACTCTGGAGAGTATCAAAGGCATGTAAATAAAAGGCCTCGACACGGGGCCAAAAGCAGCGCCTAGAAAGCGGCTGAAATATTATCCGTCAGGCCAAGCAGAGAGGCACCCGGCGTTATTATGCCCAGGGGAGGGCAGGGGACACATGGCTGCTGTAGCCCAGATGGGTCATCCAGCCTGATGGGTTGGATTTGTGGGGAGGAAAATATAGCAGTTCAAGTTGATGGTTGCAGTAGCAGAAGATTTTAAAGACTGGAAAAGTGACTGGTGTCCATATGTCGCTATTTTTCTTGCTCTCCTGTCCTCCTGCACTGAATCCTCTCATGTGGCATGGAAGAGAAAATATGGCATTGTGAGGGCGCTGAGCCCCTAGTAGTAATCCTACAGAGCAGAACTGAGGGGTGGGCTCAGACCAAGTGCTACTAAAGCCACGGAAAGTATGTATTGGGTGTATTCGGAGGCTCACAGGAACTTGCAGGAGCAAAAATGAGGATGGAAAAGAATTAAACAAACCAGCTAAAGAATTAAAACACATTGATGAAAAAAGAAAAGAAAGTCCACCTTAGCAAACCTACCCCTGATGGATGTGGAGCCAAGCAAAAGTGTGATTAGAGGTATCAGAAAGCAGCCCACTATGGAGAGAGCGTGATCTTAGGATGTTAGGTGAGGAAGGTAAGGCCAACCTGGCCAGACTCCCTGAGAACACACAGCTCTTGGCCTCAGGGCCTAGAGGATGTTCTCTGAGAACATCCAGAAGAACATCGAGGCCTCAGCAATCCTTCTCTTCCTCTTTCTTGGTCTCCTTTGGGCTGGCCAAGATTAAGCATCCATTCCTTTTCATCCATCCAATTTGTTATTTAAGTCAAGATTCAAACAACATATCCTAAATACTCTGATTGCTGAAGTCTATCTGTCTGAGAAGATCTGGTTTGTGCTGCTCAGGCAGCAGAATCTCCAGAAGACTCTTTCTGTGATGATATTACAGGTCTTTTTTAATTAAATGTGCAACCAGATACAAAATCTGCCATTACAAGGGCATTTAGTCCCAAGAGTGTTTGGGCATTAATACAAAAGTTTGCTGGGCTAGCTCATAGAAAAGAAATAGCTGATAAACAATGGGAAATTAAAATAATGGCCAATTCCCCATCTAGTATATGCCGTTCTGTTGGAGCAGAAGACAAAGGACAGAGCCCCACAGACCCACCGCTGAGCCCACCAGAGTCTTCCCCGTTGTTTTGAAGATGGAGGAGGAGACTTTCTGCTTTGCACGCAGGAAGACTCAGTTGGGAGGCCTCTGAATAGGGGTTGACAGACTCCCCCAGTGTTGCCGTGGCTCAGCAAAGATGGCCAGGATTGAACCTGGAGGGCAGCTCAAGAACTGTAGTTATTGTGAACAATAGAACCATTAAGGCCGATTCCCAAACTCAGATCCAGCGCCTGTTGTCCTCTATGATGGCAGTCTGGCCTTTCATTTCCTACACTCGCTCATGTGCCACAGGGGCCTGTGTACATTTTTTATATTTCAGATTTGGGAATTTGTAGCTACTAGCAGAACCCCGAAGGTACGTTGCTTCTTGGATGAGAAGCAAGACGTTTTCAAAGGGGGGAAACCCTCCATGGAAGTTCTTTTGGAAAAGGCACCTTGGGGTCAAGATGGCAGCCACAACCAGGTGATTGAAGCCCCGCCCCTTTATACCTGTCACGACAAGAAGCAGGAGCGTCAGCTGCACAGTTGTGACCACCGTCTTAACCTGGAGATCCCTGGGCTGTGCCAAAGGCAGTTTTCCCCATTCCTTCAAAGCAAGACAGAGCACAGCTATGCCCCCCCCTCCTGGCGCTTCCCTTGATGCTCTATCCAGAAAACTGGACATTCGCTCCCCCTCATAATCAGCAGGCTCCATGATTCCTAAAACATCTCAGCAGAGAGAGAGAGAGAGAGGGAGAGAGAGGGAGAGAGGGAGAGAGAGAGAGAGAGAGAGAGAGAGGGAGAGAGAGGGAGAGAGAGAGAGAGGGAGAGAGAAGGCAGTTGGAGTTCTCCCGCTGGCTTTAGTCGTCAGCTACTGTACATGAGCTCCGCTACAAAGGACTTAACCTTGGATTTAGCAAAGAATAGTTGGCTGATAGAGACTAAAGGGGCATCTGAGGAACAGGAAAAGACTCCAGTATTAGCACTTCCAAGACCGGTAGTTGAATAAGGAGATTTATGGGCACACCCTGGTGAAGCTGTAGGAGAAGATCTCTAGGTAAACCGAAGCCTACGTTTGGGTCACTTAATCTTATCCCGGGACTAATCTTAGTGAGGGACCAAGGCAAAGTCATTTGTCTGAGATCAGTTTCCCAAAGTTGGAGGTTGACTTTGTTAGGCAGCTGAAGGGCCACCTCGGCCAGTGCGGAAAGGGAGATCAGGACTGAAGGCAAAGGGGCCTCTGGGCATGAAATCGTTGCCCTTGTCTTCGTGGAGCTACGCCCGGGTTGGAGGCTGAGCTGCTGTTCTTCTCCAGAGACCAAAAGCTTTTCTGTAATTCAGTCCGTTAGAGACGAGGCTCCATCCAGCGCAGACTCCTTGTCTTGGGGATTCTCTCAGGGACTCCGGAAAGGTTTTTATGAGGCCTCCTTAAAACTCACGTCGCTCTCCTCAGTCCGCAAAAGGGGTTTAAATTCACCAAGCAAGATTTATGAGTTCCACCGTAATGGGTACAAATGTCTGTTAAGGGATCATCAGTATGTACTGTAGGTCTACATAAAAATGAAAAAGTTATTGCTAGAAGAGGCCACGGCCTGCCACATGCTGCTTCTTCCGTGAATCCTTCAGAACAGCTCCTGTTATGTCAGGGGACACTGGCTTTTATAGGTTCCGTATATATTTATATATATTCATTTACCATCTTAGTGCGGTTGGTGCCTGGTGGTAATGCTTCCTCGGGGGATAGAAATGTCCGCCCTCCCTTTTCCAATTGTTTATTTATGTAGTTATTTGTTTTAAAGTAAAATACATGCATTAGGCCAGTCGGAGGCATAATTCACCTTTTTCCCTATTCCGAGAGAGAAAGAAACGTTAAATGAACATTTGTGCTGCCATTATTAATGAGTCTGAAACCAAATTCCAGCAGTGGAATCTTTGGCGTCTCCGAGGGCTTCCAAAACAGGGCTGGGAGTTAGATGTGGTGTGTCCCCATCCTCCCCTCTGCCCTTACGCACTGGGAGGATCTCGTGCAAGTCGCTCCCCTTCCTGCCCCTTTGCTCCCCCTGTGGAAGCTGGAGAGTTGGGAGCTGAAGCAGAACATAGGACGACTTGGAGGTCTTCTAGTCCACCCTCTGCTTGAGCAGGAGACCCTATGCCATTTCAGACAAAGAGTTATCCAGTCTCTTTTTGAAAGCCTCCAGTGATGGAGCACCCATTCACTTCTGGAGGCAACTTCTGTTCCACTGGTTGATGGCTCTCACCATTCAGAAATTTCGCTTTATGGAGAGAAATTAACTTACTTACTTCTTACTATTTACTTTTGTCCTAATAAAGTTCAGCGGAGAGATCTTGGACTCATGAACTTAAGGCATACTGTGGTTTATTATGAATACTTGTTGTTATTGATTTTAAACTAACATTTCTTTGATTTTAACACTGCCTAACCTGGACATGTTATCACCTTGCTTCCCTTGTCTTAATCTGTAGCCGTGAGAGCACGTGGGGTTTCAGGTCCTGGCATCAAGCGTGAAGGAAAAAAAATGCAGGGCTGAACCAGGTTGCGTGGCCAGTAAGGACTTCCTTATTTTAGGTAAAGGTTTTGAAGTGAAGAAATGTCCCATTGCTTGGTGTTGCCTGTCGATTGTACACAGGGCATGGGGACGAAGGAGAAAATTCCCAGCTCTGAAACGTCAAAGGGCAGCTGTAATCCAGACTTTATGGCTCCTGCCGGACATTCCACGGTCTAAGGGAAATAGTCCAAAGTGTCCTTGATAGCCGTGGATTCTGCCCCTGCTTTGCAAATATTTCCCATTCCATTAGAGCTACGATCTCTGTGCGCTTCCCTATTTAAAATGGTCTCTGAACTGGACCAGGTTTTGCTGCTTCTTCTGGCTTGTATCTAGAGAGGTGTGCTATGGGCTGAGTCCGCTCTAGCTCTCGCTTGTGATCCTTCTGGCAGCCGGTGGTTTTGTCTGTTCACCTTTTTCTCTCCCTCAGGTAGCCCTCTGTGCTCCTGCTGTGTCCCTGACCACATGGGCCTCTCCTTCCTCCCCACGTACGGCTGTCAGAGCAACCGCACAGCTAGCGTGGCAGCCCTGCGCATGAAGGCACGGGAGCACTCGGAAGCCGTCCTACAGTCGGCCAACCTTCTGGCCTCCGGCAGTCCCAGCCCCAGCCCGGCCTCTGGGCCAAAGTCGACCTCCGAGAATGCCTTGGACAACAAGCCCCCCTTGACCATGGAGCACAAGGAAAGCGAGAAGAGCGTTTGAGAGCCCACCTTCCACACACAGGGACCCCTCACGCCCTCCAAAGCCAAAATGAAGTCCAACTCCTTGGGTTGTTCTGCAACTGGGAGAAGACTCGGTTGCTGCAAATTAGCAAGATGTAGGCGCTCACTTGTTTTGGCCATCTCTGATCGGTAGCTTCACTTCCCTCAGGTTCCTTATTGCTCTCACTAAATCTGTCGGCACCTTCTGCCATTACATTAGCTCAGTTGAAAGAAGATTTAGATCAGGGGATCTTCCCTATGGTGGAAGGCAGAAGGACGTCTCCCAATGCCTCCTGTACGCGTAGCACCCGTCAGCCTCTTCATTAAGCAAAGGCGCATAGAAACATGCTGGCATCTCAGATGGCAGAACCTGAGATTGTGAGAACATGATCAGCCTGGTTCAGGAGGCTGGAATATGCCGATTGACCCAGGGACTTGGGCAATGATCCGTAATGTGCAGAAAGGGAAGCCGAAATCACGTACCTGCTAATAGGCTTAGCCTTATTGTACCGATGATACTGGACTTCTGTCCATGCCCAGGATAGAAGGAGCATGGTGAGTCTGCATTATAGGAATCAGAGATACTTTCATGAAACCATCTACCTTCCTTTAGAACCACAAGGGGCACCAGCGGTGGCATCTAGGAAGTGTCTGGCCAGTGAACATTTGGGTGATGACCCCAGCCCTTACATTGATAGTGTAATCCGTTTGAAAGGTTTTATGGGTCGAGGGACATTTTTTAAAAAGTTTGCAACATTTGGGAAAACAAACACCTTAGGCCAGACTGTAAATTATATCTAATTTTGGGTCATTGGCAGTATTTCCAGAAATAAGTTTCACTGAATTCGGTGGAGTTTCCTTCTAGGTAAATGTCTGTAGGATTATAACCAAAAGTGTTTTGCAAATGAATCAGTTCTCAGATCCCTCTTTGATGAAGAGGGATTGCTCTGTTCTCTTTGTGTGCTTCCCATATCAAGAATCCTTTTTCAATTCAATCTGATTCTTGCTGTGGCAAACTGTAAATTTCACACTAACGTATCTAGTTCTGCCTCCAGATCACACTGAGAGGCATAAGACAACCTTCCTTCCTTCCTTCCTTCCTTCCTTCCTTCCTTCCTTCCTTCCTTCCTTCCTTCCTTCCATCCATGTCTGCAGAGCAGGAGGAAGAAAAGCCACCGGAACCATCACTTTCAACCAAAGTTTGATTCATGATTGTAATTAATTAGAAGCTGTGGTGCTGCAGTTTTTCCAGATCCAATTCCTGCCTTGTCCTAATTCCTCTCTGGCTTCTGAAAACAGTTGTGCTTACACACACACACACACACACACACACACATACACACACCCCTCTTTTTTGTAGGAGTCACCCATTAATGCGAAGGTGTGCTCCTCTTCTGCCCTGGCAAAGATCCCTGGTTGTCCGGAGGAGCTACTCTTGAGCTTCTGTGTTCACTTAGCTACCCATCACAAGCACAATTAGGGCCCTTCTAATTCCTAGGGCAGTTTAGAGTACAAGAAGCAGAAGTGTGCCTTATTGAGGGCACCCTTAACATGTAGAATTATAGCCCTGAATATATAAACCAGAGATGAAGAGACTCTTATCAATAATGGAGGTGTTTTCCCAACTGACCGGATACCTGTATACCTTAAATAGCTTGGTGTCCTGAAGAGTGCCGCATATGTACCAACCACATGCATAGAGCATTTCTCTGGCACAAAGGCAGAAGCGTTGTTCTGAGCTGTCTTCTTTAGGGTGATGGCAAACAGCCCTGCGGTGTTGTCTTTTTCCAGAGGATGGGGCCAGCGATCTCACCTATCTCCCCCCCTCCCCAAACTACAAAAGGGTTATTTATTCTCTGTACACTTGATCCAGATTGACCTTTCTGTTGATCTCTCTGATTCCCTCGCATTCCCAAAAGAGAAGAGGCAGGAAACATGGCTCCCCCACCCCTCCCGCATTAGCCTGCAGCCGGGCTTCCAACTCCTCTTCACCTCCAGCCATCACGGTGGTTGCATTTATCTGAAGAACAACGAGAGCAGCTCTTCCTGCCAACGAAGCTGTGCAAACAGTCCGGGAAGAAAGAGAACCCAACCCGGCCTCTTTCTGCCATCATCCCAATCACCACCACGAGATGCTCAGTTTTTAATCCTCTTTCTTTCCAAAAGTTCCGCCATCAAAATGGTTTGCCAAATAGAAGCAATTTCGCTTCCATTGCAGCATAATTACCGATCACTCAGGTGAATTTGCCCGTTACATATACTAACTCTTCATTCTAATGGTTTGATTAAACTCATTTTTCCACCAGAAAGGTACATAAATAAGTGAACTGTTGAGCAAATTAAGAACACTTAACAGCATTGCATCTGAAAAGTAGTTATACTGATTAAATTTTCTGTCCTTGAGGATTTTCAGGAAATTACTTTTGATCGTCAATAACACAATTAAGTAAACTACACACACATTAGCATGAATAATTGATAAGAAATTATGTATTACCACGAAGCACTGATTTAATAATTCATGGTGCGACACTCTAGTGACTGTGCAAAACTGGAGGCCATCACAAAGTCTGTCTGATGGAGCTGCAAAAGCTGCCTGGCAGATTCGCTGTATAATAATATGAAATACTCCGCATGATGGATTTTCTGTTGCTTTAATAAAAAAAAAATACAGTCAGAAAAAAAAAGGACTCCAAAGAGAATTCTGAATTATTTGTAAGTCTGTTTTTCTCTTTGTTTCTCCCTGGCCTGGCTGGTTTCATATAGGTATATGCAGGTGTGTGTGTGTGTGTGTGTGTGTGTGAACAGACACAGCTGTGTACCACAGTCCTTCAGAGCTGCTCCAATGTGATCCTAAAGATCCATTGACCCAAACCACATAAATGATGGGACTCGTGCAGAATCCCGGCTGCATCCCGGTGAAGGAGAAGGTTCATAAAAAGAGGAGAAATATCAAGGGTAAATTGATTCAAGGCATATTTGAGTTTCCATGTTCTGACAAACTATTAATCTAAGAAGGCAAGTTGGAAAATCTTCACTCTGCCCAAATGAATTTCCGGCTTCGAATTGATTCACCCAGTCTTGGGCTGTTTGCTATAATTGACACTAATTCTCCAAGATTTCCGGCGGTGATTTATTTTCCATCTTTCCTCTGTGGAATCCTAGAAACATTAACCGAAGAAATCTTGTCTGGGACTAAGCTAAGCCATGTTGGTATGTTTGCATGTTTGTGGGTGTACAACAATTACTAAATTGGGAAAGGGGGCGGGGAGGCAATGGTTTAGCTGACTGCGATCAGGTTGGTCCTAGCTAAAAACAATTGCTTCCATGTACTTTTGGGCAGAAATGCACCCAAACCTCTGCACCTGTAATAAATGCCTAAAAACACACCGAACTGTCCCCAACCACCGTCTTCTGGCTGCATTGAATAAGTCTGTCCTGCGATCTCCTTCAGTTTTCCTAAGAAGAAAGATGACTAATCTATTAGTATGAAGAAGTGAGATTGCAGTGAAGGAACGCTTTTGGTTCAAGGTTTCGGCTATTGCAATCCTCTCCGCTTATCAGGATCAGACACAGGGATTTGATTTTTTTCATGTGCAGATGATGCACTCAATTTTATTTATTTATTTCTTCTGATTTCCTGATCTGAGTTCTCTCTCCCTCCCCCCCCCTCTCAGACAAATCTCCTTCTCATTAATAAATTAATAAGTCCAGGGTTCAGAAAAGTATTTGAGTTGTATTATGACTGTACTTAGTCCGTGCTAGTGCTGGAATTAGATACAATCAATGCCTGAAGTCAGAAGCTCTCAGAACTTAAATGTTCAACCTGCAGCTAGATAATAGACTGGGGAGGGAGGGAGGGGGGGGTTGCCAACGGGAGGGACTTTTTCACCTCCACCCAGAAGACGGAGCAGGACTTTGAACTCGAAGCAAGAGAGCAAAGGGGACTTTAAGGCTGGCGCGTGGACATTGTGATTCAGAGACGCTTCCTTGTGGTACCCAAAGGGCTCAAGTCAGCAGCCTGTCCAGCAGGT